>NC_134491.1:22287217-22617972 GCF_040206685.1 Ascaphus truei | reverse complement strand
CCATTTTACAAATGCCAAGAAGTTCCATAATGCAAATTGTATTCCAGAAATACTGTCCCTGTCTCTCTGTCTGTCCCTGTCTGTGTCTCTGTCTGTCTCTGTCTGTCTCTTCTGTCTCTGTCTGTCTCTCTGTGTCTGTCTGTCTCTCTGTCTGTCTCAACAGAAGGGCTTTGTACATGGTTTCAAGTAAAAAGATGATTAAAGATTTTATAAACTGTAACACTAATTACGCTTTATGCTGTATGCTGTACGTTACATGTGCATGTTCTAATAAGTACTATGTTAGTTGTACTGTTAGGAGGATATGAAACCGATTTGAGTGACCTGATGTATACCTTTTTTATACAGCGCACACAGTGTACTCAGCGCTTTACAAAAGAGACAAAGAAGTACAGTACGTGGAATTATAATACAAGTGCAACAGTCAAACAATAGGAAATGAAATTCCTTCCCCAGGGAGCTTACACTCTAAGTGTAGAAGTAAAGTAGTTTAATGTCGATGACAATGCGGTAGCAATTCACTTTGAAACCTCTCCCCATAGTAGTGTGGTGGGATTTGAAAGAATTGGAATAGAAAGCGTTAGATCATAGATGTAGTTGATTTTAAGCATTTGCTGCCGTGTGAATTGCAATGATTAACTAAAGGCAAAGACGTCTCAATACGGGTTAAACGTGTGTGTGTGTGTGTGTGTTTTTATATTTTTTAGTAACCATTATATCATGGGGTTTATATTTAAAAGGAAAATGGTCTAACACACTAAGAGAGGGTGTATATAAAATCTGTATCAATTAAGTTAATTAGATCCATTTCTAGTTCATTATCTTTATAAACACGGGTTGACATTTGTGTTCTCTGCCCTAAAGTCTGCATCCGTGTGATCCGAAACCTGCTGAAGATGTGAAAAATGTATATTTTAATTTGTTCCCCCTCTGGTTATTTGCTCGATCCCATGACATCGCTAGTACTTCTTTACAGGGGTATACCAGAGGTCTGGCGTGTCCATGGAAGTTCTCAGCACAGGTCTTTCTCCATGTGTGATAGAAGGTATTGCTTGTCCACTATGTATTTATCTGCTTTTACCCAATAGAGGCTTTAAGAATGGTCACACAAATTAGTGAGCTCTTTTGACCAACTACAGGCGGTGATATAAATAAACCATTGGTTCTTCCCATGGTTTTGGTGTTCTATGGCTTTCCCGAGTTGGCCACGCTGGGATGACATTTCACATTGTTGTTCATGACACTAGATTTTGAGGTCACTCCTTATGCCTTATAGGGTGAGTATTTATGATGTAAGCTGGTTTGAAATGGAGTCCACGTTGGTTAGCAAGTAATGGAAGGGTCTTGAACCATAACCAAACCCAGCGTCTACTTCTGTAAACTAAAATTTGGGCCGTGCATGGACGCTTCTCGTTACCATTGCCTCACAAATGACATACAACAATAGTTATTGTGGTTTGGAAAATGAATGGGTGATGTAATAAGGACGCTGATTTAGATTAGGAACAGGAATAACGTTCTTTTGGTTGATTAAACAAAATCTTTTTTTGATGCCCAGCCAGATGTTTATGATCATTTAATGAGGAAGTTTGAAACCTTCATTATTACCACAGCTCAGAACAAACATGAAGTAATTTCCATAACCCTGCAATTGAATTCACCCCATGGGCAGCTTTTGAACTGAAAGGGGATGTGACATTTGGGGCAATGTGGCTATTCGAATAACGGTTAAGCCCAGCCCTTTTCCATGTGAACCCACCTTACTGTGGCTCATCTGGCCCAAAACCTGTGTCTTAAATGTATAATGTAATCCTTTTATGTTATGCAGTGTTTTGTGGTACATGGTATAGATCCGAGTCAGTGTTCCCTGGACATACAGAGCTGGTAAACCTTAGACCAGCCTACAGGTCTGGGAAAGCGGTTGGTGCTTGATCTGGAGTGTGGTGGTGAGGGTGGGAACAAAGCGTGGGATGGGCGCAGAACAGACCAGCGAGGCCCTAGCTCAAAGAGCGGAGCGTGGGCCCGCCCCAGGCGCCTATCTCGGCGGGAGATATCCGGCCGGCCAAGGGGACAGTTGCTGGGTCTCCTTCCCGTAGGTGCTGTTCCGATTGGCCGGCTTGAAGTTCCCACTCTTGCCTAAACACGCCACGGTCACACCTCCAGCGCTGTGGTTGTTGCGGCCCCGGTTCCCATGCTTTTTTTAATGCAAGCGGTTAAACTGTGTGACGATGAAGAGGTAACCAGGCTCACTAATAAAGATGAAGCCTGTTTGGATACCTCTGATCCATGTTTTGGGGTTCAGAAGTGTCAGCTCTTGGACCCAACTGTTGTAAAAGCATTACCTGAAATTATGCGACAAATTGTTGTGTTTTTACCTGTCCAGGGATGCCAGCGAGCAGGGGTTGCTGTGGTATGAGTTTCGGGGGGAGGGGGGGTTGCGGAGAAAGTGTTGTCAGATTTGTGTCTTAAGTCAGGGTATATATTTAAAACCAGAGACATAACATAAAACACAGACAAAGCTCAGTGCACATCCAGAAAAACTTATATACGGTACAGTGCCTAAATATACATGTATAAATAACTAATAAATAAAATGGTCCTTTAGTTAAACATTTTGGCCAAATTGTTGTAAGCCCTTGAGCCAACTGCACGGCAGACCACGTTTCAAGGGTCCCTACACTAATATAAATTCTTAATAACCTGTGCATTGCCAGGAAGAATGATTTATAATAAATCTGTCAATATTAGTTGCAAAAGTTCTTGTAGGTGTTCTGTATGTTTTATAATTCTTGTTCAGCTAGTCTCCCCCTCTACGCGTTTCACCCTCTGGAATAGGGCTTCGTCTCCGAGACGAAACCCTATTCCAGAGGGTGAAACGCGTAGAGGGTGAGATCGTGGTGTAGCCCTATTGTTTTCTTGTGCCAATAAAGTTTATTGAATTTATCCGGGACCTCTTGGAGTCTGTCATGCGCAGTTGCGCCGGAGCCCTTCCATTCCATGCAATTCTACTGAAGGCTGCACGCGGGAGCTGGAGAACAGAGGCAAGCAGGACCCAAACCGGAGTGGAGACATAGGTAAGGGTTTTATTACTTTTTTACCTTCTCCACATACTCCGGTCACTCTAGTGGTCACATATAGCTCCCTCCTACCCAGCCCACATGATAACGCTGACACCATCTGGTGCACTTGCTGAACACTGAAGCGCAGGACAGGTTTATTTTTTTTTGCATCTGGAGATGAAAGCCCAGAGGATGACCAAGGTTTCAAGACCATTTGGGCAGGAGGGAAGGATTCAAGTATCCATATCCTGAGATCAATGGACGCCCTTTGCATTTCCATTGATCCCACCAGACTGGCAGGAGCCCGTCACCGTGCGTGGCATTGAGGGAACCAGGGCCAGAGGTGCCAAATTGCCCATGCCCCTTGGTTCATTCAAATTTCCAGGCAACCCTGTTGGGTCTACCAGCTTGTCTCTGATTGGCGGCGGAGAAATTTCTCACGCTTTTGGATTGGGCTGTAGTATTTTTTTTTAATGAAAGTCAGTGGTATTACAACCCCTTGCGCCCATTAGTGTGTTCTCCAAGGTCTCTCATAGTTCTCCAATCCTCTAAGATTCTCAGTTTCTAAGTTCCAGTTGCAAGTCTCCAGCAAGAAACGGGCTGCTACAGCGAAGGCTGCCTGGAATATGTTCTGTCCTGTTTCTGCAACTGTTATCAGGGATAGCATTCCCTGCATCTAGGAGAGTCTAGGTTGTTACCCCAATTCCCAAGTAAGTGTGTCTTTTTGCTGTAGTTTGTGTAATATTGTGTTTGCTTTTTTTTCTGTGAATAAATGTACAATTTATTTCATTAACTTGTTTTTTGCTCAATGCATGATCCTGGTAAAAAGGTGTAAATGGCCTGGTCTCCCGTGACGCTATGTAAAGGGAGCGCCTGATCCTCTTCCGGAGTTCATTCTGACGCTACCGTGGAAGCTGTTTAAGCGGTGTGCTTCGAAGGCTTTGCAGTGTAAATTGCAGGCTTTTGACCCCCCCCCCCACCCCCAAAAAAAAATAGAATGGGCATAGGAATTCCAGTTTTTGGCTTTTTTTTTTTTAATTTTTCATTAAACTTATTTTTTTCCTTTAGCCGTTTTTTTGAAAATTGATGAATATTCCCCATATATGAAACAGGAATATTTCTTAATTACGAAACAAATGTCAAAAACTGCAAACATAATGTTTAAAAATAAATTTTTAAAAAACAAAAACGGTAAATTTAACTGCAATGCCAATTTTATTTACCAAGTAACACTACCGCTTCATAATTTCCACACCTCTCCAGCCTAACGATTGATGTCCTCTTCAATCAAGTAACAAATAGCCACGGGAGACGACATTTAAAATAGCAATACTTGTGCTGTGCCGGAGCATAATATCGCTCTTAAACATTGTCTGGCCAGCCACTTGTTTGTAAACTGCTAAATAAATGTGAATGCCACGAAGGCCGAGAAAAGCCTGGCGTCTGGCAGGGAAAAGAGCCACTTCAGCTCGATACAATTGCATCTAAATGACAGAGGATATTTGCTTGAATGCATTCGCAGATGTTGCCAGGATACCATGTCCAGTGTACGAAGCTCCGTATTGATTCCAGGATAATGACGGTTCTAAGTGAGCTGACGGATGCAGCAACACAACAACCATTTAGGTTTTTCTTTGTTTTTTTTTTTTTAGACACAAATGAAATCTTTAATCTTTGAGGGTTTTTAGAGAATCTGATGTCAAAGGGTAGATGTTTTAAAACAAATATTACATTTAATTCATGATGATTTGTCTGCAAAATATAAGTAATACTGGGTTTTTCCATGTTAAACCCCCAGTTATTAATTCAGTAATTTGCAGTTGCCCCTAACTTTGCCATATTTACTCTAACATAAATCTTGTGATATCATCCAGTGGTTCTAGAGAAAGTAAAAATTACTTATAACGGCCTAAATTTTCAAAGCTATTGAAACAAATGTTAAAAATGGTGGCGATAACTAATGTAAAGATATATCTCCCAAAGGACTCAAAACGCTTCAGTTACAAAGAAAAGCGAAACAAATGACACATTTTAATGCTGCAAAATGTGAAAAATCGTGTTTTTTAAAAAATATATTTAAAATCCGTTCTGTAGTATTTTATCAGCCGTGCGCAAACTGGGGGGTGCGAGACTGCGGGGGCGTGCGCGGTTTATAGAGGCCCAGCTCGCCTCCCGAAGGTTCATTTTAATGCAATGAATCTTACCGATCGATGAATTTCTGTATATGGCCCATCGCTTGATGTCCCCTCAAGGTCTGCATGAGCTTTGGATAATTTGCCTGGTATAGAGTTTTGAAGAAATTGGCGATTGATTTTCGTTTTTTATGAATGTGTTGTGTTGGCTAATGCTTTTAATGGTTGTGTTGCCGATAATATTTAATAATTAATGTCTTTGGTTACTGTTACAATTAATTCCTTGTTTTATTAATGAATTGGTTTGATTTGGTTACTGGTTTAATTAATTGCTTTGATTGGTTACTGGATAAATTCATTGTTTTATTAATTGCTTTGATTGGTTACTGGTTTAATTAATTCAATGTTTTATTAATTAATTGCTTTCATTGGATAATGCTTGAATACATTTACATATTAATTTTTATTAATTGCATTAGCTGGCTAGTGTTTTTATTTATTGAATGGTGGTGTTTCGGTGGTTTTTTATGTTTTATTATTGTGTGTTTTGTGCATTAATGTATTGTGATTAGGTGCCCATTGAGTGCTATAGTGGCTTATCATGCCCATATTCTTATATGGGTATGATGCACTACCTTGTCAAACAATGGGTACAGGGTGGGTATAGTGGGTCCGGGGTGGGTGGTTAGGCACCCCGGGTGGGTATCGGGGCAGGGTGGCTGAACCCCTTAATTACTGTAGTGGTTATTAACCACTGAGGTGATTAAGGTGCTGGGGGCCATTAAATTGTATTTGCTATGTATTTTTCTGGCAACGGAGGACAGGGACCTTGCAGTAAGCTGACGAGGACGCCCATCATATTGCAGGGGTAAGTAGAACTGCATTTATTTACTTAATTTATGCTGGCTAATGTTGTGTTTAATAATGGGCAAATACTCTTTTATCCATATCTGGATAATAGTTAATTTTGCCCATTACTGTACTGTATGTGATTGGTGGGGGGAGGGGGGAGGATGTATTTATTTAAGTGTAAGACATGTATTTTTATTTTTTACATACAGGGTTGGTACCTTAGGTCTGCGGGGACCTATGGAGACCACCTGAGGACCCTCGGACACCCACAGGAACCACCTGCGGACCCACGGGGGACACCTGCGGGGAAGAACCGGGGGCCCCACAGCAGTAGGGGAACCCGCAGGGAACCACCCGAGGGCCCCAGACCCCCGTGGGAACCACCCGAGGGCCCCAGACACCCACGGTACCACCCGTGGACCCCATTGGGACCCGCGGTGACATGCAGGAACCACGTGGAGGCCCATGGCACCTAGCGGGGACCACCTGGAGACCCTGCAGGGAAGAACCGGGTGGGGCCCCGCGGACCCGCAGGGACCACCCGAGTACCCCAGACCCCCATGGGAACCACCCGAGGGCCCCAGACACCTGTGGGGATGGCCCGGGGACCCCCAGACACCAACGGGACCACCTGTGGACCCCATTGGTGCGTGCGGGAACCACCTGGAGGCCCATGGCGCCTAGCGGGGACCAGCCGGAGACCCCCAGACACCTGTGGCTACACCCCCCCACCCTCCCTGGGTGCACTGTGAGGCCTGCGGACACCGGTCTGGACCACAGGGGACCCCTGTCGGCCTGGGGTATTAATCCTGTGTGTAAAATAATAAATCATGGTTTTATGGGGGGGGTTGGGCCACGGGGTGGGTGGGTTGTGTATTAGTGGGTGGGGTTGTACAGTACATATTGTAATGTAATCTGCTACAGTACTGTGCCTTAACCCCTTCATTGCCTTAGCGGGCATTGCATGGCCGCTAAGGTAATGAAGCTGCTTACATTTTTATTTATTGTGTGAGAGAGCAGGGGGTCTCCTGAGCTGAACAAAGTTGATTTCAGCCTCGGGGACCCCTACTTTTCGAGATACAGGCCCCGTTTTGGGGTGCTGGTATCACTACTGCTTTGTTTGGGTACCACGGTCACGTGACCCACAGGATTTTAACATGGGGATACCGGCACCCCATAACGGGGCCTCTATCTCGGTGAAGTAGGGGGTCCCCGGACCTGAAATCAATGCGGTTCAGCTCCAGAGACCCCCTGCTACATTACTGTAATGTTAGAATTTTAATAAACCCCCCGTGATCGCCTGTGAGAGGCGCGCAGTTAGTGACTGATTCAGCCTATCTCTTACTGCGCGTCTATTACAGAAAGGCAGACCCCGGTAGGATTCACACAGCCGGTACCCCTGCTGTTACTCCGACGGGCCATTAGTCTGTAACTGACCATCTCTGGTCCACCACGCGTCGTAACGTGGGACGTACCCAGGTATGTGTTTAAAATAATCGCCGCTTATCTGTACCAACTGAATAAACATGGGAAGGATGTTGATCCAGGGAGTAATCTTTGGAGTCGGGAAGGAATTTAATTTTCCCCTTATGAGACATCATTGGATAATGTGCCTTCCTCTGGATCAAAATACTGTAAATACAAATATAGAATAAAGTATCTGTCTACATTTAGAATAGGTTGAACTCGATGGATATGTCTTTTCAACCTTATCTTCTATGTAACTAGGATGTTAATTTTCTCCAAAATTGCCTTTACTTTACTCCCCTTACCCCCAATGCATTACCAGCCTCCCTGGCAGCCTCAGCTACTCAGCCAATTATTATTTATTTATTTTTGTGTGTGACTAAAGACAGGCCTCCCTATTTATGACTGAAAAGCTTAACATTTCGCCTTGCAGGGTGGACAAGGTAAAAGTCCTCTGCGTCTCTGTTCAACTAATAATACGAGCAGAATGCCTCTTTTTGATTTTATTATTGCCACTTCATCTGTACGTCCCTCCCATGGCCAGTGGGCAAGCATAGCACCTGTGAGCTTACCTGTGGTCCTAGCCATTTTGCTAAAATGATGTCCCCTGCATCGTGGTATTTAGTAGCAAGCTATGCCCTCCTCCGTAGCTGGAGAGGATCTCTCTGCAATCGGAGGATTTTGCCCCGGTCATTTGATGCTACTCCAGTTGGGAATATGACGATAATGGGTGCTCTAACAGTCCAGAAAAATTATTTTGTTATATTCATCGATGGGAATAACACATATAGCTCAATTGTGGAGTGGGTGAACTACTGGGTGAGTGAAATATCAAACTCGTAGCATAAGTATCCTGAAGGTGGCAGAAAAGATATGTAAAAACACACTTCGCTGTACCTCATTGGAAATAGCTATATAATGAATCCAGGACTCACCCCAATCAGTAGTAAAGAAGATGATCCATAGTGGTAAAGTATCAGAGAATCTTACCCACTCCTAGAGCTTGTGATAATCCAGATGGCGTGTCCAGCCGCTTGATGAGTTTCAGACAATCCAGAAAAAATGCAAATAAATGCACAAAGCAGCGCACTGCCCAGGCTCAGGCCCAGGCCCAGGCCCAGGCAGTGCGCTGCTTTGTGCATTTATTTGCATTTTTTCTGGATACTCCAGTTGGGCGTGTGAGGGCCACGGGGTATGGGTCTGGAGACAGGCCGCGCTGATGCCGCTTTGTGTTCCAAAAGCAAGTTACGCCTTCTGTGATCCATTTAATTATTCCGATCCTCCGTGGAGTGTTCTTATGCCACTAAGTGAAACAACGGATTTGCGTGGCTTCTTTATGGTGGTGTGGTACTTGCAAAGCAGGTAAGTGCCTTGTTTGGTTCCTTTTTTAGTGCTGCAGGTAAGAAAGTTTTGTTACAGTTTCTGACCTTGGGTGTGACTTTCTGTGGGCTAACTACCCAATTATCTGAGCGTTATTTGTCCCCAGCCCTGCTATGATCCCCGCTGTGCGCACTTCCACCTGCTCAGAGCTGCCTTGGCTGTGTGCGGGCGGGTGCCGTGCCGTCTTGGGTGGGTGCCCTGCTACCTAGGCTGAGCGTGATGGAGTGCCCTGCCCGCTATGGCTCAGAGCTAGTCTGCTCCGAGATGTTGATGGTAACAATAATTCAGTCTTTTCTGACACTTGGGAAAGCTTATTCATATTGGCCCGCAAAGTATTCCTCATGCAGCAAATGGATTACAGATTCACTGTTTATATAAAGCATGTAATTAGAAACTATATAAGCACATTTATTCAACAGTCGATCAGTAACAAATTATAAAATCACGGTTTTCTTACGGCACTTATGAGTTGTTTTTTTACCAGTTATAACTGCACTTTGGGTGACAGCACATATAGTGCTTCTAAATGTTAACCCCTTAGGCACTACGTCACACATCCCATGCTATTGCTTATCATTGTTTTGTTTCCTCTTTTCTCTGTGCCAGTGTTTTTCAACCTGTTTTTGGTTAAATAACCCTACAATTAAAATGTGAAATTCTAGAGGAACCCCCAACCCTCTCTAATAGCGTGTCTGTGATCAGATGCATTGTAAGGAACCCCAACCCTCTCTAATAGCGCGTCTGAGATCAGATGCATTGTAAGGAACCCCAACCCTCTCTAATAGCGCGCCTGAGATCAGATGCATTGTAAGGAACCCCAACCCTCTCTAATAGCGCGTCTGAGATCAGATGCATTGTAAGGAACCCCAACCCTCTCTAATAGCGCGTCTGTGATCAGCTGCATTGTAAATTCTTCTGTATTTGGTACAATTTTTTTAAATGACATGAAAATTGCAGAGAACCTTTTAGGGATGTACGGGAACCAAAGTGCTCCTAGAAACCCTGGTTGAAAAACACTGCTCTATGCAGTGGAGGAAATACACAGAACAGGATAACATTGCTAGTGTAGGCACCTGCTGAAAGGGTTACCTTGATGTCGCAGTTGAACATGTTTTGCCCAAACGATTAAACTTAACGATTCGTATTTCTGAGAAGAATAAACATATACAGGCAGTCCTCGGTTATCCGACACAATGTGTTACTCAAAATGACGTCGGATAGCGAAGCGTTGTAAAGCGAAACCCGTTTTCCCATAGGAACACTGTTTAAATCAAACGTTCCGTTCCTGAAGGCATTTTTAATGCTAAAATAAACAAAATATTTTACTTGAGCAATAAGATTATGCTGCACACACATTATGATGTAAAGATTCTATTTATTGAATCCAGAACTGTATAATAAAACTGTTAGACATGTTTAAGGGCATAAATACATCACTAAACCTTCACACAGACTGATGTGGATGATTTCCCTGACTGCAGCCTTCTGATTGACATAATGTTGCAACTTTACAAAGCGTCATAAGAGCGTCGGATAAGCCATTTTGGCGTTGTAAAACCGCCCATAGGGATGCATTGGGCAGCGTCGGATAATAAGCCATTCATCGTAAAACGAGGACTTACTGTACAGAAATAAATCAATGCATTGGGGCTTCTTTGTTTATTCAATTATAGTATTAACATTCCTTGTTACTTTTTAATCAGTCACAAAGTAACCGTTTATGATGCCGATAACCAAAATAAAGTGTGATTTGTAAGCTCTGTATTGGGGCCCTCACTACCTTTCGGTATCTTCTTGCGCTTGTTTGTCCTTTTAATTGGTATGTCATTGTGTAATTTATATCACTCTGTACCAGTGATGTACTGGGTACGCGGAGATTACCCGGCCCAGGGTGCTGGGACTCTGTGCCGAGTAATCCCTGTTCTGCTCTGCTCCCTCGCTCCTCCTCCTCGGAGAACGGCAGCAGAAGACTGACCTGTAGTTGGCAACGGAGGGTGAGGAGGACCATGGTGGCAGTGGGAGCAACGGAACAGCTTCTCTGTCTGTCTCTCAGCCCACAACTCTTCCACTCCCCCCCTTCCTCTGCTGTCCAATATGGTTCAACTTATCCTCCGCCGCGGTTCTCCTCTCCACCTGCCGCCGGCTGCAGGTAAGTCAAAAACTACCCGGCCAGATACCTGGTCACTCGGTTGGGTAATTTATAATTTTTTTCTGGGTACCTGGTCATTTCTGGGACCCGGTACATCACTACTCTGTAACCCCCCCCATTGTACCGCGCTGGGGAATATGTTGGCGTTATACAAATAATAATCATTGAATATGCCCCGTGAGCCCTTTTCCAATGACTTGGCTTGATCATGCCACATGATAACCCTGCCTGTCCCTGCACCCCCTTTTTTTGAGGTAACTCAATGTATTACTTCCTGGTAAAATATTTTATAAATAAATAAATGCGGAAAGGGCTGGAGCAGGATAAAAGTAACCAGCATTTCCAGAGAGGTGCTTTAAACTCAGTGCAGTGTGACAGGGGGCACAGGACGGGACAGTGAGGGGAGGTGGGGTTCCTGGAACCCGGCATGTATTCTATTTATTTCCTTATTTCCTTTCTGGTGCAATCCGGACGGGTTTCCCCTTGTGGGGTGTGGGCAGGGAGGCGGCTTCGCCCCTTTAACAACCCCCCCCCCCTCTCGCTCTGATCCGCTTATACTGGGAGCCACCCACACAGACAGCCAGTGACGCACGCAGCGCTGTAGCCAATCCGCCCCCTGGGAAGGCGGGGCCTGCAGGAGCTGCAGTATATAAAGAGCGGAGGCAACTTGGCGCGGCTCAGAGTCCCGGACACCCCAGCGCGCGCCTGTACACACCTGCAACCCAGCGCCCCTGTCCCATGTCCCTTCTGCACAGGGTGCCATTGCAGGGTAAGGTGTCCTGTAGAGCACACTGTCTGCTTGGCCCAATCACCTGTAGTGAGGCTGCTCACCGCGGGAGTGGGACAGCAGAGCGCAGCTAACGTTACACCGCTCTGTTAAGAGTGCCCAGTCTGACTCGGTGACTCTCTCCTGAGATCAGTGCTCCGGGGGTGACACTTTCCTAAGTGTGCACTTTGCTAAACAGAAGCCAGTGGGCACCTCCTGCTCCCATTGCCACCACAATAATCCGTCCTAGACCGGGTGTATCTCTCCCGGGGTAAGGCTGCACCTACAAGGACATTGCACAAGGTGCTATCCGCACCTGGTCATTGTTATAGCGACATCTTCCCCTGGGGAGTAAGACTTATTATATTAGTGTGCAGCCACATACTGTACCAGTGGGGTGGGCACAGGGTGCAATCTGGTGTTACAGGGCACAGGCTGAGATTAATAACCCCTACAGTCAGGCTGTCCCTTCCTCTCCCTGCACTAGCTGCTTCACCCCTGGAAGTCACTGTACCCCCCATGGATCCCGGGAAGCCGGGGGGTGCACTGCCAGACAAGCGCCCACTCACCTGCAACGGCTTTATGCCGGAAGAGAGGGCACCTGCAGCTGCCCTGAGCCGAGGGGGCAGCTGGAGGGAGGACAGGCCCCGCAGTGAGGAGGACAACCAGCACAGCTTGCCCACCTTGGCAGCCGCATACAGCACCATCCTCAGGGCGCTGGGAGAGGACCCGGGAAGGCAAGGGTTACTCAAGACCCCCTGGAGGGCAGCGACTGCCATGCAGTTCTTCACCAAGGGCTACCAAGAGAAGCTATCCGGTGAGTGCTTTCCTGCCTGCTCATAGAGCCTTCATGCACTGCGGGATCCCAGGGGTTAAATAAATCAGGGGGCTATGGATGACCCTGTTAAACCGGTGCTAGTTCTTCAAAATAAAATCCCACTTCTGGCGTGTGAGGCACAGGGAGGTAAAGTGAATTACAGTGCCCCATGCAGCTGGTAATACTAATTTAAAACACGTTTCACCAGTTTTAAAAACAATGCAACTAGTCTCCACCATGTCCAAGAGATGTCATGAAAACGCCATTTATTATCACTAGATTTTGCCATAATAATAATAAACATGATTTGTTTCCCAATGTATTGTAGTGAATACATGTCCTGTATCTCCTTTGGTCCCAGAGTGGCCTGTACCAAAGTGCAGAGCACAATGTATTGCAGCCCCCTCTAACCTGCCAAGTGTAATGGGATACTTTGTAAACTGGGACCTTCAATAATATCAAATAATATTTAAAGGCGCAATGAAGCAATACTCTACATGTGTTATTTATTTGAAGGGAAAAAAAGTTCTGTTGTACTATTTTAGATAATACTACCTTTTTTATTTAAAATGTAATTCTTAATGCCATTTTTAATGAGTTTAAATGTACAGAGCTGATTTGGATTTCTATAGCCGGTTTAAGCACACCTCCCCAGCAGTGCAAAATGTGTAACACTTTCCTGTCTGTGATTTGTTGCCAATATTCCCAGCAGTTTGAGCTGCAAACTGTAACAATAGATAAAGTTACCACAGTAATATAAGAATACATTGTAGCTGCTGAGTGACTGTAGAATTGATTTGAAACTGAAAGGCAGCCATTTAGTGAACCCTGGGAAGCAGGATCTTTTCTGATTGATCATGGGAGAACCAATCAATCGGCAGCTTAGGTAATCCGTTTTCAATAAAGGTAATCAAAGGCGGCATATATTAAAACAAACAAAAATATATATTTATTTTTTTAAATTAAAATGATTGGATTGCCTCCCTAATACCTTCAGAGGTTCAAGGCGTGTGCAGGATTATTTAGCTCTCGTGATTGATGAGGAAAAGGAAAGTGGACGCCTAATATGTTCGTTTAATACCCTAGCTGTAGCAGAACCTCAAGATATAATCCCTTCAACCTAATCTTTCAAAGGTGTATGCTACTTTAATGCAGTAAGAAACCATTCTCACACAAGATCGTCTTATGCTAAAATAAAGTTCAATTAGGTTTTAGGTCTGTTAAAAATGAACGGTTTGCGTCCAAACGTTCTATGAAAGCTGCTTGTTTTCTGAGCAATAAAAATCTATACAAATAAATTGTTCTGACGGGTTACATATAGAAGGGGAGAATTGGGTAAAGCAACTTGGGATGCCCCTAAACGCTGGGGTCTAAGCAAAAAACAATAAAACAGGGTGCTAACGGCAAAAAAAAAATCCTAGTCAAGGCAAAGCAATATGTAGAAGAGAGCAAAGCACACAACAGCAGAAAAAAAATCAAAATATGGCAAAAAAAATAAATAAAAAAAGATAATTTATTGACTTACAAGTCAAAGTTGCATCCAACATTTCGGTGCCTATGTCCCTTCATCAGGGTTTACATATAGAGAAATCGAAGTTGACAGAACATGAGGTCATTTGGCTCGCATAATGTTCCCTTATTCTTCACCAGAGTGGGTAACCTTTTTCTGAAGCTTCCTCCCCCTGTAGGGTACCACCATGCTGTCCAAGCCAAGACTATTTTCTCCTAGCGTATCTTCTGAACAGCTGGTCCATGCATCCACAATGAGTAAAAACCTTAGACCAGGGGTGGCCAACTCCAGTCCTCAAGAGCTACCAACAGGTCAGGTTTTCAGAATACCCCTGCTTCAGCACAGGTGGCTGTTGTTGCGGGGGCTTGAGGACTAGAGTTGAACACCCCTGACTAATGTGCCATGTATGAATGATTTTTGAATGCAGAAAATAGAGTCCTGATCTCATGAATGACACAGAGCTTCTCCACTGACACACTCCTAGTCTCCGTGCAAAACTTTTTAGGATCACTCATCAATATCCATTAAAGAGCATGAGGGGGGAAAATACTCTACGACAATGAGCCCTAAACAAATATTATAAAAAATGTAAAACAATTACACCAAGTTACATTTTGCTACAAAAGGGGCTAAATAAAGATAAATACGAATTGAAGGGGGTTATTTTGATGCACATATGTTGTATATCAGAGTGCCCAACTTTTTGGTTTAATCTTTCTCTCTAATGCCGGTAAAAGAGTTTGAATTTTCAGCATTAGTGTGCAAAAGAACCTGCATCCGATGAGTTTATTCCATGTTACTAAAGGATGTAGTATTACATGATGTGACTGCTTTGTGCTGCTTTTTCCTTGTTTTGAAGCAGCTGGAGGGGTTGGGTTCTGTGAATACGGGTTAACGTCGTTAAAATTAGGCCCAGATACTCTGAGTTTTGCCACTTTCACTCAAATAATAAAATGAAGACCATTTACGGAAGCTGCCAATCAGGGTCATGTACAACTGGACTGTAGAACTCTTACATGTTTCAGTGCTGGGGGAACGCTGCGACCATTTAGCACCCTGCAATCCGTCCAGTTTGTAATTAAACGTTTTCTGGGTGATCTAAAAATGTTGCAACAGTTTACGAGGATGTCCACATAGCATAGTTAAACTAGCAGCAACAGTGTGAATGATTTGTATATATTATTCGCACAAAATATTAGCCAGATTAGTATTTTTCATTGGTATCCATCTTTCATCTGTGCGACCAACCATAAGGTTGATATACAGTATGTAAGTTAATGCCAGCACTGATGCTGTACATCTCTCTTTTTGCAAATTAAAACCTTCAAACGTAAGTGTTACTTTTGTGATGTGATCTATATTGTCTCTGTGATAATTTAGGTGTTTAAGGTGCCACATGTGGCTATTAGGGTAGTTAAGCACTTGAAGAGTTAGGTTACCATCAGATAACTCTTGTACAGTCCGTGGCTTGTGAAGAAAGGTTACCTTTGCAAATACCGGTCTAGTTCTTTATTAGACGTATTAAATTATCGGTGATACAATTTGCACAAGACCAGCATTGCCGTTACTAATGTAAAGAAGTTGCATTAGATTGTAAGCTCCCCGGAGCAGGGACTCCTCTTCGGAACTGTTACTTTTATGTCTGATTCCCATGATCTGTTTGTATTATTTGTTGTTATTTATATGATTGTCACGTGTAGTACTAATGTGAAGCGCTATGTACACTAATGGCGCTATATAAATAAAAACATACATGCATAAAAAGGTCCCTTAACGTTTGTTCTTTGTGTGTGTGTGTTTAAGCATCATGTGTTGTGTGCAAATTATTCTTGAAAGCGTTTTAGGGAATGTGTGGTACAAAGGATAAGCAGTAATCGGATCGCATTTATTACCGGTAATGTTTTATTTGAAATGGCTAAGTGAAACATTTAATCCTTGCCGTGTAATAACAATAGAACAGGAAAAACCCGGGCGCTCCCTCCAAAGTGTATATTAAACGGGGTAAATACAATAAGTAGTTTACAACCTTAAAATTGTTATGCAAGGATCCCCTCAATGTCGTCGTCGTCGTCTCCTATGGCTCTGACCCCAATAGGATCTATCCAGGATCCTTGTTGGTACAGGGATACAGAAAGAAAGGGGGAGCACAGGTAGAGGAATGGTATAGTGATATGTGTAACCTCTAATAAATGATGGTGGGGGTAATAAAATGAAAACACACTTACACGGCCTTGTGTAAATGCTATTGCATCAAGGTTTCTTTTTGGTCTTTTTTTTCCTGCTGTGGTGGTTTTCTTTCTTCTCAGGTCCAGATATATTCTCAGGTTCGCCGACAACTTTCCATTCAGACGTCGCCCTCAAGGCAAACAGATATATAAACAAAGTATGAGAGAAAATACAGATAATAGTATTGGGTGTCTGGCTATAATGTAAAATAAAGCAGCAAATAACTGCAGTCACTCACACGGACAAGTGTGAGTGCAACCTATGGGGGAGGTATCTTTTCTTTTTTTCACATGAAGGGTAACCGTGTTCAGTGTCTTATAAACACATGCAGATAGTAGGTGATAAATGATAAGCATGATATGTATAAAAATGATAGTCACACGGCCAAGCACTGAGGCACAGGGAGATAGAGTGACTTGCCCAAGGTCACAAGGAGCCGACACCAGGAATTGAACCAGACGCCCCTGCTTCAAACTCTCAGTGCCAGTCAGTGTCTTTACTCACTGAGCCGCTCCCTCTCGCACTGTATCAATGCAAAAATAATTTTGTTTTGCTGTAATGCTCAATTTTATAGTTGGGTTATACCAGGGGCGGCCAACTCCAATCCTCAAGTTCCACCCACTGGTCAGGTTTTCAGGATATCCCTGCTTCAGCACACGTGGCTCAGTCAAAGACTGAGCCACTGATTGAGCTGCCTGTGCTGAAGGAGGGATATCCTGCAAAACGGACCCGTTGGTGGCCCTTGAAGACTGGAGTTGTCCACCCCTGGTTTATACAACCTCAGGCCTGGCACATTTCTTCACTTAGATAAGATGCAGTACAACATACATACAGAATTTGATACTGCCCATTTATATTATGTACTTCCTGGAAATCCTTCTTTTTTTTTCTTTTTTTTTTTTTTGCACTTCCAAAATCACAAATTGGTGAACAGGAAGCAAAATACCTTGGTACATTGATTTAAAGGATGGAGAAATGTGCTGTAAAACACAAGATGGAAATATGGTGTTTTGGGGGGGGAGGGTTTGGCTCTAGTTGTGCTGCAAAATGTCCTTGTTCCGTTTCTTTCGCTGTGTACACTATACAATATTTATTTACATTGAGTTCCGAAAACACTGGGACCACTTAAGAACTGTAATTGTTACATGTACACCTATACATTGGCTACACCTGCGTGCTAACCCAACGTACATTATTTCATACGTATTTGCCTGGGTGTGTTGTGTGGTTTGATGTAGTGAAAGATTTTTTGGAATATGCTTAGGTAATATATGCAGAATTATAGACTCCTATTCTTAGAGCTAATAACACTTCCACTTTTTGGAGCAGATACGTTTGACAGGATCCCTGTATAAATGTTTTATACATTTTCCTTATTTTTAGAAAAATTTAAATCAATAGTTTTACTATAACCCTTTGGCTGATTCTGGTTTTGTTGTTGCTAAATGTATGTTAGACACCCCTCCTACAGAAAGAAGCAGACACCATTGTGAAACAATTAGCCATGCGTGGAAAAAATGGCGGGGCTAACACATTCGTGTATGTATACATAGATCTAGATGATTAAAAAATTTATACATTTGTCTTATATAATATATATATCTCCATTAAACAGATTGTTAGGATCATGTAATATTCTAGGTAAAAGAAAATACAAACAAAACCCGGATAGACGCTCTAAGAGCGCAGATTGTAGACGAATACAGCAATTTGGCGGAGCCTGTGTGAAGGGGTTTAAAGGAAGGAGGTCTGTGAGAATGCAGCTAGTGATAGAGAGGGCAGAACAAGGAACTAGGCAAATAATGGGTACCTGTGTAGGTTTGAAAGAATTCTCACCGGGGGTCTGCCTCAGTTCTTAGCCCCTTGATCTAGACTGCAGTCGGTATGTAGTAGCATTACTCACGATCGTGCACCATCAGTTATGGTTGCAACTAATCTATGTAGATCAATTCTGCTGCACCAGAATAACCTCCACAATCCCCAAAGGCGTCCACTCGATCCAAAGTAGCAAAATGAAGAGGTGAATAGATCAAGGTGCTGCCGCTCCGAGGAAAAGCCGGGGGAACTCACCAGAAAAATGAGGTAAAATCAATTTATTAAACTACATAAAAAAAAACATGAACCAAACAAAATGAGCTCCTCCACCCACGCATTTCACGCCCCCTGCGGTGCTTTTTCACACCTTGTAAAAACGCCACAGGAGGCGTGAGAGGAGGAGCTAATTTTGTTTGGTTCATCTTTTTTATGTAGTTTAATAAATTGATTTTACCTCATTTTTCTGGTGAGTTTCCTCGGAGAGGCAGTACCTTGATCCTATTCACCTCTTCATAAAAGAAAATACGATCATGTATTAAACGTGGATTACGGCAATATTTGAAGAAAAAGCTTTGATGCAGACTTTAATATCCTGCCTGAGGCTGTCAGTGCTACTCGGAAGAGCTGAAATACCGACGGCGGCTGTGCTGAAGTGATTTGACTGGTCAAGAGGCTGGGAGAATGAATACGGACACGCACGAAGAGGAGACATCCAATTAAAAAAAACGGAGACTGAGCCGGGGTATAAGGACGAGTCAAGAAACAGTAGCACACTACATACGGCAGCAGAAGGAGTGAGTTAGTCATATATGTCTACCTTAATGCAGGGGTGTGCAAACTGGGGGGCGCGGCGGTTTCAGAGGCCCTGCTCTCTTCCTCATTTTAATGAAATGCCAGGGGACCGCGCAAGGCCTCTAAAACGTCACTTATCATGACTCAGTCGGCTTCGGGGTCATGTGACCCTGCGGCCTCTTTTCATGCGGCAAAATCCGTAAGGGGGCGTGAGCAGTGGGGGAGAACAGGCAGGGGGGTGCAAGGCAAAAATGTTCCCTACATCGGCACAGGTGGCTCAATCCGTTTTAGACTGAGCCACCTGTGCTGAAGCAGGGATATCCTGAAAACCTGACCTGTTGGGTCTTGAGGACTGAAGTTGAGAACCCCGGCCTTAATGTGACAAACCAATAATGATGGTGATAATTAGAACATAAAGCAGGCTCTAAGTGGTAAGGACACAGTCTTTGAAGTGGGTGAAATCGGGTTCAAAACCCAGTGTCCGCCATCTTTGTGATCTGAGACAAGTCACTATTTCCGTGTA
This sequence comes from Ascaphus truei, assembly GCF_040206685.1. Lineage (NCBI taxonomy): Eukaryota > Metazoa > Chordata > Amphibia > Anura > Ascaphidae > Ascaphus > Ascaphus truei. The sequence goes on along the minus strand of NC_134491.1, from coordinate 22,598,484 downwards.
CCTCAGGGGCTTAAAATCAACGGTACGCTTTAAAGGCATGTGCCATGTACCGCTCTACATACATTGTCTGCGCTATACTAGACAAAATTAGTATGAATGTAAAGTTCAAAGGGATCATTCCATATCTACAGAAACAGCTGGTTTCCGATGGCCATTTCCATAGACTTTTGGCCACAAATAGCCAGGTTGTCCGCGTCTGAGAGATGTGCGCTTCTTGCATGAGAATAAACATTGTACAAGTAATCCCTGAAGTTCCCGAGTGCATCACTTTCTCGCCAGTATTTGGGGGGGTATGTTATCCATTTGCATTGTGAGGGTTTCCACATGTTGTAGGTAATGGGCAACATTCTGCAGCTCTGAGACATTAGGCCTTTGATTTAGTGGACGGACGCGATGTAGCGCATGGCGTCACGCGCCTGTTGCCCGTGCGATCTGTGGACTGAGATCCACAGCGACGGGAGGCATGGCCGTGACGTCACCAGACTGATTCGCCCTCATTGGCTGAACCGCTCGCGTGACTCGGCCGTGGCGCGTCAAACAAATTCCTGTGTCTCTTGAAAACGCCTTCGCGCGCACTATGGCCGGCCTCTCTAGAGGTGTGGCCTGTCGTGCGCGCAGTCGCTCGCACTATGCACACGGCTTAGGCTTGCACTTCGCAGGGACAGGCAGCCAGCCTGCGGATTTCTTAAATATCCAACTTCACTTAACCCCTTCAGTGCCCGCATGGTATTTATCGCATTGCTTTAATTTGCATTGACCATATATTTTGCTAGCTCGTGTATCCTCCTTTTGCCGGGTGCCTGGGTGTTTCCTGTCATTTGGAAAAATTAAGGGAAAAATTATACGAAACTCAAACTCATATTGGTGAATACAGCCCCCAAAACAACTTAAAGACCACGGTTTCTATAGAGACCCATTTAATTTGTGTGTGGATGACGCAGCGCCCTGCTGCAGACACATCCATCTTTTGATACTTGCTTTCATCCCCCTGTCACTTTGGTAATTTGAATTGGATTCATAAAAGGTCTTGTGTGCTGTGTCTCTGCGCGGACACCTGGTGTTTGTTTGGTTATGCATGACATGTCTTCTCTCCGTGGTTTTTATTGTACTGCAAATGATGAACCGTGAACACTTCCAGCTGACGGGGCTCTCTCTGGCCCCCATAGACATAGGCGGGCCCCACTCATACGGCGGGTTCCGTTCCAGTCCCCAGCCGAAAAGCGGAAATCACCGAAAAGCGGAACATGGCTTTTTTTTGTGTGCAGAGCGCACAAATGCGATGTTAACCGGCTATATCCCGTCTCTCCTCCCTCCTCCTCCATCCCAGAATGCAGCATTCTGCGCATACGCTGAGTCGGCCATCCCCTTTTGCGCATGCGCGGAAACTTGACAAATACATGAAACAGGAACGCCGAGAAGCGGGGCCCTAATGTATAAGGAAAAGAAATGCAGCAACATCGACTGTCTACCAACTAATCTTTCTAGTATCCATAATGCCGCTGACATTTTTTTTTCCCCGCCACTCATGTGAATATGTCCCTCCCGTGCTGGCGGATTTGCTCTCCCTCCCCTTCACACCTGTATATCTCCCCGTCTCACTCTTCTCCCTCCCCCCCTTCTTCCTCGCTCTCCCCTCTTCCCCACCCCCCACTATCAATCAATTACCCCCTCTCACACAATCCCCCCCCTCCTCACACTCATTTCCCCCTCCTCCCCATGACACACACTTCTCCCCCCAATACCCATACAATTCCCCCCCACACAGACTTACTCCCCCACACAATGCCCCCAATACAAAACACCCCCCTAGGTACAAACACAATTACCTGCCCCCCTTCCCAGATACAAAAAAATGGGAAATGACATGCAAATGAGCACACACTGTCACATTTAGCTTCTAATCCATTTTAGCAAGGGACCCCTATAAGCTTATGTCTGCCGTTTTTAAACCGCTTTTCAGCACAGTCTGGGTTAAAGAAGGGCAGAGCCAGTAAACCTACTCAGACTGCTGTTTTGACCTCTTGCCTATACTGGGTTTCCCTGGCTACAGTGGACATGCTGTATGCTAAGAGATAATGGGGAAGGGCAGGGTTGCAGACATGTATGAGACGTGTGACTGTGCTCACAGGTGATATTTTTATTTGTGGTACGGTGGATGGTTTCTGTTATTTTTTTTATCCACCATAGCATATATTTAATGTCTGCTTAAAATAAAAGGCAAACTGCGAACATTGGGCTGTGACGACCATAATGAAAAAATATAAATGACGCAGCTTTGCGTTTCCACGGTTACCTGACGACAGCTGATAGCATACAGGAAATTAAACTGTTCCGCCATTGTATCCTGTTCCAGGAAGGAAGATAGGAGAGCGCAGAGAGGGGGGCGCAGCCAGTAAATAAAGGATGCTGAACTAGCCCGTCAAGGGAAGGAGTCAATATTTTGAGTTCGAATGACTGAACTTTGGAAATACGAAATTGGCTTCAGATAAATATGTGATATGTATCCTCCGGACGGGAGAAATGGAGCCAGGCTGCTAGCTGGCTCATAGGGGGGGCGGGGGGGTGTAATGGTAACTACAATGGGAGTAGCTGTGTGTTAGTGCCCCTATCGGCACTATCACAGTTTAACAAATAATCCTTATCAATAAGACACACAATTTATGAGGAATACACTGAGGCCTGTGGATCAAGGCAAATGTGGTGCAATTTTGGGGCAACAAGACTTCACCGGACGTATCAGAGGAAAAAAACTCCTTGACATCTATAGGGTTTTTTTTCTATGATCCACATGGTACAGCTGTTTTGCCCCACAATTGCACCACTTTTCCCTTTTGGTACATACGTTTTGTTTCTTGTGCGCTCACATTATGTTATCTTGCTTGCATACTACATGCATATCCTTCTATTCAGCTAGTTCACTGCTAGTAAGTAAAAGTACCGAAGCTGGTCAGTGTAAAAACGTACAGTGTGGTCCCCTCTATCACCGCAAACCACTTTGACCACTAAAATCACAAACGGTCACGTGCGCAGGATTGTGCATCTTCATATAGATAGCAAAATGTGCTGCTCCTTATGTACATGTTTCCGACATCGACGTAAGGCCAACGTCGAGTGGCCAACTCCCAGTCCTCAAGGGCCACCAACAGGCCAGGTTTTAAGGAGATCTCTGCTTCAGCACAGGTGGCTGTCAATGACTGTGCCACTGATTGAGCCACCTGTGCTGACGCTGGGATATCCTTAAAATCTGACCTGTTGGTGGCCGTTAAAGACTGGAGTTGGTCACTCCTGGTGTATGGTGAGATTATGGGTTTATTCAGACTTATTCAGAGTTTTTCAGGCCCCCGATTTGGTCCCCTGCAGAGCCGCTTCCCAGTGCCGTAGAAAATATCCGCTCCATTTCAAATAAATACGGCTCAATCTCCCCCAGCACAGTGAGGAGACTGCACGTTATATTTAATACATTGCCTGGGCCGCAGAGTGCGCCTGCGCGGTCTTATGTAAAGGTTTTGAGGAACATCAAGGCACACTGACTTGGCAAAAAGAGAAATGTAATGCAGCCAAAGAAACCAACGTTTCGACTGCCACGCAGTCTTTATCAAGGTGTGAGGGCTGTGGCTCTCGCCTTGATAAAGACTGAGTGGCAGTTGAAACGTTGGTTTCTTTGGCTGCATTACATTTCTCTTTTTGCTAAGTCAGTGTGCCTTGATGTTCCTCTGTACCAGGGGGGTGCAAACTGAGATTTTATGGGGGGGGGGGGAGGCGTTTAGAGGCCCCGTGCTCTCCCCCACAACTCCCCGCCCGGGGAGGCGCGAGGCCTCTGTAACGCCCTCTTACCTGCTGTTAGCTGGCTCTTCGGCAACGTGTCGCCATGACAGCGTGGCGTCAAATGCCAACGCGATGTCACAGGTCATCGTGACGTCACATGACGCAGCCGATGCCAGAGAGCTGGTAAGGAGGGGGGAAGAGAGCAGCCAGGAGGGGGGAAGAGAGCAGCCAGGAGGGGGGAAGAGAGCAGCCAGGGGGGGGGGGGGGGGCGCCGACAGAAAAGTTTGTGCACCCCTGCTCTATACCTTCATGACTATTTGGGACCTGCAGGATTTCCCCTACATCTGGGAGCAGCAGCATGTTGAATTTTGAGACCTCTAGGAAGTGTCGGCAGAACGCTGTTTTCATATTGTTTTATAAACCTTTGAACCAGGGGTCTGCAAACTTAAGTCTGAGCCCCCCTACCTGATCTCACCCACCCCTGCTCGCGCCCCCCCCCCCTCCTTCTCTGCTCTGGCGTCAAATGACGTGACCCCGCTGCGTCATTTGACGCTGGGTTGCCATGGAGACGCGTTGCTGGAAGCCAAGATAAGTAGGCCTGGCGCGGTCCCCCGGCATTTAATTTAAATGCCTTCGGGGAAGCGAGGAGCTTCTCTAAACGCCGTGCCCCCCCCCCCCATATTGGAAAATGTTGCGTACCCCTGCCTTGAACCATTGAGTGTCCCATTTTTTTTGTCTGCTTGCAACTGGGTGGAGAAAGATCTCCCTGATCTTCTTATCGCCAGCAAAGTAGTGTCTTTTTTCGCTCTACTAATTGAAACCTTTTATTTCAGATGTGCTGAATGACGCCATATTTGATGAGGATCACGATGAGATGGTGATTGTGAAAGACATTGACATGTTTTCAATGTGCGAGCATCATTTAGTTCCCTTCATTGGAAAGGTAATGTTGTACAATCCCACAGTTTCTAATTGTCGCACATAATTAGGGCAGTTTTCTGAGAATCTGTGTGTTTGATGAATGCTTTGTGCACTTGTGTTCATATGACACACATTAAACAGCACAGTCCATTTGATGCAATAGGCTTTCAATCAGATTTTTATATAAACCTTTTTTTTTTTTTATGGAAATAAAAAATACATTCAAGGATTTAAAACGCCACAATTTCACATGACATTCGAAAAAATAAAGATATATAACGTTGTAGGGATACATTTGATAAACATATAGGTAAGAGCTGGTATTTATCAAATGTGCTACCAGGAAGTAATGCATTGAGAAGTTATCTCTCGTTTTCAGGTATGTCCTGGGCACAGCGTTATGTTGATAATACATGGTCACGTTTATGTGCACAGAGGTTATACGTTCTAGCTAGACATTTCGTGAAGAGTTAAAAATAATGTTATGGGTAACGGTTACAGACAAGGTTAAAATGTGAGACCGCTGAAGTCTTGAAAGAACTTTAACTGGAGGCGGAGTCTGTGGTAGGTTGTTGCAGATCATGTGACTGTGTAAGGCTGCGGCCCCAGTACCGTTCTACGTGCGCTGCACGAACAAGTACCGCCCCTCAATGGGGCTGGGCCCAGTATGTGGCTTCGCGCGCATTTGGCAGCCGCGCTCTCAGTTTAAGACGGCAAAATTGTGTTTAGAACTTGCAATGGAGGGGTGGCCACGCCCCCTGCGGCGGTTTGGCCAATGAGGGCGAACCATCCGCGTAAGGTCATGGCCACACCCCTGCAAACCCCCTGCCACGCCTTTCCCCCCCTGTTGCAATCTCCTGCATCTAACACAGATCGCAATGAAGCGCTGTGCAAGCGCCACCCCTCTTCCCCCCCCCCCCTGTGCCGGGCGTGCGTGCTGCAGTGCAGACTGGGACTGCAGCCTAAGGTTTAAGCAGGGGCTTTAAGTCAGCCTGGGCGATTCCTTGAAGAGTGGCCTCCACCTGTGGCATCATAATTTCATGGGACGTCACGCCATCGGGTTGCCATGACAACACGACGCTGTTGAAGGCGGGTCGCTCTGCAGAAGTTAAACCCCTCCCCATCACTCACTCGCACGCCTCTCAGCACGCACACACACACTTGCCAAGCGGTCCTGCTGGTCCGGGGACTCTGCAGCGCCCTCCAGGGCCGCCAACAGAAATCGTGGGGCCTGGGCCAAACATTTTAAGCAGGCCTCCGCCCCCCCCACTTCCTTTAACACCTCACAAGCCCCCTCTCTTCCCCCCCCCCCCCATCCCATGTATTTCTCTTTCTTCCGTCTCATCCCATCTCACTCTCCCGCCTCGCATGTATTTCTCTCCCCTGCTTCTCACTCTTACTCCCTCTCTCCTCCCCCTCCGTCAATTACCCCACACTCGCTCATTCCGTCCCCCCCCCCAACACACAATTCCCCCCACAAGATATATACCAAAAAACTTCCCACCCCCCCAAATGCATACAAAAACCCCGTTTACCCAATACATACATACTTATACACACATTCCCAGTAAGAGATATCTCTCTCTATCTCTCTATCTATCTCCAATACATATAAAAAAATACCCCAAGCCCCCCAATGCATAATGGGGAGTGTTCGGCGGCTGTGGGGGGGGGGGGTGCAGCAGGGGGCCTGGCGGTTAGTCAAGGCAGTTGCCGCCGACCCCGCTGCAGGCACTTTGCTGCTCCCGCTGTGGGGGTGGGGCCGATGCTCGGGGGGGGGGGGGGGTTTGGGGGAATAGCGGGACGGCCCGGTGGCAATTGGGGGGACGGCTGTTTTGGCCAGATGCTGCGGGGAGGGGGGGTAGCGTTACGGCACGGTGACTGGGGTGGGGGAGGTGACGGTGCTGCGAGGGGCCCGGCGGCTGGTCACAGCAGTTGCCGCCGGCTCCGCTGCACCTGTCTCCGATGCTTCTCCTGCACGCGCCGGGCCTCCCGGAAGCTTAACCCAACCGATTTCCGGCGCTGTCAACAGGGAGACCCAGCCCCGTTTTTTTTTAATTAACTGGCGCCCTCCTCCAGTCGGGCAGGAGGTCGGATCGCGGCGCCCACAGGAGGAGGGACGGAGTATTGCAGGCTGTCAGGGAGCGGCAGCACCGGCCCACAGCACCGATAGCGCAATCCACCAATGGGTTTAAATATATTCTATCTGGATAATGAAGCAAAATAATTATCATAATGGAAGAGAGCGCGATATGCAGAATTGCCCACCAGTATATTACGTGCAAGGCTGTTGGATATAATTAAATAACTGTTCTCTGAAAGGAAGCAAACATTTTGTATGAATTGCAATTCTCAGTTCTCGGTGTTTGAGACACCGGACCTGCCCTTTCTTCGTCATTATGAACAATCTAATAGTACCTGACATTTGTGTTTTCTTAACATTTCATAAAGCAAACCGAGCCCGGGGGGGGGGGGGGGGGGTGGCGTGCTGGTATTAAACCAAATCAGCCTGAACCACAGATCTGATCATGTTCCAAATCAGACCAAATCTGAACAGACAAGCGTACTATCTTTCTGCCGATAACCCCCTGATCTCTGAGACCATGTCTGATCTCAACTAAGAAACTACTGTACATGTGCAAAATGAATGCTTATTATTGGATAAATTGTTACAATAGAAAATAGTGGAATAACTATAAAGACGTTAATCCGGGGTACTCTATATCAGGGGTGTGCAAACTTTTAAGTTAGTGCTCCCCCTTGCCTACGCCCCCCCTCCTTAGCTGCTCTCGGGCTCCACGGTCATATGATGTCACGACGTCATGTGGCGACGCGTCAAGGAAGAGCCGGCTGAGAGCAGGTAAGTGAAGTTGCAGAGGCCTCGCGCCTCCCCCGGCATTTCATTTACATGCCTGGGGGGGGAAGCACGGGGGCTCTGCAACCGCGCGCCCCCCTTAGAAAATCCCACGCCCCCCCCAGTTTGCGCACCGCTGCTCTATCAGGGGAGCACAAACTTTTGAAGCTGCACCCCTCCTGCTTGCTCTCCCCCTTAGTTTTTTTTTTTGCCGTCAAATGGCGCTGCGGGGTCATGTCCCGTCACGTGACCCCACCATGGCGATGGCTGTCAAATTTTTTAAATCCTTCTTTTTTTTTTTTTTTTTTTTTTAATATATATGCCGCTTTTGATTACCTTTATTGAAAAGGAATTACCTAAACTGCTGATCGATTAGTTCTCGGTGATCGATCAGCAAAGATCCTGCATCTCCAGGTTCACTAAATGGCTGCCTTACAGTTTCAATCAATCCTTCAGTCGGTGTAACTCAGCAGCTACAATGTATTCTTATATTACTAGGGTAACATTATCTATTGTTACAGCTTGTAGCTCAAACTGATGAGAATATTGGCAACACATTATAACAAATAGGAAAGTGTTGCAAAGATCTTGCACTGCTGGGGAGGTGGGCTAAATCTGCTATAGAAATCAAAGGATGCTCCGTATGTTAAAACTCATTAAAAATTGCATTATTAGTTAAATAATAAAACATTTTAAAAATCATTGAGCATTATCGACGACTACAGAACCGATTTTGTTTAAAAAAAAAAAAAACATAGGATATTGCATGGATTGCAATTTTCTGGGGCTTTCAGCTGTTTTGTGTCCATAATGTTTAATGTTTCTTATATTCTAATTTATTCTGTGCTGTTTAAAGCTGCAAAACACTACATCTTTATTTTGTCATAGGATTGGAGCAGGGGGTCTCTGGAACCCCATTAATTTCAGCCCTGCAGACCCCCTGCTTCCTGAGATACTTAACTCCGTTGGCGTGCCGGTATCTCTGCAGGCAGGGAGCATGTGGTCTAACTAAATGGCGGTGTTTAAATGTCCTGCGTCACACGATGGGCCAATAGGAAGCCGTGATGTCATCCCTTGCGGCTTCCTATTGGCCCGCTCGACCTTGATATTTAAACTCCATGGAGATACTGGCATCCCCTACGGAGGTAAGTATCTCTGAAAGCAGGAGGTCCCCAGAGCTGGAATTAATGGGGAACAGCTCTGGAGACCCCCTGCTTCAATCCTATAACAAAGAAAAGACGATGTGCAGGCTGTTTTTGCTGATTTAAACCTGTGATTGCTTTGGAGCACCAATGTATTGAATGTACTGTAATGTGCAGCTACCAGGCCTGCTTTAGGCTTAGTCCCAGATAGTGCTGATTGGGTTGAGCGGGCGGCGCTTGCGGAGGAGACTTGCATATATAGATATATGTAAGTCCCTGCTCACGCGGTGAGCGCGGCGCTTGTGCACGTGCACACACGCTCTGCCGCGATCGACGCCTAGGTAAACAAAAACCCTATACTTACCCGCGCACTCAACTACCCGCAATGCCCCCACTCCCCCGGCCGCGCGTACAAGCAGGACACCCGGCACTCATGCTTGGAGCGCTCTCCAAGCATGAGCGCGCTCAGCGCCAGTGGGGACTTAGGCTGAGTCCATAGAGGGGGGGAGCAGGGCTGAGGCTCGCCTGCTGAAGCTGTGCGATTTCATGCACATGCAGGCGAGCCAGCGGGCGCAATCGGGAGGCGGGGGGAGCTGGTGGGAGGCGGGGCAGTGACGTCGCTGGGCCAATCGCCCGCGACGCACTGACGTCAACGTCATGGCGCCGTGACGTTGACGCTGCTTCGCGCTGATTGGATGTTTTCAGCCGACAGCGCGCTGAAAAACAGCTTGGCTGTCGGCTGAAAAATCCAGCGCCTCCGCACGCCTGCGGACGCTCGCGTGAGCCCCCTCTCAAGGCATCCTCATTGAGGATGCAGGGGCTCAGCGCGGAGCGTCCGCACGGCTTGTCCTTCTATGGACGCAGCCTTAGCCTTACTGACACATCACAAAAAGCAAAAAGACAATAATTCTTCCCTATTGTTGTTGCAAGGTACAGTATGTGAATTTATTTAAATCTTTTAGGATATTGGCTATTTCGCTGTAATACAAAAATGCAGTTTAGCAGTGCAGTACTTGCAAATCATATTGTGCTAAATAAGCCCAAAAATTAGAATTCTTTTAAATATTCAGCAGTATTTTATGTGTTACTTTGCAAATGTTTAATATTCAGCTCTCGTTTCTAAACTTTTTACCGATAATTGCCTGAATTGTGTAGCAGCAGGTGTCCCAGGAAGTCACACTGTCGGATAAATGAAATAACATTATACAAATGTTTAATTCCAAGTGATAACAGGGAATCAAATGTGAGTGCAGAAGCAAAATCTTAGTCTCTTAATAAAACAAGTGGCTCTTTAATCACCATCGGCAGACTGAAATGTTTTTTTATCTCCTTGGGAGAAGGAGCGGCTCAGTGAGTAAAGACACTGAGTGTAAACTATGACACTGAGTTTGAATCGTGTGAGCCTGGTTCAGTTCTGCAGTGTCGGCTCCTTGTGACCTTGGGCAAGTCACTTTATCTCCCTGTGCCTCAGGCACCAAAAACATAGATTGTACGATTATTCTGGGCAGGGGCTGTGCCTGTAACATTCCTATGTGCTGCGTATCACACGCTATGCTGTAACTGTGAGGTGCTTTGAGTCCCGTTGGGAGTGAGGCACTATATGTAATAACGTTTATTGGTAAATGAGATTATTCAATTCAGATTTCTTTAGATCAATATACCTATATTACACCCTCTCTCCTATTTGCAGGTACACATAGGCTATCTCCCAAATAAACAAGTGCTCGGCCTCAGCAAGCTTGCAAGGTAAGTGACACATGTATGTAATAGATTGCTTTATTTACAGCTAATGTACGGCAGCAGCTGGGAAGCAGCGAGTGTAGATACTATTGGGGAAGCCCTTATAAACAGCTTCACACAAGGAAGTCGGGATCCTTTATCAAGGTTAATGTAGTCGCAACAACATAGTGATGCTACTGGGACCATTTTTGCATTGCTGTCCCCTTCTGGCTGTAAAAGGGTTAATGTCATTTTTTTATGCCGTAATGCAGGGGTTCCAAACTCCCATCCTCAAGACCCCACCAACAGGTCAGGTGATCAGGATTTCCCTGCTTCAGCACTGGTGGCTTAGTCATTATGATACAGCCATCTGTGATGAAGCAGAGATCCCGAACACCTGACCTGTTGGCGGCCCTTACACCTGACCTGTTGGCGGCCCTTGAGGGCTGGAGTTGGCCACCGCTGACGTAGAAGATAGAAAGTTGCGTGTTCAGAAAGCATTCGTTTGGTTTTAAAAAGGCAATCCAAGCGGCATTTAAAACAAAAAAAACAAAAAAAAAAACTTTTTTTTGTTTTAATATATGTGGCTTTTACTGAAAACTAATAACCTCAGCTGCCGATCAATTGGTTCTCCCATGATCGATCTGCAAAGATCCTGCTTCCCCGGGTTCACTAAATGGCCGCCTTTCAGTTTCGATCAATCCTTCAGTCAGTGTAACTCAGCAGCTACAATGTATTCTTATATTACTTATACTTATATTACTAAGGTAGCATTGCCTATTGTTACCGTTTGCAGCGCACATTGCTGGGAATATTGGCAACAAATTACCACGAGCAGGAAAGTGTTGCAAAGATCTTGCACTGCTAGGGAGGTGGGCTAAACCTGCTATAGAAATCAAAGGATGCTCAGTATATTAAAACTCATTAAAAATGGCATTCAGTTGAATTTAAAAAAAAAAAAGTAGTGTTATCTAATATTTTAGAACGGATTTATTTTGAAACAAACGCATGTAGGATATTGCTTGGATTGCGCCTTCAATACAGCAGTATTTTGTATAAAGTAGACAAAAACTGGACTATATTATGAGTCACAACATTTATTTCCTTCAAAGTCCTGTCTTATATACTGTAGCTCAGAAGGAGATTCTTATCCTGTTGTAATTTCCCAATCCACTGACATTATCCCTTAAATAACAGAACCGCATGTGAAGGATTATTTGCTAAAAGATCTACAGGTACAGTTTGCTTTTTCCAATTAAATTTGACATTTAATATGAGAGTGGCCTGTGCTGGGTCGGACTCGTACTGCAGCGGGCTTTAAAGGAAACGTGAATAACGCAAACTTTAAAGAATCCCTTTTGAATTAATTTTTAAGTGTACAAATAAGTGAAACGCTGAGCTAAAGTTTCCTATATCCAGGAATGTCGTCATCTTGATATAACCACATTACACGGTTATACAGAGAATGTCTTATCAGACCCTGTACTGCCAGACTTATATTCCTTCCCAAATCCTGTACAGTGAACTGATAAGATAGCGTGGAAACCTGGGGCGGCCAACTCCAGTCCTCAAGGGCCACCAACAGGTCCGGTTTTAAGAATATACCTGCTTCAGCACAGGTGGCTCAGTCAACGCTTTAAGAAAGGAGGAGCGGCTCAGCAAGTAAAGACACTGACTAATAACGACACTGAGTGTGAAGCAGGGGAACCTGGTTCAGTTCCCAGTGTCAGCTCCTTGTGACCTTGGGCAAGTCTCTTTATCTCCCTGTGCCTCAGGCACCAGTAACATAGACTGTAAGCTCACCTGGACACGAGCTGTGCCTGTAACATTCCTATGTGCTGCGTACCGCGCGCTATACTGTAATTGTGACACAACTAGTATGAAATTGGCTGGAGCAAAGAGCAATTCTTCACCCTAAAACTCACTTGTCAGTGACGTTAAATACAAAGGGTACAGATGTTCTACACGCTCGCAAAATGTTGAAATGGTATAATTTTTAAAGGAGGAATTTTCGCCCCGTGACTCCCTGCTTCCGGAGATACTTACCTCTGAAGGAAGGGGGCGCCAGTATCTATCTCTCCGCTTCAAAACTCCCGCGTTCTGCGGGCCAATAGGAAGCCAAACCTGATGTCACGTCTTCCTATTGGCCTGCCGGACGCAGGAGCTTTGAAATTCCGCCATTACATGATCCCTGCTAGCTGAGCGGCTGCCGGCACCCCCTGCGTAAGCATCTCCGGAAGCAGGGGGTCCTCAGAGCTTAAATTAATGGGGTTCAGCTCCGGAGACCCCCTGCCTCTTTAAATGTGTCTAAAATTACATTATAATAAGGGCTTGTGGCCCTCCACTGCTAGCTGTTTTCTGATCGAGCCCCTTAGGAGATCCGGTTGAAGTATGAAGATCCCTGATCTGCGTGCTCCATTCCACACCATTTAAACAAATATTTTAACACCGCAATGACTGCTCTCTTTTCTGCAGGTGTATAAGGGCATACATTTTTATTTTATGAACACATTTTTGTTTAATGCATCAGATTTATTTTAAACCATAAAAAGGTCCAGATTTTTTTACATTTTATTTAATTTTTTTTTTAAATTATTTTTAAAGATTATCAAGAGTGAGAAAATATGTTCGTTAAGTGGCTTTTTTTTTTTCCAAATAAAATCCTGGACACTTTCCGTGCCTGTTCCCGAGTCTGTTTACTTCAGCTCGGCCACCTGATTAATCAGCGTGAAGTCTTATTAGATGACGGCTTGGAACATTTGTAATCCCCGGTAACTCCGATTATACCACAATAAAACTTCTCGTCTGATCACTGACATCATTATGTGTTGACGGCTTTGTTACTGTGAAGGTCTGCAGTGCGAGCAATGCCCTTCTGTACAAAAAGACCCATCTTTTAAAGCTTTATACGTTCAATATGTAGCAGTGTCCAGTGCATAAAAGGCAGCCACAACTTCCAGTATGGCACCGGAGGGTGAAGTCGCAGCCCCCTGAGCTGCTGCAGCCCCACTGCTCCTACACAGATCAGCAGCTTAAATAACCAGGACAAATGATTTAAGGCAGTAGATAAAAACTTGCTGAATGATGCCGTGAACAGCAAAAAGCAGGTAGACTTTGCATGCTCCTGTGAGGGGGAGATGCATGTGCAGGCAGTCTCTGCATGTTCCTGTGAGGGGGAGATGCATGTGCAGGCAGTCTCTGCATGTTCCTGTGAGGGGGAGATGCGTGTGCAGGCAGTCTCTGCATGTTCCTGTGAGGGGGAGATGCATGTGCAGGCAGTCTCTGCATGTTCCTGTGAGGGGGAGATGCGTGTGCAGGCAGTCTCTGCATGTTCCTGTGAGGGAGAGATGCATGTGCAGGCAGTCTCTGCATGTTCCTGTGAGGGAGAGATACATGTGCAGGCAGTCTCTGCATGTTCCTGTGAGGGAGAGATGCATGTGCAGGCAGTCTCTGCATGTTCCTGTGAGGGAGAGATGCATGTGCAGGCAGTCTCTGCATGTTCCTGTGAGGGAGAGATACATGTGCAGGCAGTCTCTGCGTGCTCCTGTGAGGGAGAGATACATGTGCAGGCAGTCTCTGCATGTTCCTGTGAGGGAGAGATACATGTGCAGGCAGTCTCTGCATGTTCCTGTGAGGGAGAGATATATGTGCAGGCAGTCTCTGCATGTTCCTGTGAGGGAGAGATGCATGTGCAGGCAGTCTCTGCATGTTCCTGTGAGGGAGAGATACATGTGCAGGCAGTCTCTGCATGTTCCTGTGAGGGAGAGATGCATGTGCAGGCAGTCTCTGCATGTTCCTGTGAGGGAGAGATACATGTGCAGGCAGTCTCTGCGTGTTCCTGTGAGGGAGAGATGCATGTGCAGGCAGTCTCTGCATGTTCCTGTGAGGAAGAGATGCATGTGCAGGCAGTCTCTGCATGTTCCTGTGAGGGAGAGATGCATGTGCAGGCAGTCTGCATGTTCCTGTGAGGGAGAGATACATGTGCAGGCAGTCTCTGCATGTTCCTGTGAGGGAGAGATGCATGTGCAGGCAGTCTCTGCATGTTCCTGTGAGATACATGTGCAGGCAGTCTCTGCATGTTCCTGTGAGATACATGTGCAGGCAGTCTCTGCATGTTCCTGTGAGGGAGAGATACATGTGCAGGCAGTCTCTGCATGTTCCTGTGAGGGAGAGATACATGTGCAGACAGTCTCTGCATGTTCCTGTGAGATACATGTGCAGGCAGTCTCTGCGTGTTCCTGTGAGGGAGAGATACATGTGCAGGCAGTCTCTGCATGTTCCTGTGAGGGGGAGATACATGTGCAGGCAGTCTCTGCGTGCTCCTGTGAGGGAGATATACATGTGCAGGCAGTCTCTGCGTGCTCCTGTGAGGGAGAGATACATGTGCAGGCAGTCTCTGCGTGTTCCTGTGAGGGAGAGATGCATGTGCAGGCAGTCTCTGCATGTTCCTGTGAGGGAGAGATGCATGTGCAGGCAGTCTCTGCATGTTCCTGTGAGGGAGAGATACATGTGCAGGCAGTCTCTGCATGTTCTTGTGAGGGAGAGAAGCATGTGCAGGCAGTCTCTGCATGTTCCTGTGAGATACATGTGCAGGCAGTCTCTGCGTGCTCCTGTGAGGGGGAGATACATGTGCAGGCAGTCTCTGCATGTTCCTGTGAGGGAGAGATACATGTGCAGGCAGTCTCTGCATGTTCCTGTGAGGGAGAGATACATGTGCAGGCAGTCTCTGCATGTTCCTGTGAGATACATGTGCAGGCAGTCTCTGCATGTTCCTGTGAGATGCATGTGCAGGCAGTCTGCATGTTCCTGTGAGGGAGAGATACATGTGCAGGCAGTCTCTGCATGTTCCTGTGAGGGAGAGATACATGTGCAGGCAGTCTCTGCATGTTCCTGTGAGATACATGTGCAGGCAGTCTCTGCGTGTTCCTGTGAGGGAGAGATACATGTGCAGGCAGTCTCTGCGTGTTCCTGTGAGGGGGAGATACATGTGCAGGCAGTCTCTGCGTGCTCCTGTGAGGGAGATATACATGTGCAGGCAGTCTCTGCGTGCTCCTGTGAGGGAGAGATACATGTGCAGGCAGTCTCTGCGTGTTCCTGTGAGGGAGAGATGCATGTGCAGGCAGTCTCTGCATGTTCCTGTGAGGGAGAGATGCATGTGCAGGCAGTCTCTGCATGTTCCTGTGAGGGAGAGATACATGTGCAGGCAGTCTCTGCATGTTCCTGTGAGGGAGAGATGCATGTGCAGGCAGTCTCTGCGTGTTCCTGTGAGATGCATGTGCAGGCAGTCTCTGCATGTTCCTGTGAGGGAGAGATACATGTGCAGGCAGTCTCTGCATGTTCCTGTGAGATACATGTGCAGGCAGTCTCTGCGTGTTCCTGTGAGGGAGAGATACATGTGCAGGCAGTCTCTGCATGTTCCTTTGAGGGGGAGATACATGTGCAGGCAGTCTCTGCGTGCTCCTGTGAGGGAGAGATACATGTGCAGGCAGTCTCTGCATGTTCCTGTGAGGGAGAGATACATGTGCAGGCAGTCTCTGCGTGTTCCTGTGAGGGAGAGATGCATGTGCAGGCAGTCTCTGCGTGTTCCTGTGAGGGAGAGATGCATGTGCAGGCAGTCTCTGCATGTTCCTGTGAGGGAGAGATGCATGTGCAGGCAGTCTCTGCATGTTCTTGTGAGGGAGAGATACATGTGCAGGCAGTCTCTGCATGTTCCTGTGAGGGAGAGATGCATGTGCAGGCAGTCTCTGCATGTTCCTGTGAGAGACATGTGCAGGCAGTCTCTGCATGTTCCTGTGAAGGAGAGATGCATGTGCAGGCAGTCTCTGCATGTTCCTGTGAGGGGGAGATACATGTGCAGGCAGTCTCTGCGTGTCCTGTGAGGGAGAAATACATGTGCAGGCAGTCTCTGCATGTTCCTGTGAGGGAGAGATACATGTGCAGGCAGTCTCTGCGTGCTCCTGTGAGGGGGAGATACATGTGCAGGCAGTCTCTGCATGCTCCTGTGAGGGAGAGATACATGTGCAGGCAGTCTCTGCATGTTCCTGTGAGGGAGAGATACATGTGCAGGCAGTCTCTGCATGTTCCTGTGAGGGAGAGATACATGTGCAGGCAGTCTCTGCATGTTCCTGTGAGGGAGAGATACATGTGCAGGCAGTCTCTGCGTGTTCCTGTGAGGGAGAGACACATGTCCAGGCAGTCTCTGCGTGTTCCTGTGAGGGAGAGACACATGTGCAGGCAGTCTCTGCGTGCTCCTGTGAGGGAGAGATACATGTGCAGGCAGACTCTGCATGTTCCTGTGAGGGAGAGATACATGTGCAGGCAGTCTCTGCATGTTCCTGTGAGGGAGAGATACATGTGCAGGCAGTCTCTGCATGTTCCTGTGAGGGAGAGATACATGTGCAGGCAGTCTCTGCGTGCTCCTGTGAGGGAGAGATACATGTGCAGGTAGTCTCTGCATGTTCCTGTGAGGGAGAGATGCATGTGCAGGCAGTCTCTGCATGTTCCTGTGAGGGAGAGATGCATGTGCAGGCAGTCTCTGCATGTTCCTGTGAGGGAGAGATACATGTGCAGGCAGTCTCTGCATGTTCCTGTGAGGGAGAGATACATGTGCAGGCAGTCTCTGCATGTTCCTGTGAGGGAGAGATGCATGTGCAGGCAGTCTCTGCATGTTCCTGTGAGGGAGAGATACATGTCCAGGCAGTCTCTGCGTGTTCCTGTGAGGGAGAGATACATGTGCAGGCAGTCTGCATGTTCCTGTGAGGGAGAGATACATGTCCAGGCAGTCTCTGCATGTTCCTGTGAGGGAGAGATACATGTGCAGGCAGTCTCTGCATGTTCCTGTGAGGGAGAGATACATGTGCAGGCAGTCTCTGCAGACACCAGGCTGAATATAACCCTTCACAGTTTCAATCCAGCTGAACAGAGGAGGAAAGCGGGAAAACTCCACAGCAAGACAGCATCTTGAAAAGTAAAGAGAAGCATTTATATGGAGAAATCTCTCTCCAGGCAGATACAGCTGTCCCCCATGGTTAAAACATATCTCACTCAGCTAATGACCTTAGATAAAATGGAAACGGAGACCAATAAGGAACAAAAAAACAGATTTATTTTTTTTACAAAATAGGAACCCATTATTGACTCCCTACCACAGAGTGAAAAAGACCAAATATATCGGGCTTTTGCACACACATCCTGGATTGTGGCAAATTGCACAAGGTCATAGATGAGGTAAACAGAGGGAGAAAAGAACCAGGTTAAACGGGTATCAAGAAAGGAGAACAGTATATCCGAACCCAACGTCTGTAATATGTGTCTGACTAAAGTTATGTTTTGTATATTCTGTGAGTTAATTATTTAATTTAAAATTTTTATTTTTTTGTTTAGTTTGGGCTTCTGATTTATACCTTTTTACTTGGATATATATTTTTCTTTTAAGTATAATTTTGAAATATGGAAAATGGTAAAGATGTGTTGAAATTTCTCATATTTACCAGCAATGTTGGAAAATCAATAAAGAACAATGAGGGGGAAAAAAGCTAAATTCTAGACAAGGTATATTGACTATAAACTGGTTTTATTAAATGGCATTTTGCAGAAAAAAAAGGTAGCTGCACAACTGTGCTTGGATACTGGATAATTGAATCCCTTTGATGCCAAAGGGCGCAGCAACAGAATGAAAAAACGCACATGCATACGACCAGTGTTTTTCCCTGTGCATCCCTAAAGGGTTCCCAGTTTTCAGGTCATTTGAAAATGGTACCAAATATAGAAGATTTTCAATGCATCTGATCTCAGACGCGCTATTAGAGAGGGTCGGGGTTCCTTACAATGCATCTGATCTCAGATGCGCTATTAGAGAGGGTCGGGGGTCCTTACAATGCATCTGATCTCAGACGCACTATTAGAGAGGGTTGGGGTTCCGCAGAATTTTGCAATATAATTATACTGTTCCTTAACCCCCCAAAAGGTTGGAAACCCCTGCATTAAGCAACGCGTAGTCTTTGTAATCAATTTTCTGAAAGCTTTTTACAGAATTGTGAAAAGGGTTATTTGTTTAGACTGGCGCGTTATGGTGGCATATGTTCTGCGTCATCACTGCCATTGAATCCTATCGAGACTCTGATATTCTGCGTTATAACACGGTCTTCCTTCGCCTCCCAATACCGCCATCAGACAATGTGGCAGCTCCCCTTGTAGCATGAGTTTTTGGTTTGAAAACCTCTCCCCAAGACACCCACTCCCTACTATAGCTAACAAGGGGTTACAGAGACCATCCCTGTGGTCCATGCTGACCATAAACCACTCCTTACATCTTTAGGACCAGTGCAAAATCAAATCCAACATAACATCCCAGAACTCATAATCGGTCCCTTTGTTACAGAACCCAGAGGTCCCGCACACAACACTGGGCATTCAAGGCTTGTCAGACAGCTGGCATCACTAAACTGATGGACGTGATCTCCTGGGGCAGTCTAATCCTTTTTTTAACTCGAGGAGACTAGAAAGGTTCCGATATATGCAGTTGCCCACTTTTTGTATCTGGAAGCGGGTGAAGATCTCCTTGCCACCTCCTCAAAGTATTTTGAAAGCATGTGTGAGGTCACAGGGCCGGCTGTGGCTGTCTGATTTCATCAACATACCAGATAATACACAACCCTGATAGGGAAACAAAAAGTGGGAGCTTGCTGGAATGGGACCTAGGTCCCCCCCCCAAAAAACACGATATTCTGCATTATCAGTAGGTAAATAAAGCTGGCATCTGTATATGATCTAAAATTGGGAGGGGAGGGTATTTTTACATCTATCACTATAATCTCTAAAGGGTTAAGCTACTTCCAATCTAAGTACTTTTGTTCCAATATTTTTTTCATACCTGTTTATTTGATCACTTTCATGGGGAACAGAAGTGTGAGCGGGGGGGACAAGGGTACATTCATTGCAACATTCTTTCCCCTTGTATTTACATTGAATGCACAGTTATGTAGTCCGCACTGTCTGTGAAATAATGTCACATGCTTAAGAGGAAAAAAAAGTGCTAATATATAATTTGTTTTTTTTTTTTTTATTAAGGATTGTGGAAATATACAGCAGAAGATTACAAGGTAAGAAACCACAAATCATTGATCATTGCTTTTGAGATGGCTAATACACTCCATTGCTATAAAAAAAATAAAGGCTCATGGCCTAAAGCAGGGGTAGCCAACTCCAGTCCTCAAGGGCCACTAACAGGTCAAATTTCAGGATATCCCTGCTTCAGCACAGGTGGCTCAGAGGCTGTGTCAGTCTGATTGAGCCACCTGTGGTGAGCAACCTGAACTGTTGGTGGCCCTTGAGGACTGGAGTTGGCCACTCATGGCCTATATAGTGAGTCAGACTATCTTGTTGATGAGATGAAACGTCCTATATTCCCGTAGAATATTTCCCACTGGATTTAATTCTCTGTTTACATGGTGCAAAGATACATATGACACATTCCCCCCCTTCCCCCCCTCCTGTTGTGCATTATTTTGCCAATGGATGGCTTGAATCGCCTTGCAAACCTCCAACAATGATAGGTACATTCTCTCCTAGACAAGGCGAAAACCTAATTTCATTCTTTATATTCCACCGGTCTTCTTTCTTATAGAAAATTTGTGTAGAGGAATCAAAAAATCACCGTCAACCCTCTTGCGTCATTGTCTTGCAATAAAAGCATGTTTTGTGAATAACTTGGTATGCTCGTACTGAAGAGCTTACGATCTAAGTAATATACACTTGCTGCTCCTTCATGTAATCTCCACAACAATTACTACAATTTATTGTTCTACTGGGTTGGCCACTGACAAATATGAAGGAAGACGAGAGGGATGCCATGTAGCATTCTGCGTATGCACTTTAAAGTAGCAATGCGTACTCCCTCCCCCCCCCCCCCCACCTCTCCACCCCCCATGTTGACTCTAGCCAGTAGATCCATGGTTCCGTTTGGATATTTGACCCCATTCTCCAACCTTGGACAAAAGGGATAGTGTGGTTGTCGGAGAACCAGACGAAGAACCAGAATGTTGTTGTTCTATGCAACCTTCTAGCGACTGATTGGTTTGAGCAGTATTAACCTGCTGGTCGCATGTTTCCTTCAGGAAATGTGGAGGAACATAGCTATAGGACCAGCTCTGGGAGACTTCACGTTAGAGGCAGGTGGTAGACCATTAAACCTTTGCTGTCAGAGGCCCGTCTGGCAGTGAAAGTGTTAAGCTAGTCAGCACTGAAGGGGCAACATTTATTGTTCCTCACACAATTATTCTGGTGTGTCCACAGTTCAAGAACGCCTTACCAAACAAATTGCCATAGCAATTACAGAAGCCTTACAACCTGCTGGTGTGGGAGTGGTTATTGAAGCAACGTAAGTGATTATTTACTTCTCTGGTACTCTTATTTGTATAGTTTAGTTTGATGTTATCATGCACATACACTGGGTTGGTTGGGGTTCCTTACAATGTATCTGATCTCAGACACGCTATTAGAGAGGGTTGGGGTTCCTTACAATGCATCTGATCTCAGACACGCTATTAGAGAGGGTTGGGGTTCCTTACAGTGCATCTGATCTCAGAAACGCTATTAGAGAGGGTTGGGGTTCCTTACAATGCATCTGATCTTAGACACGCTATTAGAGAGGGTTGGGGTTCCTTACAATGCATCTGATCCCAGACGCGCTATTAGAGAGGGTTGGGGTTCCTTACAATGCATCTGATCCCAGACACACTTTGAGAGGCTTTGGGTTCTGCAGAATTTCACAATATAATTATAGGGTTCCTCATCCACAAAAAGGTTGAACACCACTGCACTAAGGCTGCGCTTATAGTGACGGCGATGTCGCGTCAAAACAAATGCATTGCCGCCGTCGCGTGCGCTTATAGTAAGCGCTATGCGGCGGAGCGGCTGCTTGGTCGCGATCGCTGGAAGTCATCTCAATTTGGTTTTTCCAGTGACCGCAGCCTGACGTCGCCGTCACTATAAGTAAGCGCAGCCTAAGTGATGTTACAGCTTCAAAGACCAAAATGCTTAGCAAATACAAAGTGTGGTGACGTTTCAGATGTCGCCAACATTACCATAGCCACGGTTCTGAAATGTTTTGCAGTGCGTTGTCACGGCGGAGCACGTAATGACATTCACGTTTTCTGGATCTTAGGCACATGTGCATGGTCATGCGAGGAGTTCAGAAGATGAATAGCAAAACGGTAACGAGCACCATGCTGGGCGTGTTCCGGGAGGACCCGAAAACCCGAGAAGAGTTTTTAACACTCATCAGGAGCTGATGCCAGGGCCTCAAGTCTGATGTCTGCTGTACAAATTGTGTTGCTTACTGGACCTGTCCTACTGTGTTTACATCAGATTAAACTGTCCGTCTTTATGTCTCTTAAACGTGCGGGGGGGGGGGGAAAAATGTGTGTTACGTGGTAACAACGTATGTTGTATTTCAAAAGATAGGCGTGGATGTCTACATCCCTGAGACAAATTCGTTGAATATGAAGGCTTGGTGACAAAGGATGTATACAATTGTTCAAGACGTAATTATCATTGTAACCTGCGTGAACTCTCATGTTGTGTTCGTGTGTTAAACCACAGTAAGTAAGTGAAAAAGTGACAATTTGTGATTGAGTGCATTGTACAGCTGTTTCCTTACTGGGTGGAGTTCCTAACTAACAATGAGCGTACCTTTTACCACCTGTGTCTGCAGCTCCAGTCCGTGTGCTTAAATAGTTGACACTTACTGTCTCTTGGTTGAATTGTGTCCAATATGTGGTCAACCTAATAGTTTTGTGGATCTAGCTTTGTTGTAAAAACAAAATGTGTTTTAAGCTCATAGAACAGCATTCGTTTGTGACACTGTTTGGTTCTCTATGTATCTGAACACATATCAGTATATTACCTGGGACAAATGAAATCAATTGTGACTTTTCAGGATTGTTTCAACCCTTGAAGTGTTCAGTGCTTTGTTTTGGTTAATTCCACGGTTTTGCTCTGTAATCGTTTTTTTAAAGGTCGAAGTATTTAGTGATTTGTTTGAGTGTTTAGTAACCATAAACAAGTCATCAGAAATGTCTACGTACAAACATTTTAAAATATTATTTGATAATTTCTTTTATTAATTATAATATTTTTTAAATGGTCACATTTTAAAATGAACATTATGGTTTAACCATAACATTTCTGTTTTAGCTAGGTGTGCACTACATGAGCTTAAGACTGTGCCCATAGTATTGACTGAAGTACTGGTAACGTAACCTCTGCACTGCTTCATGACCCTCACTGTGTAAATGTACGATTTGTGCCTCAAAGATATAGTTTGATGGAGTGACCAGAGGTGACCGTTTTATAGAATTAGCTCTGCAGCCCCAGTATTATGGCAAAATACAAGACCTACTTGTGTGCCCCTATTTACTAAGCCGTGCGGGGTCTTGGGGAATAGCACTGCTTAGGCAATATGGCCCATTTAAGTGAATAAGGGGTCTTCCAGCATGAGAGGCGTCTTATGGCATAACACTGCTTAGTAAAAAAAAAAAGGCCCCTTTTACAGCCCGCTCTCTGGAAAGGCCAGTAAGGCTGCGCTTATAGTGCCTTGTGACGCGACGTCGCTCCGAAACAAATATATTGACTCCATCGCAAGCGCTTATAGTAAGCGCGACGGAGCGATGTCGCAACCAAAAGTTTTGAAAGCGGGTACATTTTTTTTAAATTTTTTTTTAGAAACAGTTGCCACATGTGACTGTCTCTAAACCAATAAAATTGCGCGGCCCGCCCCTTCTAGTGATGTCCGTGGCCTTGTCGCCAGCGACGTCGATCAAATTATAACTTTCGCTGACGGCGACGGGTGACGTTATCAGTCGCCAGCACTATAAGCGCGGCTTAAGGCGTCTTCCAGTACAGACAGGGACTTAATTTCCATATTTATTGGGGGGGTTCCTATTACAGCCTGTTTGCTTAGCAACGGGAAGAAGGCTGTCTCCGAGGTTACATCACACGTCGGTTGTCCTTGTATGACTTCGAGGAATCACTTTACCTTCTCTGTGCCTCGGGCACCAAAACGTTTATTAACCCTTAAAGGGGTGACCTGTTCAATCGGTTACATCTGAGTGATTGCATTTTTATTTTTTTTTTAATCTGACACCTATAAGTATTTTTAAACAATTTTTTAAGTTTGTTTGTAAATGCGGGGAGGAGAGGTGCGGGGAGCGGAGGAGGAGAGGTGCGGGGAGCGGAGGAGGAGAGGTGCGGGGAGCGGAGGAGGAGAGGTGCGGGGAGCGGCGGAGGCGAGGTGCGGGAAGTGGAGGAGGCGAGGCGTGGGGAGCAGTTTCATTTCCTCTAGCTGCTCCTTTTTTGTCTGACGTGGCTGCGTTCTGACCAATTACGTGGGACTGCACCTTTTTAAAGAGCCACTTCTATATTTTCAGATGAAACACTAAGGCTGCGGTTCCAGTCATCACTGTGACACGCGCGCCCGGCGGGGGGGGGGGGGCGGCGTGTGCACAGCGCTAAAAAAACCCCGATCTGTCTTTTTAGGAGAGAGGGAGCTTGCGACGGGAGGAGGCGTGGTCGGGGATTTGCGGGGGCGTGGCCATCACGTCCCACGGCTGGTTCGCCCTCATTGGGTGAACCGCCGGCGGGGGCGTGGCCACGCCTCCGTCGCAAGGTCTAAACTCAATTTCATTGAGTTGTAAAAAACCTTGCAGTACGGTGTGGCTGCACCTTCATCGGGAAGGTGACTACTGGGCCCAGCCCCATTGAGGGGCGGTGCTTACACGCACAGCGCGCGCCGTGCGCTGTGGCAGTGACTGGGACCACAGCCTTAGAGGCAGATTCATTACGCGCGATTGACTTGAATGGCACTTAACACTGTATCAGGTGAGAGACCTCCCATCTGCGCTTGATGAATCCTGGTCTATATTGCTAAAGGCATCATCAATGCAGTGCAAGCTGCCTTTGTACCCGGGGTAACCAACTCCAGTCCTCAAGGGCCACCAACAGGTAAGGTTTTAAGGCTATCCCTGCTTCAGCATAGGTGGCTTAGTCAAAGACTGTGCCACCTGTGCTGAAGCACGGACTGATTGAGCCACCTGTGCTGAAGCAGGGATATCCTGAAAACCTGACCTGTGGAGAGGGGGGGGGGGGGGAAGTCTTGTAGACTGGAGTTGATCCCCCCCCTGTGTCAGAGTAAAAGATTTCACACTGTATATATTTGGCTTCCTAAATGGTTGAAGTATTTCACTATATGTTTATTGCCACAAACATTATTAGAAATATCTACATACAGATTTATTTGAAAATATTTCATATTCATTAAAACTATTTATTTAAATACCGTTTTAGACTATTAAATATTCTTTTTAAATAGTCACATTTTTAGTATGGATAATTATTTTTAACCATAACATTCCTCTTTTTTTTACATTTAAATTTTTTTTTTATTTTTTTTAAGCCTCATGTTAAGATTTGTGCTGGTTTTTTTTTAATTGATTTTATTTCTGAACTCTTTAAACTCTCCTAACCTTTAGAGTGCCACCCGTACCCCTGCACTTCCCGGCCATGTGACCGCTCCAGAAGAGATCACATGATCATAACTGGCACTCGCCTGCCAGGGACGGATCACCCCCCGGAAAACTAGCCACGTGCCTCTCCCTTATTAATCAGAGCCTCTGGCGTGTCTGGGCTCATGCTGTCCCGGGAACATTATTAGGGCTCAATCGGACATTTCGCTGCGGTCGTCTCACCGCGACCAGGTCTTTGCCGGTGTCAGAGTGCCCTCTGCCGCCAGCCGCTCTGCCAAGATCAGTTAATGTAAGGGTTAATTTAGCGGTTAGGGCAGGGGGTTAAGGATAGGGGTTTTAGGTTAAGGGGTTAGGCTTTGTAGGGTAAAGGGTTTTGGGGTAGGGGGTAGCTCTGGTATTAGGGGTTTTTAGGATAAGGGGTAAGGTTATGGACTTACCTTGGCGGTGAGAGCTCCCTGCGGCGAGGTGAGTAGCAGCTAAACACCGGCTAAGATTTGGTCACGGCAAAACGACTGCGATTAAATCTCCTATACCGTCA
Organism: Ascaphus truei; assembly: GCF_040206685.1. Classification (NCBI taxonomy): domain Eukaryota; kingdom Metazoa; phylum Chordata; class Amphibia; order Anura; family Ascaphidae; genus Ascaphus; species Ascaphus truei. The sequence continues at coordinate 22,573,023 of NC_134491.1, read as the reverse complement.
TTGGGGCGCTGTAAGGGTTAACAGTGACTATACCGTCAGGGCACTGTAAGGGTTAACAGTGACTATACGGTAATTAGGGGGCTGTAAGGGTTAACAGTGACTCATCATTAGGGGGCTGTAAGGGTTAACAGTGACTCATCATTAGGGGGCTGTAAGGGTTAACAGTGAAAACCTAAACGCACAGTGGAATTTTTTTATTTTTTTTCATTGACTTTAATAATAGACCCTGTATCTGTGTTATGAAATACCAACTGGCTAACTTTACCTGCCCATTCAATACTATATATAGCATCTGTTTAGATGGAGATACCATATGTGGACAGGTCAAGAACAGGGACTTTACACTAAAGCATCCCAGGCTGAATGTGCATCTCTTTTTATAGCAACACTTCAGATTAAATATTGATGCAATTGGCATCAAGAACCACAAAATAGTGATGCTAATTACATCGTTTGTGCTTCCTGCACCTCTTGGCTCTAATATTTAGTTGGGGATTTCCCTGTAACAGTCAGGTACAGATCATGCCAAACATTTTACATCACACACTGTTTTTCTGAGTAGCGATGCTGTCTCAGAACACTTTTATATATACGGTTACATATTATATACATGTAAAGTATATTTTCTGATCTTTTCATGTTCTAATAAGTAGAGGGACACCTGTGTGAATGAATTAACTGCAGCGAAATGATTAGGAACAAAACAATACTGAGAAATTCCAGCTCTTCCAGCAAATAAAAAAAACAATATGATGTATTTTGGATTCTCTCTGATGTTACTCGCTAACGCAACTGGGAGGTTCAATAAAAAGATTTACTGGATATAGAGCAATGTCTTATTCTAGGTTTGCTTTTGGGATAGTACATACAAATACTGTATCACTTGTACGCACATTCACATGTCTGCAACCCTGCTTTTCACCATTACCTCTTGGTATGCAGTCAGGAATTCTGGGTAATGACATGCAAATGAGCACAGTGTCATCTTTTCCTTCATGTCCATTTTAACATGGACCTCTAAGCTTATACCTGCTGCATTACGCAGCGTTCACCACAGCCTGGGTTAAAGACGTGCAGAGCCAGTAAACTACTCACAGACGGCTGTTTTGACCTTTTAGGTCTCGTGTGAGGCTGGTTATACTGGCTTTGCAGTATTTCAAGCACAAGTCTTGAAGGATAGTTGGAAAGCAGGTTTGGGACCCATTTGAGATTAAAGGCGTGATGTAAATATATGAAGAGTATCAGGATTATGTGATATACATAGCTATATATTTCAATATTTTTTCATATGTAAGGATGTATGCTTTCAGTTTATAAATATTCAAAAGCTCTGATATAATATTATGTACACAGTATTTATTTGTATTTTAACCTCCTTCGGGGCTGGAGAAATCTGTCGAGCATTTGTCTGTTCTGTGCAGACCTCCCTTGCACTAAAAGGTAAATATAATTCTACACGGTATGCCGGTGTTGTGTACTGTAACAGGCTTTTCTGAAATAATCCGATGTCTATCTCCCCGTTGTAATGATGCATTAATCTGATGTTAGACAAATAATAAAGCACAGCAAACATGAGCAAACGTTTCTTTTCTTGGAAAGATCATTTGTAAGGTAATGTGGGCTATCGAAAGGTCATCGTTCCCATTTAGGAAGCCACGCCTTGTAACGTTCAGTCATTTCTCCAAATCTGCTTCCCAGTTAAATAATATGAATGACATTTCTCAGTCCGTTCTCAATTACAGTTTTGTGATGGCAATGAGATACCTTACAACATGGGGTTCTCAACGCCAGTCCTCAAGCCCGCTCAACAGGTCAGGTTGTTAGGATATCCCAGTCAAAGACTGAGCCTCTGATTGAGCCGCCTGTGCTGAAGCAGTGACTGAGCTACTGTGCTGAAGCAGGGATATTCTGAAAACTTGAGGACTGGAGTGGAGCATCCCTGCCTTACAACACATCAGGATAAGACCCCTTACAGTCATAGAGGAAAGTACATGCACTCTGCAAAATGGTGCTGGAGGGGGGTACTTATCTGCCGGTGCACAGGATCCAGGCAGGTCCAGACGTCCCAGTGGAGAACAGGGTAGAGAATGGAAGCAGGCACACGGTCACAACACAATGTGGCGGCACATTTAATATTCTTTTTGCATAAGACTGTGTGCCTGCTTCCATTCTCTACCCTAAGACCCCTTACAGACCATTTACTTAAAGAAGCAATCCAATCCATTTTGAACATCGGAATGAAGCAGCTGGTCTCGAGAGCTGAACTCCATTATTTCAGCTCCAAGGCCGTCTGCTTCCAGGCATACTTACCTCGGGAAGCGGTGCCGCCATCTCCTGCAAGTTTAAAGCTCCTGCATCCCATGGGCCAATAAGAAGCTGCCCCGAATGATGTCTCGGCTTCCTATTGGCCCTCAGGGCGTGGCGGATTTGGAAAGCGGCCATTACACGATCCCTGCTAGCCGAGCAGAGTGGCTAGTAGCACCCCCTACGGAGGTCTGTATCTCCAGAAGCAGGGGTTCCTGAAATTAATGGGGTTCAGTGCCGGAGACGACCTGCTTCAATGCTATGTTAAAAAGAAACAGCATCACATTTCACTGATGCAGGAAACAAATAGAGAATATAATTACAAAAAATCAAAAACAAAAGGTAAGGTATATTCACTTAATGAGACAATTCAAGCAGCTTAAAAAAAAAACCTGTTTTTACTATATGCCGCCTTTGATTGCCTTTTATTGAAAACTAATTACATAAGCTGCCGATCGGTTTGGTTCTCCTGTGATCGATCAGCAAAATCCTGCTTCCCAGGGTTCACTAAATGGCCGCCTCTCTGTTTCAAATGAATCCTTCAGTCAGTGTAACCCAGCAGCTACAATATATTCTTATATTACTACGGTAACATTATCTATTGTTACAGTTTGAAGCTCAAGCAGCTGGGAATATTGGCAACAAATGATCACAAACAGGAAAGTGTTACTAAGATCACACACTGCTGGGGAGGTGGGATAAACCTGCTATAGAAATCTAAGGATGCTCAGTGTATTAATGCGGAAGTCAGAGCTGCCAGGTTTTTTTAAAATTTATTATTTATTTTCCCTTTTAATATGCGCATCAATACAATCCACACGATAAGTAATTAGCTAAGTTGCCGATCGATCTGTTCTCCTGTGATCGATCGGTGAAGATTCGGCTTGGGGGTTCATTAAATGGCTGTCAGTGCAGCAGAAGAGGTGCTGTTTCAGAAGAGGAAGGTGGTGTGACTTTGTAAATGGTTGCTATAGAAACAAAAATGCTTGTTACATTATAATACATTAAAATGTAATTCAGACTTGTTTTAAAAAAAAAACAAATGCTACAAGTATTTTCTCATACTGTAATACAGAACTGATTTATTTAAAAAAAAAATACATGTAGGATATTGCTTTGTATGCAGCTTTAAAACTCATAAAAAATGGCATGGAGTTCAATTTTAAAATGAAAAAAAAAGGTATCTAATACTACAGAACTGATTTATTTAAATAAACAATAAAAAAAACATGCAATATTGCTTGGATTGCTCCTTTTTAATGGAGGATTATAAATTACAGGTAAGGCAAGAAGTAAAACAGCCACGTACTGTGTCACTTATTAGAGCAATTAGCATGAAAATACAGTGATGCAGTGAAACCCCTCTGTGGTTTTCACGCTGCATTTCTCCCATGGAGCCGTTTCGTGATGAAGAATGCAATTAGATGGGTTGTGGGGAGGGGGCGTGAACAACAGGACGTTTGTAAAGAAATTAAAAATACGACGGGCACCCTTGTATATTCATCCTCCTATGTCCTCTGAGCAGGAACACAGCGCTGCTTGTTTAAACCATAAAGAAAGATACAAACGTGATATTCTAGTTATAAAACGATTTACTTCAACACTGTCTACTCGGAACAAAGGTGCATGTGGAAATATCTTCTTGCTTTGAGAAAATTCTGCTCTGGGTAATGGCTGAGAGTAGATTCACTGAGGTGTGATAACCGTCAGTCATTAACTCCCATTAAATAAACTCCCAGTGGGTGACACAGGATACATGTACAGAAGGAGATGATACCCATGACGTGTCAATCAATGGAAAACGGCAGAGGGAAAGAGGGAAAATATGCACTGGGGTAGAAAGAGGATAGATCAGTCTTTGAATGGGCCACTGATTGAGCCACCTGTGCTGAAGCAGGGCTACCCTTAAAACCAGACCTGTTGATGGCCTTTGAGGACTGGAGTTGGCCGCCCCTGAGATGGATTGAAGCCAGTGACGCAGGGTGGGGCACATGAGATGCAGTGGAAGGGAGACGGAACACAAATGACAGGTCACCAAGAACTAGAAGACATAAGAAGCAGTGTGTCCGCCATGCCACTTACACAAACTGGTCCTTTAAAGATTCAGTTCCATGTTGGCCCAAAGTGAACTTATGGCAGGGGAATGAATAATTGGTTAAAATCAATTGAACAGACCGATATCGGTACTTTACATTCTTTAACATTTTTTAAACTCTGCCCTTGTTCTTTGTTTTCATTGGTAAGGGGGAAACGCAAATAAGTGGGGAGATGCTTTTCATTCATATTTAAGTATGATGAATAGGGTGGACCCCCCTTGACATTTCCACACCCACCCACACCATTTATATCCCTCTCACTCCACACACACCTTGTGTAGAGCACTGTTTATACTGTGGGCTCTCCATTCATTTTTATTCACACTGATACACATACACACTCTTTCTTCACTTGCCTTCAGTAACCCTTTGACACCTCTAGCCATAAAACACATCCACACCGGGGGAAGGACAAGCACAGATAACATTCGAAGAGACACTGTTTTTAAGTTATCCTTGCTTCATTCATTGTAACATCGCCGGAAGAAGAGATCAGTGTATCTCGAAAGCTCGCACAAATAAAAGCATTTCGTTAGCCACAGAACGGTATCATCTATTTATTTTTTGATTATTGAAGCTCGGCTAACACGGTACTGATACCTCTACATATATATATATATATATATATATATATATCTCATACGAACCAATCCAAGGACCAGTAAAGAGACAGTAAACTGCACAGGGTTAATCCAAAAAAAAAATATTCAAAACATACACACGTTAGGCTTACGTGTGTCTATGTTTCGAATACAGTTTTTTTTTGATTAACACCGTGCAGTTTGCTGTCTCTTTACTGGTCCTTGGATTGGTTCGTATGCTGTGTGTTTCTCTATGGGACTAGCATCTGCTTTTTTGCTTCATTACAGTGTGCTGACTGGCCACAAAAAAACGCAAGCTCCATGGCGCGTAACTGTGTACTAATAAGGTGAATTTATTTAAAGGAAAGTGTCCCTAGGAAATACACTTACAGGATGCTAAAATAACCCAAACATTGGAGAGAATCTGTAAGGGGCGTCATCTACAGGAGCGGGGGGGAGGGTCCGACAATGATACTGTGCACCTGATGTGGCTGTTTGCAACCCCTGCCACGAGTGCTGCAGCGTTTCAGCGTCTCCAAGTGCTCAGATCACTTCCCCTTACAGATTCTCTCCAATGTTTGTGTTATTTTAGCATCCTGTAAGTGTATCTCCTAGGGACACTTTCCTTTAAATAAATTTACCCATTTTGTACACAGTTACGCGCTATGGAGCTTGCGCTTTTTTGTGTTTTGTTCTTCTAGGTTTATAGTGTGTGGCTACACCACTTTTTCTGAAGCAGCAAGGAGCTCCTGGGATCATTGTGGACTACAAACTAACTAACTAATAACACTCTCTATCAGCGCTTGATCCAACTAACAAGTGTGGAGTGATAATATACACTAAACAAAATATGTGTAAGTGCAAAAAATCAATGTGTAAAAGATCAGCTGCCTAGGGGACAGCAGACAATAGACGGTTCCAAATCTACCAAAACAAAATACATATACAAAAAGCAATATCCCCGGCACTAGTGAGTTAATGTCCACAGTACCATATTCCAAAAGACAGTCCTTGGTAGAGAAACAGTCCTGGCAAATGGGTGAATTGACCAATAAAGTTCTGGATGGATACGATGGTCCTCAGAAAGTAAATCCAGATGGTCTCTTTAATGAAACAAAGACAAAGACACACCAATTGCGCAGTAAGATTACAACAACAACCCTAATTAAAGCGGGAAAACCCCCAACTTACAAGATGGAATCTTGTTTGTTAAGGGGAGAGAATCTGTACTGGGCCGCGTCTTCACCTCGATATCCACGAACCCCACATGGTTGAACGGGGTGATTTTCCTGGTGCTTGATGGTGCCCTCACGGATCCAGCATGAGCCGCCATAGCCAGCGTACAAGGAAAAATAAAACACAGCCTAGTGTAATATGTAACTACACTAATAAAATTAAAAATAACACACTACCCACACTTACAATTGGTATGGGTAAGGGGTGCCACTAACGAATGCCGTCCGCAACCTGCTTCCAACCAGGCAAGACCAGAGACCCACACAGTCACACGCGACTCGCCGATTGATGACGTCAGCGGCGCGGGTCACTTCTCACGCGCCGGATGGGATCAGCAATGGGTGGGCACACACGTACGATACTAAGCTCCTCCTCCCTTGTGTTTTAATCTGAAATGGTTATAAACACTATGGGTCTCAAGACCCCTTTTGATGTTATATATGAGCTCGGCAAAACGCCGCTTAAGGGGTCTCCCAGTGCGGCCTACATATTGCAACCCACATGGGCATTGAAGTAGATACACACAGAAATCTGTCTTACAGTTAATAAAGGTCTCTATATCATAACTAATTCCAGTTACATTAGATTTGAAACATTTACTTTTAACACTATGTTTACATCCAACACACTTCGAACAAATATAGTACCCTTTTAAGTCATTGAGCCAGGTGTACTATATTTGTTTGAAGTGTGTTGGATGTAAACATAGTGTTAAAAGTAAATGTTTCAAATCTAATGTAACTGGAATTAGTTATGATATAGAGACCTTTATTAACTGTAAGACCGATTTCTGTGTGTATCTACTTCAATGCCCATGTGGGTTGCAATATGTAGGCCGCACTGGGAGACCCCTTAAGCGGCGTTTTGCCGATCTCATATATAACATCAAAAGGGGTCTTGAGACCCATAGTGTTTCTAACCATTTCAGATTAAAACACAAGGGAGGAGGAGCTTAGTATCGTACGTGCGTGCCCACCCACTGCTGATCCCATCCGGCGCGCGAGTAGTGACCCGCGCCGCTGACGTCATCAATCGGCGTGTCGCGTGTGACTGTGTGGGTCTCTGGTCTTGCCTGGTTGGAAGCAGGTTGCGGACGACATTCGTTAGTGGCACCCCTTACCCATACCAATTGTAAGTGTGGGTAGTGTGTTATTTTTAATTTTATTAGTGTAGTTACATATTACACTAGGCTGTGTTTTATTTTTCCTTGTACGCTGGCTATGGCGGCTCATGCTGGATCCGTGAGGGCACCATCAAGCACCAGGAAAATCACCCCGTTCAACCATGTGGGGTTCGTGGATATCGAGGTGAAGACGCGGCCCAGTACAGATTCTCTCCCCTCAACAAACAAGATTCCATCTTGTAAGTTGGGGGTTTTCCCGCTTTAGTTAGGGTTGTTGTTGTAATATTACTGCGCAATTGGTGTGTCTTTGTCTTTGTTTCATTACAGAGACCATCTGGATTTACTTTCTGAGGACCATCGTATCCATCCAGAACTTTATTGGTTAATTCACCCATTTGCCAGGACTGTTTCTCTACCAAGGACTGTCTTTTGGAATATGGTACTGTGGACATTAACTCACTAGCGCCGGGGATATTGCTTTTTGTATGATGAGATCATTGTGTTGTTGGGATCTTTTCCTCCTCTGAACCATCATCAAGTGGAGACATTTGGACTTTATCCTTTTTTTGGACTTTACACTGTTATGTTTATTGCATTTTTCGTTTGGTTTTATTAATTATTAGACTACCATATTCACAATTCATGTGTTTATATTTTAGTTTCACATTTATTCACGTCACTTAGTAGCGCTACTTTTTTTGTGTGATATATATATATTCATATTCATATATATTCGAGTACCAGGGATCGGTGCTTTGTCCCTGACCCTTTAGGACAGTGGCTGTATATTCTATCCTCTGGCTCCCATCCTGATCAGGTTTTGGCCAATCGATGTGCAGTATACTCCCATTGATATGTGCACAACATCTCAGCCTATCTGTCGATCATTCCAAAACCTTGGCCTGCTGAGGACAGCAACAGGAAGAAGCAAGTCCCCCGAGGCCTCGTTTTGACAGCACATGCTTTATATTATAGAACCATGACAGACGATGTTCCTACAATCACATCACTCAGGCATTGCAGCTTCAATATATATATATATACACACACACACACACACACACACACACACACACACACACACACACACACACACACACACACACACACACACACACACACACACACACACACATAAACTTGCGGTAAATTGGGTTAACCACATTGTATCCGTTCCCACGTATCACAATTGGTGCTTTTATTCAGTGCTTTGTGGACGTGTGCACTGAGCCTCTTCTTATCTGCTGTGTATTACAGTGTAACAAACTGGGATTGCCAGTGACCTTTCAGCAATGACTAAGCAGTGATCCTCACCCGGCTCGGGAGGGCAATTTCTTTGCAGATCACCGGTTTCTTCCCTAATATTTCCTGGTAAATTATTACATGCTATGCGTTAACTCGACCAGGGGCGGCCAGCTGCAGTCCTCAAGGGTCTCCAACAGGTCAGATTTTAAGGATATATCCCTGCTTCAGCACAGGTGGCTCAATCAGTGGCTCAGTCGAAGACTGAGCCACTGATTGAACCACCTGTTCGACTGAGACACTGATTGAACCACCTGTGCTGAAGCAGGGATATCCCTAATACCTGACCTGTTGGTGGCCCTTGAGGACTGCAGCTGGCAGCCCCTGGATTACAGGACCAATTCGTGCTCAAAACAGAAGCAGCGTTTAACTCCTTCAATGCTGGCAGAGCTTTCTCCGGTATACACAAGAAAAGAAGAAAATGATCTATGTAAGTGTAAAGACAAACAATGTTTACGTTTCATTGTAGTGCAGTTGCATTGAATTGCACCTGTTGTAAACATATCATAATGAACTGTATGAAATTGTACATTAATATAGTAGACTTAGGTTTTCGGTTGTGGCGCCCGGCGTGGAGCCTCCGCTGAGTCCCCGGGAAAAAAAACCCACCCTTAACTGCCAGCATCGGCGGCAAAACAGGAATTGGCTTCACCCCAAAACCCTCCTAGAACCAATCCATGCCTGGTTTATAGAGAAATGTCTCTGAGCTAAATATGATGGTGCCGTAAGCAGCAGAGACCGGAGGAGAGAAAGCTGCAAGATGGCGGCCGGTCACTATAAGGCGGGTATAACAGACAAAAGTAATACCAAAACATACCTCAACATACACAACCAAAATAGAGACTGTAAAATAATAGCAAAAGCGGTTGCTAAAGAGATCATGCCAAAACTTGAGCAAAATACGGAGAAGATCCAAAAATCTGTTGGAGAGAGAACTTACCGTGTATATCACAAGGGTGGAGGAATCAGAGACCCGGGGAGGGTCAGTAGAGGACCACATCAGATGTCTAACAATCTCTGGAAGAACTTCAGCAAACAAAATAAAGTGTTGGAAAATTAGTTGGACGACATAGAGAACAGGTCTCGCCGGAATAATTAAAGAATAGTCGGCATCCCGGACAATCTCTAACAAATATAATACAGGTTTTGTACAAAATGGCTCCCGGAGACTCTGGGATACCCACAGAAGAAATACCCATGGGCGTCCGCAGAAATGTTTTCAGGGGGGGGGGGCATAATTTTAACTAGACAGAGAGAGAGAGTGGGTGTGGGGGGTGTGTGGGTGACGGGGTGGGTGACTGACACTTGGGTGGGTGACTGACTCGTGTGTGACTGACACTTGGGTGATAGACTGACACTTGGGTGGGTGACTGTATTCATTCACAGACAGACAGACACAAACACACTCAGACTCTCCCTCTCAGACTCTCTCAGACTCTCCCTCTCAGACTCCCCCCCCCTCAGACTCTCCCTCTCAGACTCTCCCTCTCAGACTCTCCCTCTCAGACCAGACTCTCTCAGACTCTCCCTCTCAGACCAGACTCTCTCAGACTCTCCCTCTAAGACCAGACTCTCCCTCTCAGACTCTCCCTCTCAGACCAGACTCTCTCAGACTCTCCCTCTCAGACCAGACTCTCTCAGACTCTCCCTCTCAGACCAGACTCTCTCAGACTCTCACTCTCAGACTCTCTCAGACTCTCCCTCTCAGACTCTCTCAGACTCTCTCAGACTCCCCCCCCCTCAGACACTCTCTCCCCCTCAGACTCTCCCTCTCAGACTCTCCCTCTCAGACCAGACTCTCCCTCTCAGACCAGACTCTCCCTCTCAGACCAGACTCTCTCAGACTCTCCCTCTCAGACCAGACTCTCCCTCTCAGACCAGACTCTCCCTCTCAGACTCTCCCTCTCAGACCAGACTCTCTCAGACTCTCCCTCTCAGACCAGACTCTCTCAGACTCTCCCTCTCAGACTCTCTCAGACTCTCCCTCTCAGACTCTCTCAGACTCTCCCTCTCAGACTCTCTCAGACTCCCCCCCCCCCCTCAGACACTCTCTCCCCCTCAGACACTCCCTCTCAGACTCTCCCTCTCAGACCAGACTCTCCCTCTCAGACCAGACTCTCTCAGACTCTCCCTCTCAGACCAGACTCTCCCTGTCAGACCAGACTCTCCCTCTCAGACCAGACTCTCCCTCTCAGACTCTCCCTCTCAGACTCTCCCTCTCAGACTCTCCCTCTCAGACTCTCCCTCTCAGACCATACTCTCTCAGACTCTCCCTCTCAGACCAGACTCTCTCAGACTCTCCCTCTCAGACTCTCCCTCTCAGACTCTCCCTCTCAGACTCTCCCTCTCAGACTCCCCCCCCCCTTCAGACACTCTCTCCCCCTCAGACTCTCCCTCTCAGACCAGACTCTCTCAGACTCTCCCTCTCAGACCAGACTCTCTCAGACCAGACTCTCCCTCTCAGACTCTCCCTCTCAGACTCTCCCTCTCAGACTCTCCCTCTCAGACTCTCCCTCTCAGACCAGACTCTCTCAGACTCTCCCTCTCAGACCAGAGTCTCTCAGACTCTCCCTCTCAGACCAGACTCTCTCAGACTCTCTCAAACTCTCCCTCTCAGACTCTCCCTCTCAGACTCTCCCTCTCAGACTCCCCCCACCCCCTCAGACACTCTCTCCCCCTCAGACTCTCACTCTCAGACCAGACTCTCCCTCTCAGACTCTCACTCTCAGACCAGACTCTCTCAGACTCTCCCTCTCAGACCAGACTCTCCCTCTCAGACCAGACTCTCCCTCTCAGACCAAACTCTCCCTCTCAGACTCTCCCTCTCAGACTCTCCCTCTCAGACTCTCCCTCTCAGACCAGACTCTCTCAGACTCTCCCTCTCAGACCAGACTCTCTCAGACTCTCCCTCTCAGACCAGACTCTCTCAGACTCTCACTCTCAGACTCTCTCAGACTCTCCCTCTCAGACTCTCTCAGACTCTCCCTCTCAGACTCTCTCAGACTCCCCCCCCCCCCTCAGACACTCTCTCCCCCTCAGACTCTCCCTCTCAGACTCTCCCTCTCAGACCAGACTCTCCCTCTCAGACCAGACTCTCTCAGACTCTCCCTCTCAGACCAGACTCTCCCTCTCAGACCAGACTCTCCCTCTCAGACTCTCCCTCTCAGACCAGACTCTCTCAGACTCTCCCTCTCAGACCAGACTCTCTCAGACTCTCCCTCTCAGACTCTCTCAGACTCTCCCTCTCAGACTCTCTCAGACTCTCCCTCTCAGACTCTCTCAGACTCCCCCCCCCTCAGACACTCTCTCCCCCTCAGACACTCCCTCTCAGACTCTCCCTCTCAGACCAGACTCTCCCTCTCAGACCAGACTCTCTCAGACTCTCCCTCTCAGACCAGACTCTCCCTGTCAGACCAGACTCTCCCTCTCAGACCAGACTCTCCCTCTCAGACTCTCCCTCTCAGACTCTCCCTCTCAGACTCTCCCTCTCAGACCATACTCTCTCAGACTCTCCCTCTCAGACCAGACTCTCTCAGACTCTCTCAGACTCTCCCTCTCAGACTCTCCCTCTCAGACTCTCCCTCTCAGACTCCCCCCCCTTCAGACACTCTCTCCCCCTCAGACTCTCCCTCTCAGACCAGACTCTCTCAGACTCTCCCTCTCAGACCAGACTCTCTCAGACCAGACTCTCCCTCTCAGACTCTCCCTCTCAGACTCTCCCTCTCAGACTCTCCCTCTCAGACCATACTCTCTCAGACTCTCCCTCTCAGACCAGACTCTCTCAGACTCTCTCAGACTCTCCCTCTCAGACTCTCCCTCTCAGACTCTCCCTCTCAGACTCCCCCCCCTTCAGACACTCTCTCCCCCTCAGACTCTCCCTCTCAGACCAGACTCTCTCAGACTCTCCCTCTCAGACCAGACTCTCTCAGACCAGACTCTCCCTCTCAGACTCTCCCTCTCAGACTCTCCCTCTCAGACTCTCCCTCTCAGACCATACTCTCTCAGACTCTCCCTCTCAGACCAGACTCTCTCAGACTCTCTCAGACTCTCCCTCTCAGACTCTCCCTCTCAGACTCTCCCTCTCAGACTCCCCCCCCTTCAGACACTCTCTCCCCCTCAGACTCTCCCTCTCAGACCAGACTCTCTCAGACTCTCCCTCTCAGACCAGACTCTCTCAGACCAGACTCTCCCTCTCAGACTCTCCCTCTCAGACTCTCCCTCTCAGACTCTCCCTCTCAGACCAGACTCTCTCAGACTCTCCCTCTCAGACCAGACTCTCTCAGACTCTCCCTCTCAGACCAGACTCTCTCAGACTCTCTCAAACTCTCCCTCTCAGACTCTCCCTCTCAGACTCTCCCTCTCAGACTCTCTCAGACTCCCCCCACCCCCTCAGACACTCTCTCCCCCTCAGACTCTCACTCTCAGACCAGACTCTCCCTCTCAGACTCTCACTCTCAGACCAGACTCTCTCAGACTCTCCCTCTCAGACCAGACTCTCCCTCTCAGACCAGACTCTCCCTCTCAGACCAAACTCTCCCTCTCAGACTCTCCCTCTCAGACTCTCCCTCTCAGACTCTCCCTCTCAGTCTCTCCCTCTCAGTCTCTCCCTCTCAGACCAGACTCTCTCAGACTCTCCCTCTCAGACCAGACTCTCTCAGACTCTCTCAGACTCTCTCAGACTCTCCCTCTCAGACTCTCTCAGACTCTCACTCTCAGACTCTCTCAGACTCTCCCTCTCAGACTCTCTCAGACTCTCCCTCTCAGACTCTCTCAGACTCCCCCCCCCTCAGACACTCTCTCCCCCTCAGACTCTCCCTCTCAGACTCTCCCTCTCAGACCAGACTCTCCCTCTCAGACCAGACTCTCTCTCAGACTCTCCCTCTCAGACCAGACTCTCCCTCTCAGACCAGACTCTCCCTCTCAGACTCTCCCTCTCAGACCAGACTCTCTCAGACTCTCCCTCTCAGACCAGACTCTCTCAGACTCTCCCTCTCAGACTCTCTCAGACTCTCCCTCTCAGACTCTCTCAGACTCTCCCTCTCAGACTCTCTCAGACTCCCCCCCCCCCTCAGACACTCTCTCCCCCTCAGACACTCCCTCTCAGACTCTCCCTCTCAGACCAGACTCTCCCTCTCAGACCAGACTCTCTCAGACTCTCCCTCTCAGACCAGACTCTCCCTGTCAGACCAGACTCTCCCTCTCAGACAGACTCTCCCCTCTCAGACTCTCCTCTCAGACTCTCCCTCTCAGACTCTCCCTCTCAGACTCTCCCTCTCAGACCATACTCTCTCAGACTCTCCCTCTCAGACCAGACTCTCTCAGACTCTCCCTCTCAGACTCTCCCTCTCAGACTCTCCCTCTCAGACTCTCCCTCTCAGACTCCCCCCCCCCTTCAGACACTCTCCCCCTCAGACTCTCCCTCTCAGACCAGACTCTCTCAGACTCTCCCTCTCAGACCAGACTCTCTCAGACCAGACTCTCCCTCTCAGACTCTCCCTCTCAGACTCTCCCTCTCAGACTCTCCCTCCTCAGACTCTCCCTCTCAGACCAGACTCTCTCAGACTCTCCCTCTCAGACCAGAGTCTCTCAGACTCTCCCTCTCAGACCAGACTCTCTCAGACTCTCTCAAACTCTCCCTCTCAGACTCTCCCTCTCAGACTCTCCCTCTCAGACTCCCCCCACCCCCCCTCAGACACTCTCTCCCCTCAGACTCTCACTCTCAGACCAGACTCTCCCTCTCAGACTCTCACTCTCAGACCAGACTCTCTCAGACTCTCCCTCTCAGACCAGACTCTCCCTCTCAGACCAGACTCTCCCTCTCAGACCAAACTCTCCCTCTCAGACTCTCCCTCTCAGACTCTCCCTCTCAGACTCTCCCTCTCAGACCAGACTCTCTCAGACTCTCCCTCTCAGACCAGACTCTCTCAGACTCTCCCTCTCAGACCAGACTCTCTCAGACTCTCACTCTCAGACTCTCTCAGACTCTCCCTCTCAGACTCTCTCAGACTCTCCCTCTCAGACTCTCTCAGACTCCCCCCCCCTCAGACACTCTCTCCCCCTCAGACTCTCCCTCTCAGACTCTCCCTCTCAGACCAGACTCTCCCTCTCAGACCAGACTCTCTCAGACTCTCCCTCTCAGACCAGACTCTCCCTCTCAGACCAGACTCTCCCTCTCAGACTCTCCCTCTCAGACCAGACTCTCTCAGACTCTCCCTCTCAGACCAGACTCTCTCAGACTCTCCCTCTCAGACTCTCTCAGACTCTCCCTCTCAGACTCTCTCAGACTCTCCCTCTCAGACTCTCTCAGACTCCCCCCCCCCTCAGACACTCTCTCCCCCTCAGACACTCCCTCTCAGACTCTCCCTCTCAGACCAGACTCTCCCTCTCAGACCAGAGTCTCTCAGACTCTCCCTCTCAGACCAGACTCTCCCTGTCAGACCAGACTCTCCCTCTCAGACCAGACTCTCCCTCTCAGACTCTCCCTCTCAGACTCTCCCTCTCAGACTCTCCCTCTCAGACCATACTCTCTCAGACTCTCCCTCTCAGACCAGACTCTCTCAGACTCTCTCAGACTCTCCCTCTCAGACTCTCCCTCTCAGACTCTCCCTCTCAGACTCCCCCCCCTTCAGACACTCTCTCCCCCTCAGACTCTCCCTCTCAGACCAGACTCTCTCAGACTCTCCCTCTCAGACCAGACTCTCTCAGACCAGACTCTCCCTCTCAGACTCTCCCTCTCAGACTCTCCCTCTCAGACTCTCCCTCTCAGACCATACTCTCTCAGACTCTCCCTCTCAGACCAGACTCTCTCAGACTCTCTCAGACTCTCCCTCTCAGACTCTCCCTCTCAGACTCTCCCTCTCAGACTCCCCCCCCTTCAGACACTCTCTCCCCCTCAGACTCTCCCTCTCAGACCAGACTCTCTCAGACTCTCCCTCTCAGACCAGACTCTCTCAGACCAGACTCTCCCTCTCAGACTCTCCCTCTCAGACTCTCCCTCTCAGACTCTCCCTCTCAGACCATACTCTCTCAGACTCTCCCTCTCAGACCAGACTCTCTCAGACTCTCTCAGACTCTCCCTCTCAGACTCTCCCTCTCAGACTCTCCCTCTCAGACTCCCCCCCCTTCAGACACTCTCTCCCCCTCAGACTCTCCCTCTCAGACCAGACTCTCTCAGACTCTCCCTCTCAGACCAGACTCTCTCAGACCAGACTCTCCCTCTCAGACTCTCCCTCTCAGACTCTCCCTCTCAGACTCTCCCTCTCAGACCATACTCTCTCAGACTCTCCCTCTCAGACCAGACTCTCTCAGACTCTCTCAGACTCTCCCTCTCAGACTCTCCCTCTCAGACTCTCCCTCTCAGACTCCCCCCCCTTCAGACACTCTCTCCCCCTCAGACTCTCCCTCTCAGACCAGACTCTCTCAGACTCTCCCTCTCAGACCAGACTCTCCCTCTCAGACCAGACTCTCCCTCTCAGACTCTCCCTCTCAGACCAGACTCTCTCAGACTCTCCCTCTCAGACCAGACTCTCTCAGACTCTCCCTCTCAGACTCTCTCAGACTCTCCCTCTCAGACTCTCTCAGACTCTCCCTCTCAGACTCTCTCAGACTCCCCCCCCCCCCTCAGACACTCTCTCCCCCTCAGACACTCCCTCTCAGACTCTCCCTCTCAGACCAGACTCTCCCTCTCAGACCAGACTCTCTCAGACTCTCCCTCTCAGACCAGACTCTCCCTGTCAGACCAGACTCTCCCTCTCAGACCAGACTCTCCCTCTCAGACTCTCCCTCTCAGACTCTCCCTCTCAGACTCTCCCTCTCAGACTCTCCCTCTCAGACCATACTCTCTCAGACTCTCCCTCTCAGACCAGACTCTCTCAGACTCTCCCTCTCAGACTCTCCCTCTCAGACTCTCCCTCTCAGACTCTCCCTCTCAGACTCCCCCCCCCCTTCAGACACTCTCTCCCCCTCAGACTCTCCCTCTCAGACCAGACTCTCTCAGACTCTCCCTCTCAGACCAGACTCTCTCAGACCAGACTCTCCCTCTCAGACTCTCCCTCTCAGACTCTCCCTCTCAGACTCTCCCTCTCAGACTCTCCCTCTCAGACCAGACTCTCTCAGACTCTCCCTCTCAGACCAGAGTCTCTCAGACTCTCCCTCTCAGACCAGACTCTCTCAGACTCTCTCAAACTCTCCCTCTCAGACTCTCCCTCTCAGACTCTCCCTCTCAGACTCCCCCCACCCCCTCAGACACTCTCTCCCCCTCAGACTCTCACTCTCAGACCAGACTCTCCCTCTCAGACTCTCACTCTCAGACCAGACTCTCTCAGACTCTCCCTCTCAGACCAGACTCTCCCTCTCAGACCAGACTCTCCCTCTCAGACCAAACTCTCCCTCTCAGACTCTCCCTCTCAGACTCTCCCTCTCAGACTCTCCCTCTCAGACCAGACTCTCTCAGACTCTCCCTCTCAGACCAGACTCTCTCAGACTCTCCCTCTCAGACCAGACTCTCTCAGACTCTCACTCTCAGACTCTCTCAGACTCTCCCTCTCAGACTCTCTCAGACTCTCCCTCTCAGACTCTCTCAGACTCCCCCCCCCCCTCAGACACTCTCTCCCCCTCAGACTCTCCCTCTCAGACTCTCCCTCTCAGACCAGACTCTCCCTCTCAGACCAGACTCTCTCAGACTCTCCCTCTCAGACCAGACTCTCCCTCTCAGACCAGACTCTCCCTCTCAGACTCTCCCTCTCAGACCAGACTCTCTCAGACTCTCCCTCTCAGACCAGACTCTCTCAGACTCTCCCTCTCAGACTCTCTCAGACTCTCCCTCTCAGACTCTCTCAGACTCTCCCTCTCAGACTCTCTCAGACTCCCCCCCCCCTCAGACACTCTCTCCCCCTCAGACACTCCCTCTCAGACTCTCCCTCTCAGACCAGACTCTCCCTCTCAGACCAGAGTCTCTCAGACTCTCCCTCTCAGACCAGACTCTCCCTGTCAGACCAGACTCTCCCTCTCAGACCAGACTCTCCCTCTCAGACTCTCCCTCTCAGACTCTCCCTCTCAGACTCTCCCTCTCAGACCATACTCTCTCAGACTCTCCCTCTCAGACCAGACTCTCTCAGACTCTCTCAGACTCTCCCTCTCAGACTCTCCCTCTCAGACTCTCCCTCTCAGACTCCCCCCCCTTCAGACACTCTCTCCCCCTCAGACTCTCCCTCTCAGACCAGACTCTCTCAGACTCTCCCTCTCAGACCAGACTCTCTCAGACCAGACTCTCCCTCTCAGACTCTCCCTCTCAGACTCTCCCTCTCAGACTCTCCCTCTCAGACCATACTCTCTCAGACTCTCCCTCTCAGACCAGACTCTCTCAGACTCTCTCAGACTCTCCCTCTCAGACTCTCCCTCTCAGACTCTCCCTCTCAGACTCCCCCCCCTTCAGACACTCTCTCCCCCTCAGACTCTCCCTCTCAGACCAGACTCTCTCAGACTCTCCCTCTCAGACCAGACTCTCTCAGACCAGACTCTCCCTCTCAGACTCTCCCTCTCAGACTCTCCCTCTCAGACTCTCCCTCTCAGACCATACTCTCTCAGACTCTCCCTCTCAGACCAGACTCTCTCAGACTCTCTCAGACTCTCCCTCTCAGACTCTCCCTCTCAGACTCTCCCTCTCAGACTCCCCCCCCTTCAGACACTCTCTCCCCCTCAGACTCTCCCTCTCAGACCAGACTCTCTCAGACTCTCCCTCTCAGACCAGACTCTCTCAGACCAGACTCTCCCTCTCAGACTCTCCCTCTCAGACTCTCCCTCTCAGACTCTCCCTCTCAGACCAGACTCTCTCAGACTCTCCCTCTCAGACCAGACTCTCTCAGACTCTCCCTCTCAGACCAGACTCTCTCAGACTCTCTCAAACTCTCCCTCTCAGACTCTCCCTCTCAGACTCTCCCTCTCAGACTCTCTCAGACTCCCCCCACCCCCTCAGACACTCTCTCCCCCTCAGACTCTCACTCTCAGACCAGACTCTCCCTCTCAGACTCTCACTCTCAGACCAGACTCTCTCAGACTCTCCCTCTCAGACCAGACTCTCCCTCTCAGACCAGACTCTCCCTCTCAGACCAAACTCTCCCTCTCAGACTCTCCCTCTCAGACTCTCCCTCTCAGACTCTCCCTCTCAGTCTCTCCCTCTCAGTCTCTCCCTCTCAGACCAGACTCTCTCAGACTCTCCCTCTCAGACCAGACTCTCTCAGACTCTCTCAGACTCTCTCAGACTCTCCCTCTCAGACTCTCTCAGACTCTCACTCTCAGACTCTCTCAGACTCTCCCTCTCAGACTCTCTCAGACTCTCCCTCTCAGACTCTCTCAGACTCCCCCCCCCTCAGACACTCTCTCCCCCTCAGACTCTCCCTCTCAGACTCTCCCTCTCAGACCAGACTCTCCCTCTCAGACCAGACTCTCTCAGACTCTCCCTCTCAGACCAGACTCTCCCTCTCAGACCAGACTCTCCCTCTCAGACTCTCCCTCTCAGACCAGACTCTCTCAGACTCTCCCTCTCAGACCAGACTCTCTCAGACTCTCCCTCTCAGACTCTCTCAGACTCTCCCTCTCAGACTCTCTCAGACTCTCCCTCTCAGACTCTCTCAGACTCCCCCCCCCCCTCAGACACTCTCTCCCCCTCAGACACTCCCTCTCAGACTCTCCCTCTCAGACCAGACTCTCCCTCTCAGACCAGACTCTCTCAGACTCTCCCTCTCAGACCAGACTCTCCCTGTCAGACCAGACTCTCCCTCTCAGACCAGACTCTCCCTCTCAGACTCTCCCTCTCAGACTCTCCCTCTCAGACTCTCCCTCTCAGACTCTCCCTCTCAGACCATACTCTCTCAGACTCTCCCTCTCAGACCAGACTCTCTCAGACTCTCCCTCTCAGACTCTCCCTCTCAGACTCTCCCTCTCAGACTCTCCCTCTCAGACTCCCCCCCCCTTCAGACACTCTCTCCCCCTCAGACTCTCCCTCTCAGACCAGACTCTCTCAGACTCTCCCTCTCAGACCAGACTCTCTCAGACCAGACTCTCCCTCTCAGACTCTCCCTCTCAGACTCTCCCTCTCAGACTCTCCCTCTCAGACTCTCCCTCTCAGACCAGACTCTCTCAGACTCTCCCTCTCAGACCAGAGTCTCTCAGACTCTCCCTCTCAGACCAGACTCTCTCAGACTCTCTCAAACTCTCCCTCTCAGACTCTCCCTCTCAGACTCTCCCTCTCAGACTCCCCCCACCCCCTCAGACACTCTCTCCCCCTCAGACTCTCACTCTCAGACCAGACTCTCCCTCTCAGACTCTCACTCTCAGACCAGACTCTCTCAGACTCTCCCTCTCAGACCAGACTCTCCCTCTCAGACCAGACTCTCCCTCTCAGACCAAACTCTCCCTCTCAGACTCTCCCTCTCAGACTCTCCCTCTCAGACTCTCCCTCTCAGACCAGACTCTCTCAGACTCTCCCTCTCAGACCAGACTCTCTCAGACTCTCCCTCTCAGACCAGACTCTCTCAGACTCTCACTCTCAGACTCTCTCAGACTTTCCCTCTCAGACTCTCTCAGACTCTCCCTCTCAGACTCTCTCAGACTCCCCCCCCCCTCAGACACTCTCTCCCCCTCAGACTCTCCCTCTCAGACTCTCCCTCTCAGACCAGACTCTCCCTCTCAGACCAGACTCTCTCAGACTCTCCCTCTCAGACCAGACTCTCCCTCTCAGACCAGACTCTCCCTCTCAGACTCTCCCTCTCAGACCAGACTCTCTCAGACTCTCCCTCTCAGACTCTCTCAGACTCTCCCTCTCAGACTCTCTCAGACTCTCCCTCTCAGACTCTCTCAGACTCCCCCCCCCCTCAGACACTCTCTCCCCCTCAGACACTCCCTCTCAGACTCTCCCTCTCAGACCAGACTCTCCCTCTCAGACCAGACTCTCTCAGACTCTCCCTCTCAGACCAGACTCTCCCTGTCAGACCAGACTCTCCCTCTCAGACCAGACTCTCCCTCTCAGACTCTCCCTCTCAGACTCTCCCTCTCAGACTCTCCCTCTCAGACCATACTCTCTCAGACTCTCCCTCTCAGACCAGACTCTCTCAGACTCTCCCTCTCAGACTCTCCCTCTCAGACTCTCCCTCTCAGACTCTCCCTCTCAGACTCTCCCTCTCAGACTCCCCCCCCTTCAGACACTCTCTCCCCCTCAGACTCTCCCTCTCAGACCAGACTCTCTCAGACTCTCCCTCTCAGACCAGACTCTCTCAGACCAGACTCTCCCTCTCAGACTCTCCCTCTCAGACTCTCCCTCTCAGACTCTCCCTCTCAGACCATACTCTCTCAGACTCTCCCTCTCAGACCAGACTCTCTCAGACTCTCCCTCTCAGACCAGACTCTCTCAGACTCTCTCAAACTCTCCCTCTCAGACTCTCCCTCTCAGACTCTCCCTCTCAGACTCTCTCAGACTCCCCCCACCCCCTCAGACACTCTCTCCCCCTCAGACTCTCACTCTCAGACCAGACTCTCCCTCTCAGACTCTCACTCTCAGACCAGACTCTCTCAGACTCTCCCTCTCAGACCAGACTCTCCCTCTCAGACCAGACTCTCCCTCTCAGACCAAACTCTCCCTCTCAGACTCTCCCTCTCAGACTCTCCCTCTCAGACTCTCCCTCTCAGTCTCTCCCTCTCAGTCTCTCCCTCTCAGACCAGACTCTCTCAGACTCTCCCTCTCAGACCAGACTCTCTCAGACTCTCTCAGACTCTCTCAGACTCTCCCTCTCAGACTCTCTCAGACTCTCCCTCTCAGACCCTCTCAGACTCTCTCAGACTCTCTCAGACTCCCCCCCCCCCTCAGACACTCTCTCCCCCTCAGACTCTCCCTCTCAAACTCTCCCTCTCAGACCAGACTCTCCCTCTCAGACCAGACTCTCCCTCTCAGACTCTCCCTCTCAGACTCTCCCTCTCAGACCAGACTCTCCCTCTCAGACTCTCCCTCTCAGACTCTCCCTCTCAGACCAGACTCTCTCAGACTCTCCCTCTCAGACTCTCCCTCTCAGACTCTCTCAGACTTCCCCCCCCCCCTCAGACACTCTCTCCCCCTCAGACTCTCTCAGCCTCTCTCCCCTTCTGACTCTCTCAGACTCTCTCCCCCTCAGACTGTCTCCCCCTCAGACTGTCTCCCTCTCAGACTGTCTCCCCCTCAGACTGTCTCCCCCTCAGACTCTCTCAGACTCTCCCTCTCAGACCAGACTCTCCCTCTCAGACTCTCCCTCTCAGACTCTCCCTCTCAGACTCTCTCAGACTTCCCCCCCCTCAGACACTCTCTCCCCCTCAGACTCTCTCAGCCTCTCTCCCCTTCCGACTCTCTCAGACTGTCTCCCCCTCAGACTGTCTCCCCCTCAGACTGTCTCCCCCTCAGACTGTCTCCCCCTCAGACTCTCTCAGACTTTCTCCCCCTCAGACTCTCTCCCCCTCAGACTCTCTCAGACTCCCCCCCCCTCAGACTCCCTCCCCTTCAGAATTCCTCTCTCACTCTCAGACTCTCTCACTCTCAGACTCTCTCACTCTCAGACACTCTCTCTCAGACACACACACACACACACACACACACACACACACACACACACACACACACACACACACACACACACACACACACACACACACACACACACACACACACCTTGTCTGGTGCCACTCTAATGCAGATAGTCCCAAGGTGTAGCCCCATCTCTTTCTTACCCCCTCTCTTCTTCATTCACTCTCCCCCCTCACCCCTCTCTTCCTCACTTCCTGTCTCCTCACTCTCCCCCCTACATCAATTATCCCCCTCTGACTCAAACCCACTCCCTGAATCCGCCCTCCTCACATTCATTCCCTCCCCCTCTGATCTCACACACACACACTCTCACTCACACACACACACTCACACACACACACACACACACACACACTCAGACACACACACACAGACACAAACTCAGACACTCGCAACAAGGGGGAATCGGAGCAGGGGGGGGGGGAAATGGAACGGGGGGGCCGGAGCAGGGGGGGAATCAGAACGGGGAGGGGACCGGAGCAGGGGGGGAATCGGAACAGGGGGGGGAGGACCTGAGCAGGGGGGAATCGGAATGGGAAGGGGGGACCGGAGCAGGGGGGGGAATCGGAACGGGAAGGGGGGACCGGAGCAGGGGGGGGGGAATCAGAACAGGGGGGACCAGAGCAGGGGGAAGATTTTGGAACGGGGGGATCGGAGCAGGGGGGGGAATCAGAGCAGGCGGACAAGGGGGAAGCGAGAGTGGCATGGAGCAGTACTCACCTGACTTGCTCCATGCAGGAAAGGGCGGGCCAAAAAAAAAAAAAAATCCTGGCAGCGTGCCAACACGCACCAGCCAATCAGGAGACAAGGGAGGTTTTTTTTTTTTTTGCAGAGACGCGCGCGCTTCCTTGCACATCGTGAGCGCGTGCCAGTGCCCTCACGCCAGTGCCCTCTGTCAGCGGCCCTGGATCCAGGGGGGGGGGCAAGCGCCCCCCCCTTACCCCCTCCTGCGGATGCCCATGGAAATACCAATTAAGATTGAAGTGGTCCACAGGATAAGTCCGATGCACACGGAGCATAAAAACTTCCATCAAAATAACGTATGGAGAGACACCTGGGCTCAAAAAGGAGCCTACCTGAGAGATAGGCTAATGGTATATGCAAAGTATATTTAAATTAATTGCAACCCACACTTCCTAAAAGGATTTCCATAACAGTTTAGGGCAACTTGCCGCCGGCATCTCACTGCAGCGTCTCTGCCGCGGCCTATAGCTGCTGGCTGTTTCGCCACGAAAGTAAGCCACTAACATTACCCTTTACCCTAAACGCTCCTAACCTTAACTACTTACCCGAAAACCCATAACCTTAACACCTAGTGCTAATTGTTACCCTTTCTTAGTGACTGTGTGGCTTTCCTTTACTGGGTAGTTAAGTTGTATGTTTGTTTCTTCTGTTTAACTAGAACAGTGGATGTAAATCTATGTCTAAAGGTTTCTATGTACATGTGGGGTTCAGGGATTAGTACTGGGGGATGAGTCCAATCAATGTGATCTATTGACTTTTTGCAAATAGAGGGGCATTTGTTGCAGTAAAGTCACCATCTACTGGAGACAAAGGGGAATTGCAGTAAAAAAAATTACAAAACTATCACAGAGGTCAACTATGGGTATGTGGCAGGCCATTTGGATGTTGTTGGGGTTACTTGGTAGATAGGGAAGCCATTGGAAGATACCCTTACCACTAGGGAGCTGAGAGGTAGTCACAAATTGCCTGCTCTTTAACTGTATCCTTACGCTCACACATTTTCAACTCCTCCCCTCTACTCTGGTACTTTTCCCTACTCCTTAAAACACCCAACAGTTATACCCTTACTTAAAAACAGCAAGCTTGACCCTACTTGTCTCTCTAATTATCGTCCTGTCTCCCTCCTGCCTTTTGCCTTTAAACTCATTCAACGCCTCGTATTCTCTTTCTTGCTCCATTTTCTCACCACCTAGTCTCTCCTAGATCCTCTACAATCTGGCTTCCGCACTACTTACTCCACTGAAACAGCCCTCACTAAAATAACTAATGACCACCATTCTGCCAAAGACAATTGTCATTACACTCTGCTCATATTGCTATCTTCAATTGCTACCTTATACTATTGTAACCTGTCCGGCCTTCCTGCCTCTCACCTGTCTCCCCTTCAATCTATCCTAAACACTGCTGCTAGAATCACTTTACTGTCTCCTAAAATTGTCTCAGCATCTCTCCTGCTGAAATCCCTCTCCTGGCTTCCTTTCAAATCCCGTATTACTTACAACATTCTCTTCCTCACTTTTAAGGCTATATACACGCTTCTGCCCCTCCTTACATGTCAGCCCTAATTTCTCGCAATACACGTGCCTGACTCTTGCGTTCTGTTGGATGTCTTCTGAAGGATGTCTTCTCTCTACCCCTTTTGTATCAAAAGCCCTCTCCCATCTAAAACCCTTCTCACTGACTGCCCCACACCTCTGGAATCCCCTTCCCCTCAATATCCGATGAGCACCCTCTCTATCACTTTAAGACCCATCTTAAAACACACCTCTTTAGTTCCATGGCTGATCCTATACACCTCATACATCGGCCTTGGCCCCCTGCAGATGCACTTACCAGAATACCCTCCTACTGTCTCTGTACGTTCTCCCTACTTACCACTTAGATTGTAACCTCTTCGGGACAGGAACTCCTTTTCCTAATGTTACTTTTATATCTGAAGTGCTTATTCCCATTGTGTGTTATAGTATTATGTTATGTGTATTCCTGCTGTGAAGCGCTATTTTTTTATTTATTTTTCTCCCTCTTAACTCTGTGCTGTTAATTGACCAACTGGAACAAGCTGATTTATTGGGGAGGGGGAGGGTCATGTGACTGCTTTATCTGTATAATACCAACACCTTTCCTGCATCTTTGCAGGAACTGCATTAGGCATTAGACAGTGAGGCATTTAAAGTGAGCTTTTTAAGTGATAAATACAGTTAGACTATAGTTAGACTAGAGGTGACTGGGGACTGGATCTACTGCAAACTCTTTTACTTAAGACAACAAACAGTAAGCTATTCAGATCACACTATGATCCCAAGCTTGCTAACCTGCCTATTTCAACCCCCCACCCCTTTACAACTTATTTACTGCAGTCTCTCCCAAAACTGACTGCACAATACACTGAAACACTGAACTGACTCTAGCATTGCAATACAGCTAAACATTTGACAAGGAACAGGCACACACCTGCTGTTTAGTCTGCTCACACTCACTCTGCTCACAACAGCTCTTTGCAGCACTGCCTACCTCTGGCATCATGAACCTGCTATGTATTTTAACTTTTTTCTTTCTCCTGGCCTCATGGAGATGTTACTCCCTCTATCCACTACAAACTCCTCCATCCTGGCCCACACCCAACATCACCATACACCCTGGACTACTCAGAATCCTTGCACTATCTCCTGAATGTTGGTGGAGAACTCTAAAAACCAGCACACCAACCACTGCTCACTCAAATGGCAAACACCACAAATTTACAACTTGCAAACAACTACCCAAATTTCTACTCATACAGTTACTCTCTTTAGCAGGTGATATTGAACCTAACCCAGGTCGTCCCATTTCAGCTCTGTCCCATGCCCCTGAGAATTCCACCTTTAAATTCCAAAAAGGGCTGTCTGTCGCCCATATAAACATCCGGAGCCTGCTGCCCAAACTGGACGAACTAAGGGCATGGTGCCTTATGCATAAACCCAAAGCCATCGTTCTTACAGAAACATGGCTATCCCCTAAAACCCCTGATGCAAATATTGCCATTCAGGGATACTCCATTTTTAAGAGAGATAGGTCAAAGAGAGGAGGAGGGGTGTTATTTTATATTGCAGACACATTACAATTTACACTGTTAAATTGCCCACCAAGCCCACCCTCTTTTGAAATTCTAGTTGGCAAAATCTGCCTTCCCTTTTCTAAGCCCATCTTGCTTGCTGGCATCTACCGCCCCCCTAAAGCCCCTCTACAATCCCTGACCGATATCACCCAATTTCTTGGCTCCATTTCCTCTCTGAATGAGAAGAGTGAGCTGCTAGTTCTTGGGGATTTCAACTTCAATTGGCTTGACCCTAAAAACCACAAAATCCAGATACAACTCAAGTCACTTAACCTATCGCAACTCATTTCCCAATCCACACGGATAAACCTGAAATCGCATAACCATTCCTTGCTAGACTGGATTCTCTCCTCAAACCCCAGCAGAATCCAATCCTCTGGCATCCTTCCTGATATTTTCAGTGACCATGCAATAGTGTACAGGCATACCCGCATTAACGTACGCAATGGGACTGGAGTATGTATGTAAAGCGAAAATGTACTTAAAGTGAAGCACTACCTTTTCCCCACTTATTGATGCATGTACTGTACTGCAATCGTCATATACGTGCATAACTGATGTAAATAACGCATTTGTAACAGGCTCTATAGTCGCCCCGCTTGCGCACAGCTTCGGTACAGGTAGGGAGCCGGTATTGCTGTTCAGGACATGATGACAGGCGCATGCGCGAGCTGCCGTTTGCCTATTGGGCGATATGTACTTACTCGCGAGTGTACTTAAAGTGAGTGTCCATAAACCGGGGTATGCCTGTACTGTGTAAGAAAAATTAAACCGCCCCATTCAAGCCCTAAAGTTCTCCTCACTAGAACATTTAAAAACTTTAACCCACAACAGTTTCTGGGTGACCTTACCAACTGCCAATGGCACAGAATCGATTTAATTCCAGACCCTGATTCTGCGCTCGAATATTTCCAATCCGAGTTCTTAAAACTCTGCGATACCCATGCTCCACTACGCAAAATAAGGGTACGGGGGGCCCACCTTCCATTGGTTACACCTGACCTTATAGCACTCTACCAGTTTAGGGATGCCTTGTGGAAAAGCTACAAAGTAACTGGCACTACCAAGGATCTCAATCACTACAGATGCATGCAGAACATGTGCACAAGGCAAACAAGGCATGCAAAAGCACAATATTACTCTGACAATCTCCACCAGAATACATCAAACCCAGCTAACTTCTGGAAGGTTATCAACAATATATTCCAGCCTCCTAACCATCAACAACCAAGTAATATCACTAAGGGGGATATTACTCTGACAAACCCCACTATCATTGCAAATGCATTCAATGATTACTTTGTGGGGTGTGCCACTAACTTATTAGCGAAACGCAGCCCAAACCACAAACCTGAATCTCATCCTGGGAGTACCCCTACAGTCCCACCCCCTCCCAACACTGCCCACAATTTTCAATTTGGCCCAGTATCTGAAGAAGAGATTATACAAGCGCTCCTCAAACTAAAACTAAGCAGCCAATGTGGACCCGACTTACTACAATCTAGGTTCCTACGACTTGGTGCCCCAGCCATTGCTAAACCAATTGCGTACATAGTCAACTCTATCCTGTCTGCAGGCCATATCCCTAAGACCTGGAAAACTTCCAGAGTTGTCCCAATCTTCAAAAGTGGGGACAAAAACACTGTCTCAAACTACATCCAATCTCAATTCTCCCAATTCTATCCAAAGTCATGGAAAAATGTGTCCACTCCCAATTAAGCGATTTCTATACCAAGACAAATTTCCCTAGCCAATTCCAATCTGGGTTTCGTCCCAAACACTCCACCGTAACTACCCTGCTAAAAGTTTGCAATGAAATCCAGTGTGGAATGGAACGGGGACAACTCACTGGTGCAGTATTCCTAGATTTTGCAAAGGCTTTTGACACAGTTGATCATGCTATCCTGCTTAACAAACTCCAGAGTTCTGGAATAGGGAAACATGCTTTAAACTGGTTTCAGTCCTACCTATCAGGAAGATCCCAACATGTGTCCATCTCAGGCTCTAACTCCAACCCCCTGGATATCACCTGTGGTGTCCCGCAAGGCTCTGTTCTGGGGCCCCTACTCTTCTCAGTGTTCATTAATGATCTTCCCACAGCTTGTAAGGGAGCCTCAATACACATGTATGCAGATGACACAATCCTATATGCACACAGCCATAGCCTCTCTGACCTTCAACACATACTTCAGTCTGACTTTTTGAGACTCGAAAACTGAATTTCCCAAAACAAACTGTTTTTAAACACTGACAAGACTGTAACAATGGTATTTGGGACCAAGACTAAATTTGTAAAGCTTCCAGTGACTGAGCTCCTGATTAGAACCAACGCTAACACCACCCTGACACCTGTCACTAGTTTTAAATACCTGGGCTTATGGTTTGACTCCCACTTAACATTCGGGATGCACATTGATACCCTGACAACCAAGACCTATGCCAAACTAGGGGTACTTTACAGGAACAAATCCTCCCTAAGTCTCCTGGTCAGAAAGCGTATTGCACAGCAGATGCTAATGCCAATTATTGACTATGGAGACATAGTATATGGCTCGGCTCCTCAAACCCACCTTAGCAAACTTGACACCCTCTACAATTCAATTTGTCGTTTTGTTCTCCAATGCAACTACAACACACATCACTGCGAAATGCTCAAAGAACTAGATTGGTCAACACTAGAGTCTAGGCGCAAAGTTCACCTTTCCTGTCTTGCCTTTAAATTCTTCATGGGCAAGCTACCCAGCTACCTGAACAAGCTCCTCACCCCTACCACTTGCAGCACTTATCACCTGAGATCAGACTCCAAAAGACTATTCATGGTCCCAAGGCTCAACAAAGTATCCGGACGTTCCTCCTTCCCCTTCCGTGCACCCCAAAACTGGAACAACCTACCAGAGACTCTCACATCCACCAACAGTTTAAGTTCTTTCAAATCTAAGGCTGTCTCACATTTTAACCTGGTCTGTAACTGTTTCATACGCTCATAATATATATTTTCTTTAACTGTGCACGCAATGTCTTGTATATAATGTATACCCTGTTCATGTATGTAACTGTACTTGTAACCATGTATTATTTGTTTTACTCTGTGCCCAGGACATACTTGAAAACGAGAGGTAACTCTCAATGTATTACTTCCTGGTAAAATATTTTATAAATAAATGTATGGCGCGATATACATAAAGATATACATACATGCTTTTTTGGGGGGGATGTGGCATACACAACAGGACTCCATGTGAGATCCCGCTGTTATGGTTTGGCAAATTAGTATCACTACTCCTTTCTGCTACCAAATAATTTCCTAAAACCCTGCTTCCTGTACCCCATGCATCTACAGTGGCACTTTGAACATCCCTTTGACTTTTGTCTGTCAAAAATAATGTTACACCCAACACGTTTTCTGACCGGGGGTTTCGGTGGCCATGTCCCATCATTTTGCCCTTTTTCTTTTGATCATGGATTTGCAGTTACCAAACTCTTAAAAATGTTTCTTAAAACATTCTCTACATCCTTCCTTGTTATATACACCCCGTTTTCTTGCTAATCTTATGAATCATTTAGAAAACAAAAGATACCTCTATGCTGACGACACACAAATTTACTTTTCAACCCCTGACCTGACACCTGCTGTACGACCAAAGTTTCTGATTGTCTCTCTGCGATATCATACTGCCCCTTCTACATTACTGCTGGCAGCAGCACTATCATACACCCAGTATCACAAGCACACTGACTAGGGTCACACGCGACTCCTCTCTCACATTCTCATGTATTTCTCTCCCCTGCGTCTCACTCTTACTCCCTCTTTTCCTCACTCACCGCCTCTCTTCTCTCCCTCCGTCAATTACCCCACGCTCACTCATTCCCTCCCCCTCACACAATTCCCCCCACAAGATATATACCAAAAAACCTCCCACCCTCAATGCAAAAAAACTTCCCACCCCCAAATACATAAAAAAAAATCCCCACCCCCAAATATATACAAACTCCCCCACCCCCCCAGATGCATACAAAAAACCCACCTACCCAATACATATAAAAAAAATACATATAACCCATATATATATATATACCCCCAGGTCCCCAATACATATAAAATGGCCCCCCTTACATATTAAAAAGAAACCCACCTCCCCAAAACATATATTTTTTAAAGCCCACCCCCCAATACATATAAAAAAAGATTTCCCCCCCCCAATACATATTAAAAAGATTCCCCCCCAATACATATAAAAAAAAGACTTTCCTTGTGGATGATCAGGCCGGGTCCAGTGGATGTGGGGACCCAGCGGCCGGCACTGCAAGTTGTACTCGACCTCTGGCCAGGCCCGGCTTCCGGTGATCTTGCCGCCGGACCCCGACTCTCCCCTCGCAGCAGCCTGCATGCCTCTATCCCTCTATCCCACGCCGAGCTTCCGACAGTCCTCCCTCAAATGGCGTTGCACGCCGGAAGTAGAGAGCGCTGACGTCAGAGCGCTTCCGGAGCTCTTACGTCAGAGAGGCCCATCAGTGTGGTACAAAGTGATAGAGGCATGCAGGCTTCTGCTAAGGGAGAGCCGGGGCCCGGCCGCAAGAGGACCGCCAGACGGGCCTAGCCAAGGGTCGGGCCCAACTTGCAGTGCCGGCCAGTTTCCCCCCCCCCCCCCGACTCACCAGGCCCGGGACGCCAACCTTGGCAGACCTACCCTGTTGGCAGCCCTGAGCACCCTCTCTATCTACCTTTAAGACCCACCTTAAGACACACTTGTTTAAAGAAGCATATGAATAGCACCTTGGCTAAAGCTGTACTATACACATGGTACATAACGCTTGGCCCCTTCCAGACGCATTTACCAGAACGCCCTCCTACTGTCTCTGTACGTTCTCCCTACCTACCAATTAGATTGTAAGCTCTTCGGAGCAGGGACTCCTTTTCCTAAATGTTACTTTTATGTCTGAAGAACTTATTCCCATGATCTGTTATTTGTATTATTTGTTATTTATATGATTGTCACGTGTATTATTACTGTGAAGCGTTATGTACATTAATGGCGCTATATAAATAAAGACATACATACACACGGTCCCTTCAAATATAACTGTAATCTCACAAATTAAGATATTAGAGAAGTGTACACATATTAAAGCGCATTTTAGCAGTACACTGGAAAATAATCATGTTATTCAATGTAATGAGTAATTACACAATCTCCAGTGCATAGCCATAGTAACTGCACACAGACTGTTTTCTTGGTGAAAAGATCAAATTAAATGGTCTTTATTAAATATCATAGCAGCAAGTGCAAACTTGCAAGAACATCACCCCACGCGATTCATAACCACAAGGCCTCATCAGGGATGTAACCAGAAGGGCAACACATAACTCTTTTAAACACAGGTTTTAAAGACATATCCCAAACAATATAAATGTATATAGAACATCTTATACTGTACATCATACTACATAATATATACTATTATGTAGTGTGTGTGTATATATATATATATATACAGGGCTTGACAAATCACCCAAAAATCTACTCGCCGAACCAAAAAATCTACTCGCAACCTAGTCCCGCTCCCTACCCAACTCCTGCCATTAGTCCTGCCCCCACCCCTAGTCCTGCCCCCAACCCTAGTCCCGCCCCCAACCCCGCTTTAAAATAAATTATATAAATAAAATAAATGTAATAAATTCCTAGTAAGAACACGTGTGTGTGTGTGTGTGTGTGTGTGTGTGTGTGTGTGTGTGTGTGTGTGTGTGTGTGTGTGTGTGTGTGTGTGTGTGTGTGTGTGTATGTGTGTGTGTGTGTGTGTAAATGTCGGAACTAGAAATAAAACCCAGATGTGAATGACTAGTTTCCTGAACCCCTTAACCAGTGTCTGGACGCCCCCGCTTCACAATATCTAAAGCAGCAATCCCGCCTGGGATCTTACCTGATCCGCAGTCCCTCAATGTCCAGGTACCTTATTCCCGCAATGTTACACATTGGAGGGGAGGTGTTCTCTACCTGTCTTCTGGGTTAGGGGGGATTACGATGTCTCCCGTGTGAAGCTCGAGAGTTAGATCTGGAAGAAAGCAGTATAGGTTATTTCGGTGTAGGTATAGGGCAGTTAAGATAGGGTAAATAAGAGATCCAGAGTGTGAGAGAGAGAGAGTGTGGGTGAGAGACAGACAGAGAGAGTGTGGGTGAGAGAGACAGAGAGAGAGAGAGTGTGGGTGAGAGAGAGACAGAGAGAGAGAGTGTGGGCGAGAGAGACAGAGAGAGTGTGGGTGAGAGAGACAGAGAGAGAGCGGCACACAGAGAGAGAGAGCGGCACACAGAGAGAGAGAGAGAGACACACACACACAGAGACAGAATGAGAGACAAAGATAGACAGAGAGTGACAGAGAGAGTAACAGAAAGAGAGAGAGTGTGACAGAGAGAGAGTGCGACAGAGAGAGTGACAGAGAGAGAGCGACAGAGAGAGAGAGAGCGACAGAGAGAGAGAGTGCGACAGAGAGAGAGAGAGTGCGACAGAGTGCGACAGAGAGAGTGCGACAGAGAGAGTGCGACAGTGAGAGAGAGTGCGACAGTGAGAGAGAGTGTGACAGTGAGAGAGTGGGACAGTGAGAGAGTGCGACAGTGAGAGAGTGCGACAGTGAGAGAGAGAGTGCGACAGTGAGAGAGAGAGTGCGACAGTGAGAGAGTGCGACAGTGAGAGAGAGAGTGCGACAATGAGAGAGAGAGCGACAGTGAGAGAGAGAGTGACAGTGAGAGAGAGAGCGACAGTGAGAGAGAGAGCGACAGTGAGAGAGCGACAGTGAGAGAGAGAGTGACAGAGAGAGAGAGAGAGCGACAGGGAGAGGGTGACACAGGGAGAGGGTGACAGGGAGAGGGAGAGAGGGTGACACTTACAGACACAGACACACACTCACAGACACACACACAGACACACACACTCACAGACACACTCACTGGCTGGGTGACTGGGTGCGTATTCGTTGGAAGGGATGGGGCCCACCTGTTCATCCAGGGCTTGCTTGTCCTCCACATGCTGCTCCACATGACAGCTGGGGGCCGGGCAGCCAGGCGTTAGCCATGGGGGGAAACTTTGCCTGCCCCCTTATACTTAAGGGACTACCCACCTCTCCCGCCCTCGCTGACATCTTTACGGATCAGATTTTCCGGATTCATGGGATTCCTTCTTCCATCGTGTCTGACAGAGGTTCCCAATTTGTATCCAAATTTTGGAGAACTTTCACTAAGAGATTGGGCATCTCTTCCGCCTATCACCCTCCCTGTTTACCTATTTCCAATATTCCCTCGGGAGTACCGGCCGTAGACGAACGCATTTCCGCCCTCCAAACTGCATGGTCCAGGATTCAATCTACCCTCCTGGATTCCTCCCACAGATCGAAACTTCAAGCCATTCGCCATCGTCGTACGGCGCCCAGTTACAAGCCAGGGGATTTGGTATGGCTCTCTTCATTTATACGCCAAGCTGGAGAAGTGCACCTTCCACCAGACCTCTACCCAATTCCTAGGGTACATAATTTCCGATGAAGGCTTTATGATGGATCCCGGTAAACTTCAAGCTGTGACGGAGTGGCCAAGACCCAATTCCCTCAAAGCAATACAACGCTTTTTGGGTTTCGCTAACTACTATCGTAAGTTTATACGTAATTTCTCTACCATCGTGGCACCTCTCACTGCCCTTACGAAGAAAGGAGCCGATCCTTCGTCTTGGTCACCTGAATCCATTGCCGCCTTCGAGATACTCAAGCAAGCCTTTATATCCGCACCTATTCTCCGCCAACCCAACATCGAGCTTCTCTTTGTCTTGGAGGTCGACGCCTCCGATTGCGGCGCAGGGGCAGTTCTGTCTCAGAGACCCACGCCTCAAGATAAGTTACATCCCTATGCATATTTCTGCAAGAAATTCTCTTCTGCTGAGAAGAATTACGACGTGGGTAAAAGAGAACTTCTGGCTGTGGAAATGGCTCTTCAAGAGTGGAGGCATCTCCTGGAGGGCTCAAAAGAGCCGTTTACCATCCTCACGGATCACAAGAACCTTCTCTACATTGAGAGTGCCCGACGTCTCGGCCCGCGACAGGCTCGTTGGTCGCTTTTTTTTTCTCGATTCAATTTTCACCTTTCTTATATTCCCGGGACTAAGAACGTAAAGGCGGACGCACTTTCCCGACTACACTCCTCTGAAGAGGTTCCAGAAGAGTCTTTGGAAACCATCCTTCCACAGGAAAGGATTCTCGCCACTTCCTCCTTCAAGAATCTTGATAAGATTATGCTTTCCCAGAGACGCATTCCTAAAGACTTGGTTGTTCCCGACAACAAAGTCTTCGTTTCTTCCAAATTTGTTCCTGAAGTACTGGTTTGGGGTCACTCTTCGAAATCCGCAGGTCATCCTGGTTTTAAGAGGACTATTGACCTTATTCGTCGGAATTACTGGTGGCCTAAGATGTCTCAAGACATTTTGGAATTGACCCGCGCTTGCCCTACGTGTGCGCAGAACAAGTCTCTTCGTCAAAAACCCCAGGGTCTTCTGTTACCATTTCCAGTCCCCGGCCGTCCCTGGTCCCACATTTCGATGGATTTCATCGTGGACTTGCCCAAATCCAGAGGAATTAACACAATCTTGGTGGTCGTGGACAGATTCTCTAAAATGTCTCACTTTATTCCACTTAAGGGACTACACACCTCTCCCGCCCTCGCTGACATCTTTACGGATCAGATTTTCCGGATTCATGGGATCCCTTCGTCCATCATGTCTGACAGAGGTTCCCAATTTGTATCCAAATTTTGGAGAACTTTCACTAAGAGATAGGGCATCTCTTCATCCTTCTCTTCTACCTATCACCCACAGTCCTATGGACAGACAGAGAGAATCAATCAATCCCTGGAGAAGTACCTAAGATGCTTCATATCTGATTCCCAGGACGATTGGACTCATCTCCTTCCTTGGGCAGAGTATGCCGTTAATTCTGCCAAGAATGAAGCCACACGTGAGTCGCCATTTTTTATAAATTATGGGTTTCACCCTCCCTGTTTACCTATTTCCAATATTCCCTCGGGAGTACCGGCCGTAGACTAATGCATTTCCGCCCTCCAAACTGCATGGTCCAGGATTCAGTCTACCCTCCTGGATTCGTCCCGCAGATCGAAACTTCAAGCCGTTCGCCATCGTCGTATGGCGCCCAGTTACAAGCCAGGGGATTTGGTATGGCTCTCTGTGACGGGAGCTTTGTGACAGGCTATTAATAATACTCAAAATATATATATATATAACTGGGTTGAACTGGGACGAGACTTAGATATGATAAAATATAATTTATTCCTTGATAAAGGTGAACACACAAAATATACAAATAACAGGCAAAATATAGACACTTAAAGATTAGGACAAGAAAGCCATCAGGATACAGGATGGGCCATTTCTTCCATAATTCAGTTGCAGATGAAGACATCACAGCAATACATGAAGATCATGAAGACCATACATGAAGACAATAGCCCTAGGCTGAGCCTGGTTCTTATACAATTATTTCCCTTTGAACACAACCTAAACCCAGCCCCTCTCATAAATCAGCGGTGACGTTGACAGTTTTCCTCAGAGTAAAACTCCTCCCACCCCACGACATTTAAAAACTGCTTTTCCCTATCTAAATAACTTCATAACTTCAGTTCAGTGATACTTACTGGCACGTGAGACATATTAATGCATTCCGTCACGCATGATGCTCCCAATGAGACTACATATTACTGTGTAATATTAAAATTAAGAGAGATATTAATATCTGGCTCTTAGTATCTGTTAGATATCAAGTGTTTAGAATCATTAGTTGGGGCTCGGCCCCACGAATACACATATGTAATGTTTAGCATGTTCCGCCGAGGACATCTCATAAGATTCTTATATTTACTAAGGTCACCCATTCTGATTTTCTCCTTGGGTAGCCGCACCCCTGGCCCCCATCAAAAAATCCTTTAAAGCAGGGACCCCTGGGTGGTGGACATTTGTCACCTGGTGCTAAATGTCACACCCAATGTCCCAGCCTGGGTCTAGCTGTCTCTAGCAATATTCCCTTGGCCTGCAAATTAGGTATTAACATACTGTGCACCAAAAACCCCTTCTGCTTTTCACACCCAACTTCAATCAAGCCTTTTGAAGTCCAGATTTTCTGAAAAGACACCCCACAGTTGTATTTTCTTAAACTATAGCTTATTAACCCCTTAAGCCCCAGTGTGTGTGGTGCAGACACTGGCCCAGAAACAATACATTTTTTTACAGGGGAATAAGCAGTTGGATATTGAAGCGAGGTAAAAACACATTACTGGACCTCAGTCCAGTTAACCTCTTGCTTCCCAGGTGAGGGTAGAGGGTGGCCAATTGGGGTGTAACCCCTTTAATCCCGGGCCAAATCCTCTCGATCGTCACACCTCCCCTGGGTGCCTGGTGCCCCAGCTGCCTCCCCCTGGCACTGGGATACCACTGGCGCCCTTGAAGCACTCAATAAGTCCTGAGGGGTTGGCCTGGCAAAATTGTCCTCCGGCATTGTCCAGTACATTGTCCTGGCCACAGTGGATAGTGAAATCTAGATCCTGCGGAGCAGGGCTCCACCGTGGCCGCCGGGCAATCTCCTTTGCCTCCCTCTGCCCCCCACCCAGTGCCTGGTGAACCCAGTCCATGGTGAAGGGGCCCCTTTGCAGACCAGGCTGCACACTGCCCAGAGACTGGCATGTTTCTGCACCTGCAGGAGACCAGCTATCCAGCACAGACCGTCGCTTTCCTGTCAACCAAGTCTGGGAAAGAGCTATGTCACTATCCTGTAGGGACCCTACCTGCCCTGGCTCTGTGCCCACCTGTAGCTGCTCTGCTATACTCCTGACTCTCCTCCCTGGCTGCCTATCTACCCACAGCCCCTCCTTTGGGAACCCTGGGGAATCTGTCAGGGGGGTCACTCCTGGCCAGTCAGAACAAGGGACCTTCTGCCTACCTAGCCCATCCCTAGCTTCTGCCAGCTGCCTGACACCCCACTGACTTCCTACCTCTCCCTGCTTCCCAGTGTCTCCCTGCCTAGCCTCCCCTAGGCCCAGCACCTCAGCCCCTGCTGATGACTCCTGCTGCTTACCTCCCTGCAGCCCACCTGCACTCCTCTCCCCCCTGGGCAATCCTAACCCAGACCCTGGAACTACCTGAGTGCACCTACCTCCCTGACCTTGTCTCCCCCTTACCAGGGATGAGCTCAGGGGCACCTCTCCAGATGCAACCGCCTTAGCTCTTGGCTGGCAGGCATCCCTGGGGTGGCACAAGCTTGCCTCTGCCCAGGATACCCCCAGCCCATAGCTAGGCTGCAACAGGGGGTTGCTGATCTGAGAAACCCCTTGAGGCTCTGCCAGGGTAATGGGAAACTCTAGCTGCCATACCTGCTGCTGTCCCTCCCCGGCTACCACTAGCCCTTCTTCTCCCACGGAGATCTGATGCTGGCTACCTACCTGCAGCCTCCCCTCACTCCGCTTCTCCCTAGCTAATCCTAACCTGGATCCTAGGGATACCTGAGTGAGGCCATCTCCCTGACACTGTTCCGCCTCCAACTACCATACAGTATGAAGATTACCATTGTTTTTCATGTGTCCCTCTTAAAGCCTTTTGTCGCCAGTCATTTTTTTCCGGACCAGACTCGTAAACAGGACCCCATTACCGTCAAAAATAATGAAGAATATGAAGTTCACTCTCTCTTGGATTCCCGCCTATCCAGGGGCCAACTCCAATTCTTGGTGCAGTGGAAGGGCTTT
Source organism: Ascaphus truei (assembly GCF_040206685.1). Classification (NCBI taxonomy): domain Eukaryota; kingdom Metazoa; phylum Chordata; class Amphibia; order Anura; family Ascaphidae; genus Ascaphus; species Ascaphus truei. The sequence continues at coordinate 22,535,163 of NC_134491.1, read as the reverse complement.
GGTCCTGAGGAGAGGTCTTGGGTCCCGTTAAAGGACATTCATGCCGCGGGTCTTCTTAGGGCCTTCAGAAGAAAGTTTCCAGAAAAACCTTTTATGGACCGTCCTGAGACCGTTCCTGACGAGGGGGGTACTGTTAGGATTCGGCGTCCCCCACACAGAACATCCTCTACCTTCAGGGAGACCCTGGATGCACGGCGCAACCCTGCCTTACCGGCCTCCGTGGCTCCTCGTCCGTGCCGCCCTCGCGGGATCACCCCCGTTGGTGATTCCGCTGCTATTCCCCCTCCTCAGCGCCGGGTGCGTTCCCTTCTCCCCGCACGCACACGTGCAGTTTCCTCCGGCGCGGGTCGCGCGCACACGCGCCTTACGGATCGCGCGCACAGTGCACACTCTTCTTCCTGCCCCCCGGACCTCAGGCTCCGCCACCGCAAGCCGCACGGCCGTACTCACTGCAGTACTAAGATTCACATGGCTTGTAATGGCTGCACCAATCAGGAGAGTCTCCCTGCAGTTCCTCCTGACCTGCCCCCGTTCCTGATTGGACCTCCCTGCTTTATCTAGCTTCCCTGTCCTCTCGGTCCTCGTTCGACATAGTCCCTGCATGGATGATACTCTGTCTGCTCTTGGTGATTTCACAGGTTCAGACACGGCTAGTACGACTACCCCCTTTGGCTCTCGACCTCGGCACTCCTCGGATTACGCACTCTGTGGCTCCACTCGAACACGGCTTGGACTTCGACCTTCCTCCACTCTCCGCTTCAGCTCAGGTCTGCGGGCAGCACCGTCGTAACACTCCCATACTCAAGGGCACCAACAGGTCAAGTTTTCTGGATATCCCTGTGTCACGGGAGACCAGGACTATCACACAAGGGATCAACTCGCCAGACAGAACCACAGAGTTAATAAAAGTGAATTTATTGGAAAATAAGATCCACAACTGCCACATACATACATACACACATTAACAACTGGGGTAACTGGGGAATTCCCTGCAAGTCTAGGTGCGGAGATTTTCCCCGTTCTCCCACGCAATGTCTCACAGGAACCAGACTTCTGGCCTGGAACCGGCACTGGAACTTAGACAATGGGACACATGCATAAGACTAACTGACAGGATCTCCCTCCCCACCTTTTATACCCCATGCCACAACATGGAAACATTAAGGGAGGGTTAAGGCCAGGTGCCTTCAATATGACCCAGCCCCTGATTGGTGGGTTAACATGCAACATAACTTTGGTCACATAAAAAGTTACAAGGAAAGGTCACAGGTCACAGGCAACTTGCAACATTTCTCCTGAGTCCTGAAGTGCTGGAACCCGACTACATAATACATAGATATCTATAACATAATAGAAATGTATTATTGACAGGTAGATGTAATGGCGGTCTTAACCTTTATTATACGCAGCCACACGTACCCCTACCGTCACACACTGCTTTAACACAGGTGGCTCAATCAGTGGCTCAGGCTTCAACTGAGCCACTAATTGAGCCACCTGTGCTGAAGCATTGATATCCTGAAAACCTGACATGTTGGTGGCCCTTGAGGACTGGAGTTGCCCAACCCTGGATTACAGAGTCCCCCGTTTTGGGAAAGTTGGGCAAAATACATGTTTATCAAGGCTGACTCTGAGCTGCATGTTACCAAATTTTCTTCACATATTCTTAATTTACAAAAGACACTGGTAGATACTCGGAACTCACATCGCTCACCCGTGGACACCATTACCCCCGGGCCAGAGTCGCAGTATCTCTGTTTATCAAGGAGGACATTTTTGCCATTTTTAATATCACCGTTTGCAACTGGGATTTCCTAAGGGCTTGTCCAGGGTGAAAGCGAGCGCACTGGCACTCGAGTGCCGTGACATGAGGTGCTTATGTTGCTCGGGCGATTCCTGGCCATCTAGTTGCGCACGTGGGGGAGGGAATGTCGGGGGGTGCCCGTGACATCACGTGAGCGGTTCACCCTCATTGGCTGAACCGCGCACGTGACCGGCCCATCGCGCGACAAAGTCTCTGCACGCTTTGCGCCTTCCCACGCTCACATGCACGTGCGTGCAGTATGGACACTCCGATCCAGGTACATTGTTTCGATCGCGCTGCTTGCACGCAATCACCCTGGACGCGGCCTTCAAGTGTCGGACCCACACTCAAGCAAAGGAGCCTTTTTTCAGTGTGTGCTGTCTCTCTCTTCTCTCTCTCTCCATACAGTGGCAAAAAAAAGTTTGTGAACCTCAATGATAATTACGGAAATTCCATAGTTTTTCCATGATAACCTTCTTGACTCAAAACCTTCTTGAATCAAAAATCTTTTCTTAAATATCCAATAGTTTATATTAACCAATTCCATGTCTTTTGAAACAAAATGTAGTATGAATTAGACAAATAGTGAGTAATTAAGAGTCAGGGTATGTGCAAAAGTAACTGAACCCCAGGTTTTATCAGCTAAATGAAAGGATAATTAGAATCAGGTATTTAAATAATAAGGTAGATCTTCAGGTGTGAGTTTGCGAGGTCCCACCATATATAAAGATCAGAAACTTTGTGAGAATGGTCTTCATCATACAGGTGTGTGGAAACACGTCATGCCACGATCAAAAGAAATCTCTGAGGATCTCAGAAAAGCAGTTATTGATGCTCATCAGTCTCAAAAAAGAGTTACAAAACCATTTCTAAGGATTTGGGGCAGAGTAACATCCAAGGATCTGCAGGCCACTCTCGCCTTGGCTAATGTAAGTGCTCATAACTCCACTATCAGAAAAAAAATTAACAAGAATGGTATTCATGGACGGATAGCTAAGAAACCACTGCTGTCTAAAAAGAACATTGCTGTCCGTCTGAAATTTGACAAAGAGCACATAGATGATTCACGAGATTTTTGGAACAATGTTCTCTGGACAGACAGATCAAAGGTAGAACTTTTTGGCCTCAATTAGAAACGTTATGTTTGGCGACAACCGAACACTGTGTTTGAATAGAAGAACCTCATCCCAACCGTCAAGTATGGTGGTGGGAATGTTATGGTTTGGGGCTGCTTTGCTGTCTCAGGACCTGGACAGCTTGCCATCTTTGGGCTAGCTCAGACAGGGCACTGCGTCTGCTTGCTAGCGTTCGCGCCACCACCGCGCGCTCCTGCAGCCCAGCGATCTCTGCTCAAACTGCAGGAGTCAGGTCGTGGCGTTTGGGGGGGTGGCGGGGGCGTGTAGCAAACGCGTCATGGAGCTAGTTCGCCTTTATTGGCTGAACTAGCTCGCGTCACGCGACTGTAGCCCCAAATTTCAATTTGGGTTGTGCCGGCAAAATGTCGCAGCGACAACACTGTACTTTGCCGCCGGTGGAGTTTTCAGTTTGAAAACTCCGACCGCACAACCCACATTTGCGAAGTAAGCGCGCGCATGTTGCATCGCGTTCTGTCTGAGCTCAGCCTTTAACACAACCATGATTTCTGCATTGTATCAGAAGATTCTAGAGGTGAATGTGAGTCATCCGTCCATGAGCTGAAACTGAACCGAAAGTGGCTCATGTAGCAAGTCAATTATCCTAAACATGCAATCAGATCTACAAAAGAAAAGCTGCAGAAGAAATTCTGCGTTTTAGAATGGCCTAGTCAAAGTCCGGATGTAAATCCCATCGAATTGTTTTGGCAAGAGCTGAAGCGAGCTGTCCATGCAAGGAAGCCATCAAATGTCACTGAGTTGAAGCAGTTTCTGTAAGGAGGAATGGGCCAAAATTCCTCAAACCCGATGTGAGAGACTGACCGGCAGTTACAGGACACGCGCAGTTGAAGTTAGTGCTGCTGAAGGGGGCGCCACCAGGTACTGAATCTAAAAGGTCACGTACTTTCTCACACAGGGATATTGAATGTTGAATCATTTGTGGATAAATAATTGTTGAAAAAGTATCATGTTATTGTGTCATTTGTTTGATCAGGTTATAGTAATCTATTAATAGAATTTAGATTAAGATCTAATCACATTTTAGGTTTGAGATTTGTGAAATACCAAAGGGGTTTGCAAAGTTTTTCTTTATAATATATATATATATATATATATATATAATATATATATATATATATACATACACACACACACTACAGTTTCATGTCCTCTCTTTGTCTCCTTCTCCCCAATGTTACCTATATATTATGCATGTATTCTTATTAATAACCTACAATGTGCCGTTTATCATATCCCTGTTAAGTTCTGTATCCATAGCTCGTTTACATAAATAATTATTTCACACAAGTCTACAAATGTTGCGAATCTTGGTGCAGATAATACAAGTGTGTGTATGTGTCCTACATCATGTTCATTCTTTGTACACAAGAGATACATTTCCCTCCAAATCCCTGTCAGAATTTCATGTCGAATCTGCCACAATCGAAAGCGAAGCGTCATTTAAACCCCTCAGTGCTGCAAATAAAATTACAACAAACACGCGCCTGTATTTAGTATCACGGCGCGTGGGGCTCGGCCCAGTCAGTTTAACACAACGTTAGACATTTTTGTTTTTAAACGAAGGGACAGCCGTGCACATTGTGGCGAATCTGCGGCTCTCTCTGAGGCCTGCGTGAGGAGGCGCAGACTCCATCTTTATTTTTTCTCTGAAGCGCGCGCTCTCAACCACACTTGCTTCCTCCCCCTCCGCGCCACCTACCTCCCCGCGCCCAGCCAATCCCCTCCCAGCATGATGATTTGAACCAGCCAACGAGAGCGCGGGCAGTGGGCCGCCCGCCCAATCAGAATCCGAGGTGGGTTCCCGCTGGGTTAGGCTGCGCCCTTGGCTAGGGCTTGAGGCGGCGGTAAGGGGGGGAAGAAGGGAAACAGCGGGCACTGCAGATTCAGTTTAATTCGAATCAACCATTTTAGGGAGTAAAGAAGAAGCGGACGAAGGGGGAGAAAACAGGAGGAATCGGTGAAAAAAACCGTTATTTTTTAAAAAAATTTTTAAAGGGGAACTAAAGGGCCGAGCCTCCGCTCCTCCCCCCTCCGGTTTCCCGCCTCTTTTCCTCCCCCCTCACGGCCGTTAGCCGGAGCGTTTCCCGGGCACGGAGAAGGCGGGATACCGGGTTTGCCTACTCGTTCGTGATCGCTGTGTGGGGTTTTCTGAGGTAATCACCCGATCCGGGTTGATCGCGTCCCCTCCCCGAGGAGAATCTATAGGTGGCCGCCGGGGGGTCTCCTACAAAGGAAGCCGCCCCCCACCTCCTGCTGTTGCAGCCTCCTCTTCCGTCTCGCTAGTCGCTCGGTGTCCGCAGGAGCCATGTCCAGGCCGGTCAGGTGAGTACAGGGCCCGAGTGGGTGTCGGGGTGATGTGTGTGTGTAATATAGAGGTCAGTGTGTACACGCATGGAACTCTGGCTGAGGTGTGTGTGTGATATATATATATATCTCCACGCACAACTGAACACTGGGTGATATGAGTGCATATATACCATACGGCACGGCTAGATGTGAGATGGATATTAGCGGTGTATATATATATATATATATATATATATTATATATTGCACCGTGTTTGATATGTAGGGGGAGCCGTGTGGTGAGTGCCGTGGAGCACTGATGGTGCATTTAACATGGAGCTGTGTTTATAATGGGTATTGTGTTATAATTCACATACACGTACATGGATGAGCTGAGTTTATTACACGGAGCGCGTTACTGCTGGTTTGTATGTGAACATCCTTGCGCGCAACATGGGCATCTCTGCACCTCCAGGCTACAAAGAGCGTGTATTACGGGAAGCCATGTGAAGGGGGAGGACGGGTCTTCGGGTATAAACTGCAGCCTAGCAGATCTGTAAGGTCACGTGGTGGGCTGTGTATTACATGTAGTCTGGTGAATGTACAGTAAAAAGGCGACCTGTGCACCAGTAATAAGGAAATATCCCTGGAATGGAAAGTGGGGCCTGTGAGCAATGCATGTGATATGCAAATGTGAACCTAGTGTGTGTGTGTGTGCATGGGCAAGGTTACAGGGGGCTGGGCTTTCACATGCAGTTGCTCCTGGGGGAAGGGCAAATTTATATGTATACACTGGATGCAGCACATCTCTGTATACAGACACGCGGGGTTTGAACACACAAAGGCCTCATCACTTTTACATAAATATAAAGGAAAGTCTTTTGCCACTTGTGATTACAGCATACATTCATTATAAACGTACATATATACTATCTCAATGTCCTGTATAGCAAATAGCGTAAACCCTGCTCCCATGCGTTTTTATTTTATACTCCAAAGGTGGATCGCTATGGTATGTAGGATGTAGTGCTATAGACACAGAAGTGAAATCCTGTTGTCTAACAACTCTTTTACACTGCATAGATTGTAAATTCTTCAGTGCAGAAGTTCCTTTTACTATTGCTTTTATTTATAAACGCTTTATTATTATTTTTTTATCCAATATGTACTTCATGTTCTACATTAAGCTCACTGTTATGTATATATAATCATTCACATCTGTACATTGATTATTGCGGCACACACAAGCTATGTCTTGCACATGCTATCTATAACAGGCGTATGGTGCTGTGTGAATATAAGCAGATGTGTTCTGTGTGAATATACTCACTGCTTTGCATTTCCTGTCCCTCCCCACCCATGCCACTCCCCCACCCATGCCACTCCTCCTGTTAGTGTTACTGTTTAAAGTGCTGGCCTTTGCACCCTGTGTGTTTTATTCCTGGCTCCTCGCATTTTGCTACATGCAAATCCCTAGAGGGTCTCAAGGTTTCTCCATGTAACTGAGGTGGGTTTTTTTTTTTTTTTAGGCCTTAAATGGTCCAGAGAGCTTCATCTAAATTTAACTGCATCAAAAAGCAGAGCAATAGAATTTGAAATGTCTCCAGGCCCAGTGACTGCATTTTTTGTATTGTTCAGTTACGAGCAGTTATTTGTTTAAAAAAATAGTATTTTTAAGAATATTGGTCAGATCACCGTATGGTTCTTTTGTGTCCGCTCATCCATCTGCATTTATGAAATAGTTAACATTTTGGGTGTACTTGCTGAAGTATTTGTCTTCACACCTCAATAATGTTATAAACATGGTGGGCACTTGCATAGTAACATAACGTGAGAAATTAATAGCGTCACAACATCGGAGGTCATTTATTAACCCTGCCGCTGCTTTGGGGAGGTAAATATAAAACGTGCCGTGGATGCACGGGTGTTTGGGTCACCAAGCTGACCAAAGGTAAATGTTGATGAAATAATTCCTGTGATCCCTTTTGCGTTATTTCCAAATCTACAATACCCTTTCAAGGCCCCTCCTGAGCATACCCTCACACTAAGCCAAATTGACAGTGTTGTGTTGATACAAACATCCACTAGGGACTAGGCTGAGACCACTGAGCCAGATTTAAATCTCCTCCCACGCAGCTCTGAAAGATTTGGCCCTCTTATGTTCATGTACTGTACACGTTTTCAAGCAATAGTGTAATGCAGCCACTCCCCCATTATTACTTAAAGGGGAAGTTTTGTGTGCAGATATAACAATTATTTTCGCTTAATAGTTAGTTTGTTTTTTTAATAGAATACACACACACATATACACACATTGTATTGTATTGTATGTCTTTATTTATATAGCGCCATTAATGTACGTAACGCTTCACAGCAGTAATACATGTGGTAATCAAATAAATAACAGATAATATAAATAACAAATCATGGGAATAAGTGCTTTAGACATTAAGGAAGAGTCCCTGCTCCGAGGAGCTTACAGTCTAATTGGTAGGTAGGGAGAACGTACAGAGACAGTAGGAGGGAGTTCTGGTAAGTGCGACTGCAGGGGGCCAAGCTTTATGTATCATGTGTTCAGAATATCCACAGTGCTATTCATATGCTTTTTTAAGCAAGTGGGTCTTAAGGTGGGTCTTAAAGGTGGATAGAGAGGGTGCTAGTCGGGTACTGAGGGGAAGGACATTCCAGAGGTGAGGGGCATTCCAGAGGTGAGGGGCAGTCAATGAAAAAGGTTTAAGGCGGGAGAGGGCTTTAGATACAAAGGGGGTAGAAAGAAGACATACATACATACATACTTAGAACTGCTCTCAAATGTGTGAGATCTATTTAGTTTATGGTTGCATTGGTAACTGTGTCCCTTGTGCTTTCGCATAATTAAGGGGGGGAGTGGATGTGATAAATTACACACCTCTATCTTCTGTGGCCTATAAGCTATTAACACTGATCTATTATTTTTAAAAAAATGTTTTTTTTTTAAATAGGAACAGAAAGGTGGTTGATTACTCGCAGTTTCAAGATTCCGATGGTAGGTGCCTAAACGCATTCGAAGGCTGTAATCGATTACCAACTTTTCATTCTATAGAGCTAGATTTAGGATGTGTAATCTATTTGCCTGTTTCAGGTCTATTTCATATCCCTCAGATCTCATGATTAATTCACCTTCTACAAATATGATCTTTCTAATAGTATTTGACAAATCTCCCTTTAAATATTGCTCTTCTGAGAAGTCTCACGCAACATACTAAAATACATTTCTAGCATGTGCTAGAATACAGTTTTAAATGTTTGTCATTGTTGGAAATATAAAGCAGGAGCAGTTATTTGAAATGTGTAAATTGTCTAGTTTAACATGTACTGCTTGAAAGCGCCTGTTTCATTTGGGCCCAGGCAAAATAAATGCGTATCGCGTTTTGTACTGTATTCCCTTTTACCCAAAAAACATATACATTCTTTTAATTCCACGATGTTTAGTAACAAGCAATGTGATAAATATAGTAGTTTCTTTGAATTTTGTAGACATTTGCTTCTAACTGTATGAATAACGTATTAGATTAACCCCTTAACTATCATCTATTAAAAGCAGGATATATTTCACACACAGATCTGGGTCTTTGCAGTTAACTTTTTTTTACATCTAAATTTGAAAAGCTGTGAAACAGCTGATAAAATGACATGTTACATGTCCATCTGTGTTCCATTCTATATGGTGCTCAGTTGTAGTGGGGCTGTAAGCAGCCGCCTGTTCCCCGGAAAGTAATACAGTTCCCTAGAAATCACCTTGGCAACAACACTTGGAATTTGCTAGAGCTTGACATTCACGATCAGGGAATGTCTTGGTATCTCTTACAAAGTCTACTACATTTCAGCTTTCACTCTTCCACAAGAGACTCATTAAGTGCTGAAGGTATCAATGTGATTTAAAGTTGCACGTCCCCTAATATTGACATCTTAAAAGTGACCTGAATGATGCCCTTTATAGCTAATCTTTTTATTTGTCCTAGAGGTTTTTGTTCTGCAGTAGTATTTTCAGATGGCAACTTGTTCTGTTTTATTTTTATTTCACCCCACAAGGCAGCACCAAGCTGGTTTCCATGCAGACACGTGCCTAATCAAAGTCTTATCCTGAGCTTGTCCGATAACTAACTTTTTGAAATGATGCCATTGAAGAACAGGGGCGCAGCAGCGGTATTAAATTAAGTTTTGGACAATTGTTTTTGAAATGCGATTGTTAAATCAGTGAGCAGAAAAACAAAATGTAGAGATGTGAAATCAGAAAACTATTGTACATTGATGAATAAACCTGTAGGTGGAAGCTGCATTTTGCATCAGACATTTCAAATGCAATTGATCCCATAATGTTTTTATTACAGAACGTGGTTTAAATATTCCGTTACACTAATTACCTTATTTGTTTATACACAGATGAGGAATATGGAAGAGATTCGGCACCGCCTTCCAAGAAAGTGCGGGCATCTCCCAGAGAGACAAAGGATAAGAGACGGCCTGGGAAAAACTCACAAGAGGACAGGTTGGAAACTTTCATGTAATTATAATTCTGACTTCTATCTGTGTGTGTGTGTGTGTGTGTGTGTGTGTGTGTGTGTGTGTGTGTGTGTCAAATGTAAAGAAAAATGTGCGAAAATCGATTACAACCAACATCATAAACACTGGGCAATGGCACTCATTTAAAGCATCATTTTCTCTTGCCCGTATGTTTTTTTGTTTAATGAATATAGCAGTTGCTTACATTTATGGCAATGCAATTATCCAAGCTGCTGATCAACCCGTTCTCCTATGATTGATCAGCAAAAATCCTGCTTCCCAGGACACGCAGAGGAAGTGGTTTGCTTCCTAAATGGTTGCTATAGCAGCCTAAGGAAGCTTAATACATTAAAAACCACTGTGTGTGTTTTTTTGTGTGTGGTGGCACTGTGCTCATTTGCATGTCATTTCCCAGAATCCCTTGCTGCAGTGGAAGTGCTGGGTGATAATGGTGAAAGGTGGGGTTGCAGGCCTGTCTAAGACATGCAAATGAACATACAGTAATATTCCATTTGCTATATGCTTTACTGTGGAGGGTTTGTCACTTTTTTTTTTACCAACCATAACTTTACTAAGCGTGGTATGTATAATTTTATATTTATTATTATTATATGCTGTAAGTATTATCTAATTCTACACAAAGAAACACAATTGCATTTGAATTAAATTCTGCTTTAAGGCTCCTGAATACAGTAACAGATCTCGTCTACTTGGGCGCGCTATTCCAATAAATGTAAGATTTGCAGCTTATGAATGGCCCGCTGTTTATCCATCACATTTACATCTTGGGTCCTAATTGCATATGTACTTTGTGATACACGTCCTTCCAAAGGTCTGCTGGCATATCGTACACTAAAGCGGGAACATGGTGAAGTTTTATAAATTAAACCAGCAGTAGAAAAATTTATAAAACTATACTTTTTTTTAAAAAAAATAAAAAATTTTTTTTTAATATATACTTGCAGTGAGGAGTCTGATGAAAAAGATGTGAAGAAAACAACCAAAAAGGATGAGGCAGGCTCTGCAGGTACTTTTTGAAGTGAAACTTCTTTAGTGGCACCTATTCTCATGGGGCAAAACTTTTGAGAGAAAGAGACGAAAATGAAACGGAAGTGACGTGACTCCCCCCCCCCCCACGCCTATCGCCGCCGCCGCTCCCCCACCCTCACCCGCTGTGACATGCGGCGGCGATAGCCGTTAACCCTAGACGTGCGCAGAGCTTCCGGTACTGTGGGTGTACCAAGATGGCGGAAGCAAGTCCTCCGGCTGTGAGAGGAGGAGCCGCTGCTCAGCCTCTCTCCTCCCTCTTCTATACCTACGCTTCCCCGAGTACCGCTGACTGAGCGCCGCCGGAGGAGGAGAGGAGCCTCGGGATCATGACGGCCGCTGCGCTATCAGCATGTGCCGCGCATGCGCGCACAGACGTTATCGTGCGCTCCTGGCTCCTGCTCCGGTAACGCGGGAAGCGGGGGTTTGAGCGCGCCGCTTCCCACGCAGCACTGCCGGAGGGGGGGCTCTTAATCACGGTATCAGCCCCTCACATACGGCGGGCCCGGTGCGGCCGCGTCTCCGTGGAGGGGGGGGGTGAGACTCAGACAGAGCCGCAGCTCCGCCTGGGGTGGGGGGAGTCAGGAGAGAGGGCAGGACACAGAAAGAGAGACACACACACATATACACACACACTGACTCTCACACACACACACACACACACACACACACACACACACACACACTGACTCACACATACACACACTGACTGACACACTGACACGCACGCACACTGACTGACACACATACGCACACTGACCGACACAGAGACATTCACAACACAGATAGAGACACACACACACACACACACACACACACATTGACTAACACACACTGACACACATGCACACACTGACACACATGCACACACTGACTGACACACATGCACACACTGACTGACACACATGCACACACTGACTGGCACACGCACACGCACACACTGACTGGCACACGCACACGCACACACTGACTGACACACGCACACGCACACACTGACACACGCGCACGCACTGACTGACGCACACGCACTGACTGACGCACACGCACACACTGACTGACGCACACGCACACACTGACTGACGCACACGCACACTGACTGACGCACACTGACTGACGCACACGCACACTGACTGACGCACACACACACTGACTGACGCACACACACACACACACTGACTGACGCACACACACACACACACTGACTGACGCACACACACACACACACTGACTGACGCACACACACACACTGACTGACGCACACACACACACACACACTGACTGACGCACACACACACACTGACTGACGCACACACACACACACTGACTGACGCACACACACACATACATACTCACTTACTGACACACATACACACACTGACTGACACATACACTGACTGACACGTGTGCCGAGCACGCGCGTTATAAGTCAATTTCTGTGACAAAGGTCAAAGAAGTTTCACTTACTATGCGCGTGCACAGCACACACAGCTTTTTTTGCTTTCTATTACCAAAATCTAATCTTTTTTTTTTTTTTTTAATGTTCAATCCTGTACCCAAAGTTAGGGGCGTTCCTGTCAATTGGATCAATCATATTTATGCTTAAAGGGAGTAGTCCTTTCTAGGACCAAAATGTACTAATGCCAGTGACATGTTTTATGGGTCTCGTTTGGGTGATGGCTGTTTTTTTTAACATATTTCTTGACCCAAATCTGACCCAGTAAGTATTAAGGTAATTTCAACTTCCTGCTCCTTTTTGTCTGATCACTGTGCTCAGCAATTGCTTTCACAGTCCTCTATCTTTCTCCCCTTATTTGGCGGGTGTGCTTAAAGTAAACACTTGACTGGCAAACACTTCTCCATTTTAAAAGCCCCCTAAAAAAAATGCAATTATTTGCTTATGAAAAGCAGCCAAACCGTCTGCATTTGTTATGGGCAGACAGGCTGTTACTTTCTTTACAAAAGTTTTTTCCATCTTTGAGTGAGTTGCAGCTTTAACTTAAAGGTTATGTGCCATATATATAGTGATCTCCTATATATCTCCGCCTTGATGTGAGGAATCAAATTCTAAAATACATGCTCTTCTTTCTAGATGAAGATTTTGGCAGTGACGACGAAGTGGCGGCAGGTGACAAAAAAGCAGACAGTGACTATGAGAGCTCCAAAAAGAATAAAAAACCCAAAAAGGCCAAACCTGAAAAGAAAAAGGTTTCCAAAACGAGAAAGAGATCTGCTCCAGGTAAAGAGAAACTGTCCGCAAAGTTTCTTTATCGGGTGCAATCCCTCAAACGTCTTTAAATGTTCTGCGGGCCCGCCCCCTCCCCGGCTTCATATTTAACACTTGCTGCTTAGGCCTGCGACAAAGGGCCTTCTAAGCTTGTGTCCATGCAATAGCGTGCAACAATCACAAGGTGGCCCCTCATGACAAACTGAAGAGGAAATTGGTGGGATACATTCCTTTGCAATGAATGCAATGTTTTGAGCTGTGTACCCCATTTCTTCATGGTAATGAGCATCCTTGTTTAATCTTCTTACCGTTTTCTGTTTACAACTATCCAGTAATGTGTAAAATGCTTAGCAAAACATATCACTGTGCCTAGGCGGGGTGGGCAACTCCAGTCCTCAGGTGCCACCAACAGGTCAGGTTTTCAGGATATCACAGCTTCAGCACAGGTGGCTCAATCAGTGACTGTCTGTCACTGATTGAGCCACCTGTGCTGAAGCCGGGATATCCTGAAGGCACTTGAGGACTGGAGTTTCCCACTCCTGTGCTTGGGCCTTAAGATCCTATTCAGAACGCCTACTCTTGATTTACAGAGGACAGCGATGATGAAAAGGAGGAGCACAAAACCGTCCGCCAACCAAGACAAGCGGCATCCAAAGCTGCTTCCAAGCAGAGAGAGATGTTAATGGATGATGCCGGCAGTGAGGAGGAGGAGCACGAGGAGGAAGATGAAGCACAATTCCTAGAAAGTGAGTTTAGAAACGGCCAAAATGAAGGGACTTTTATTTGTTATCTGAATGAGGAAAAGTGTAATTGTTTTGCCAAACAAGCTAAAGCGCGCTACGATACTACTGCAACATGTTTTATTGATCTTAAATCTGGTATGTTGTAGTTTGCTGTCTTGGTTGTAGCAAGAACCTATGTAAAACAGCTGTATTGTGATATATCAAGGAAAAAAACGCGCACCAAGAATTAGTACATGATCAAATACATAAACAGATAACTGCTACGGTGTAATGATAATTTAATAAAAGAAATGGGTCTACACACAGACCAAAGACAAACAAGATCAGTGGTTCCAACACCACTGAACTAAAACTACATATACATATAATAAGGATAGAAACAATATATGCAATCACAGCAGCAACCCGTCTAGAATGGCGAGGCTAAGGTCAAACACCTATTACAGAAAAGATGCCCTTGCTGCATGATAAAATAAGCTGAGATGGGAGGGAGGGGGCGCACGGCGGCACAGTACTGCCCAAAAGAGCACACTGGAACCGTTTGCTGGGGCGTTAAAGTCCGGACCGTGCCATACACGGAGAAGGAACCACAACGAGCACTTCCTGGTACACCCAGCCCCAGCCAATCAGCAAGCGCGTTGAGTGGCTCCACGTGACCTCAACGCGTTTTGCAACAACGTGCTTCGTCAGGACAACATGTTAGAATCCACTCACGCACATATATTAGAAATCTCAAGCAATCAGATACTTAACACCCCTCATGATTAACATTCAACGTACATCACCATTGCAATAATAAAACAGACATAAACACAATACACACTAAACATGCTGCTATATGCAAAAATAAAATCATAAAAAGGTCAGTCATAAGCAAGTAATTCATACTTAAAACCGCTATTGCGCACAGTTATCTTAAAAACGGAGTTAGCTCTATAAGTTCATTGAACCCCTTGGGATATTTACATCCAAAAACATGTCCAATATTGCTCCATTTTCAACAACTGAAGGCCACTGTTGCTCTGTCTGGAATTCCGTGGCACACTTTAGATTCCCATAAAGCTAATGGAACTAGGGTCACACTTGTGAACCTCTTTCAAATGTTTAAGAAGAGGACTTAATGATAAACCTTTAGCCTCTATTTTTAAAATATTCTTTATATTTCTAATATGTTCCATCATGCGTAATTTGAAGACCCTTTTGGTCTTACCAATGTACTCTAGGCCACATTGGCACTGCAGTACATACACTATATGTGTGGAAAGACAATTAATGAAATTCATGACTATCTTTTAAGTCACTGATGACATTACTTGTTTGTTCACCTTCACAAAATTGCAGGCGTTACACTTTCCGCATTTGTAATTGCCTACAATTCCCAAACTAGATCTAATCGTATTGGGTACATTTGTCAAAGATGGTACTTGACTCGGGGCTAACAGTCCCTTCAAATTCTGGGCCCGTTTGAACACTACTTATGGTTTAGTTTTAACCAGAGGGCCCAAGATGGGATCCATCTGTAGCACCCTCCAGTGTTTGTTCAAAACATGCTTAATAGAACTGTGGGCTTCATTGAACTGAGTTATAAACACAGTTGCTGTTTTTAGAAGCTTCCTGGCCTACACCGGTACCTTTCTGTAAAATCGCTCTCTTATGTCAAGTATTTTTTCCGTATTTGAATAAGGACTGGCGTTTAGCCTTCTTGGCTTTATCCAGTGCCATATCAATAAGATCCTTATCATAGTCTTTCTCAAGGAACCTCTCCTTGAGAAAATCAGATTGTTCCTCAGTGTTGTTCCTTGGTATTATTACGCTTCAGCCATAAAAACTGATTAAATGGGATATTACGTATCCAACAGTAGTCATGACAGCTACTCGGGTGTAAGTACGAATTTACATTAGTTTCTTTTAAAATAGGTTTTCGTATGGATGGTGCAGTCTTCTATAAAAATTTCAAGATCAAGGAAGTGGATTGAAGTAGTGCTGTTATCACCACTGAAATTAAGATTATAATTGTTTTGATTCAGTGAATGAACAAACTCCAGATAGGAGGCTTCACTGCCCCCCCATCGATAACAATATCGTCTATATACCTCCTCCACAATTTGAGCTGTGGAGGAGGCATACCCGTCACACAGAGGGACTCCCATTTCTCCATATAAAGGTTTGCAAACGATGGGGCAAAGGTGGTCCCCATCGCTGTGCCTACTAGTTGTAAATACCTAAAATCAAACAAAGTAATTATGACTTCACATGAATGAAATTGATTTCATTTTGAGGTCCACCTGTGGACGTGGTTAAAGTTGGGGAGACAGCAAAAAATGTTCCACCGCCATAACGCCTTTGGCATGAGGGATACTCGTATATAGAGCTTGCACATCTAATGTTGTATTGTGATATATTTGATATTTGCTTCACGTACATGGACATGTCATGTGTGCGTATGTGGTACTGATTTGGTGTTTATTCAGATAGTGGTTAATGTAAGGTAATTTAACTCTCGGAGCTCTGAGGATGCCAAGTACCATAGTTCAATTTGCAGTGTTTTGGCAGGAGTTTCCCACTGCAGCATAAAGTATTTAGGGTTATGCTGAACACAGTACAATTGTAATGAGGCGTCACAGCAGTTGACCCTACAAATCGCATGCAGAGTTTATATCCTTGAGCCATCATGTTCCAGACTGACCCTCTCTCTTCCCAACAGAGGCTTCCGGGAGCGATGAAGACTTTATGGTGGAGGATGACGATGACAGTGACTACGGTCGCTCCAAGAAGAAGAAAAGAGTGGTGAAGAAATCCAAGCCAGACCGGAAAGAGAAGAAAGTCCCCAAGCCTAGACTAAAAGCCACAGGTGAGGAACACCCTTTTAATGCCATGTGTTTTGTAAAAGCGCCTCTCTACATCAAATTATACTTGGACGGCCAACAAATTCCTTATAAATGTGATGGCGTGTAGTCTTTGTTTTCTAAGCTCTCTGTTATGCCCTTGCCTCTGAAGTACTATCGTGTTGGTTCATTTAACTCTGGCTGCCCGTGGCCTTTTACACCAAGGGCCGGAGGGGCTGTTGCTTCTCGCAGTCCCTCCGACACGCAAAGTGTTGAATGATGATGCCGTCTGTAGTCTAGTTTCCCAGGCAATCCTCCTTGGAACCTTGGAATATCCATGACTACCTGGTATTGTACCTTTTTTTTTTTTATTATTATAAAGATTTTTGTTAATAAACTTTGTTTTCCACTTCTCTAGTAACGCCCAGTCCAGTGAAGGGCAAAGGAAAAAGCCGCCCCGCAGCCTCAAAGGCGTCTAAGGAGAAATCTCCGTCGCCTAAAGCGGACGAGGATGAGGAGGAAGAAGAAGAAGAGGAGGAAGATGAGCCAGAGACACCCCCACCAAAAAAGAAGCGTGCCAGCCCAGCACCAGAAAAATCTGGCGACGAGGGCTCTGAGGAAGAAGCTCAGTCCACAGAGGACTAGTCAATTGATTTGGGGGAGGGGTGGGCGGGAGATCGGGTTTGAGGGTGATTGTTGGGCAGATTTTATTAAAAAAAACAAAGACAAAAAAAAGTTTAAAAGAAGTCAGGTTGGGAATAGAACATGAATTAGGCAAATGTCTGAGTCGTGGGCTTCCAAAACTGTCTTTACTTTCTGTTTTAAGAGTTACATATGCTTTCTTATATTTTTTTTTTTTGCCATTTTGGGGTAATGGTCGTCACTCCCCTCATCTATTGTACGAAATAAAGCCATGCACATTTTTTTAAGTTTGCATTGCTAAAACGTATGTTTGTCTTCGTTTTTACTTTTTTTTTTTTTTTTTTTTTCCCCCCTCTTAATTTGGGTAGTTTGTTTTAGTGCTAGGATTTTTGGTAATATACCATTGGAAATGGAATACCCTCGCTGTTCATTAGTACTAGATTTTCAGAGCAGGGCGGTTTAATAAACTTTTTTTTTTTAACTGAAGAGCTCTCGCCAACCTTTCTGCTAAATTTGGATAGCTTAATGCAGTGACACTAATGCCCCATACTGGCATGTTTTAGGTATCTCCCAGGCAAGGGCAAAGCAATATTTCACAGCTTTCTCCTTTTTATGACTGTCTGACACACCTACAGCTATTGTGACACTGTTTATTTTTGGTGGGATCTTTTTAACCATGAGCTGTGTATTGCTGCGTTCCTGTCGGGGTGGTTTAAGAATATCCATGCTTCACACAGGTGGCTCGATTAGTGGCTCAGTCGAAGACAACCACCTGTGCTGAAGCAGGGATATCCTGAAACCTGACCTGTTGTGGGGGGGGGGGGCTTGAGGACTGGAGTTGAGAACACATGGGTTAAGTGCTTGAATCCTCACACTGCAGACCTGGGTGTTTTATTTCTCTTTACCTGCTAAACTTTTGCAATGACAGCTTGAAGGTATTAAGTAAAGATGTGTATATAGAATGTGACCATAAAATGTCTCAATCCATGATGTAAGCAAACCTGTACTTGTACTTGCTGGAAGCCATCTGATAAAAGTTGAAAGTTTAAATGTTACCATAACCTGTCATGAGTCTTGCTTTGTCATAAATGGACATTATATATTAGTTGATACACGCAGTGGGTGTCGGCAGCAGCAGTTCTACGCATTGCTTGTTTAAGTTAAAATGTACATGCATTGTGAACGTAAACAGTTTGTCATAGACGAGAGACCCAAAATTACTTCTCATCCCCTGTATTCGGCCCGAAGTGCCCAATAACCAGGCAATACCAGTATGTTCCTTTTGACATTCACATTTTTCCTAATATTTTTTTTTTTAAATGTGTTGTGTATGGCATGTTCATTTTAAGGGACAGTAAACGTTTTTGCAATTAAATATAATTTTACTGGTTATTTTAATATCTGATTCTTAAACACAGTGTCCAATATTTAACAATACAGGTATAGCCAGCGTTATTGCAACCTGTGGCATTGTGCAGCGGCATGTACACCGCACCAGCTGGAGACGCGGGCGTCTTTTTGAATAGTCTGTGCGTGAGAAGGGAGCTATTGCATCGTTTCACCTGATGGAGCGTCCCAAAGGTTGCAATAATATTGGATACATTTAATTTCTGAATTATGTACTTTTCCCCCCACTTTGGTTCCCCCTTCATTATTGTGCTCCATGCTTGAAGGGCAGCTACACCATTTTTTAAAGCATGGGCTTTAACATGTTTCAAAATGCACATGCTCTCTATACAAAACATGAGACTTACAATACAGGTCTATATAACTTTTTTTTTTCTTGAGGTAATTCTATGAATCCAATGAGCCTAAGTGCATTAAGATTAGTAACCGGACTAGTATTTCTAATACAGCGCAGACTTACTGCTGGCATCTCCGACATCGGGCACAAAAGGTGAACATTGATACATCTGCTCTGTTCCAGTCATAGCAGAACAATTAACGAATCTCAATGTGCCTCAGCCTCCCAATGAAATAAATGACCTCATAAATCAAAGGCATCTGTCCTTTAGACTCTTAAGAAATAGGGATATCTTTTAATTGTTTAACTTATTTTGTGTAGGTACCCTAGTATTGGAAGTATGTTGTATTAACAGTTACTCAACTCTCCTTGCAATTCTGGGGTTCATTTAATTTGTGGGCCTGTTGCAAATTCTTTCTTGGCAAAATGTATCCTAATCTTAAATGTGCCCCTCCTTTAGACAGGTATCCAATCATTTCAAGGCTCATCTCGGGGGGGGGGGGGGGGGGAGAGGTCCAAAATAGAAAGGGAAAAAGATTGATTTTAGCAGAAGCACCACCAGCTTCTAATTTACGTGGGATTTGTAAACATTTTACATGGACCAAACTGCTTAAGAGGTTACTCAATATGTAGTTTGTAACAAATGATGGTAGCTCATTTTATTATAGCTGTTTTGTGATGTCAAATTGTTAAAAAAAAAAAAGTGCTATTAAAAACTCCTTGCTCATTAGGTATCAATGTTCATATTTCTGGTCTGTTTCCCCATATTACATGTCAACAGAATGCTGCGTTCTAGAAAAGATTTATGTTGATCTCTGAATGGGTTTCTAACCCTCTAATTGCTAGGGGTTCTGATTGCAGGGAGTCTTATGGGTTTTTTGTAAGTGATTCTTTTGGACACTCCCACTGCAATGAAGTAGCAGATACCTTAACATTACTGCAGACATCTCAACACTTTTTTAATGTAATCTGTTTGAAACCAAAAGATCTGAAAGCTAACTTGCAGCAACCAGAAATAACCTTTTTTAAATTCAATTCAGTTATAGCTGCAGCATGTTCAGTGTTTGTTAAATGTGCTGGATCAAACTATTAAAATATGATTTTCACTAAAAATGCAATGCGTTTCTTTCAAATGCTGAATACATCATGACAGATTTGTCATATCAAATTCCTTCTGACAAAGGTTTAATTTCATATATTTTTTTTATTGAGGGGGCGGTCGGTCGTCTCCGGCGCTGGACCATTCATTTCAGCTCTGGGACCCCTCTGCTTCCAGAGATACTTACTGCTGCCGGTATCTGGAGTTTAAATGTGGTTGCGCAGGCTAATAGGAAGCCGCAACGGATGACTTCACGGGTTGCCCATTGGCCCGCGGGACATTTAAATAGCGCCATTTTGTTAGGCACACAGTTACCTGGCTGTGTAGATACTGACACCCTATGGAGGTAACCATCTCTGGAAGCAGGGGGTTCCCAGAGCTAACATTTACAGTTCAGCCCTGCAGACCCCCTGCTTCAATCCTTTAATGAAAATATCTAAAAAAAAAAACAATGAAACCTGTATTGCTGCTTTGAAGTGTTCCCAGGTTTTCCTGTAAACACTAGTTAGCTGCAACATTAGCTTGCATGAACAGCAAAATACAGGTTATAACGACTTGTGATATGAGGCAATAATGAGTTCAACAAGTTTATTTAACGAGGAAATAAGTCATTACATTTTTTTTTGGTTTTGTAGAAAGAATTGTGTTTAATTAAACTGGATACGTCTTCGGTATATTTGACACTCGCCACTTGACACGGGCGATGTCATGGACGCGCACGCCTCCACGCGCACGAAGGCTGTATGGACGCAGCCTAAGGCCTTGTCCAGGGTGAGAGCTTGCTGAGAGAAAACAATGAATGTAAATTGTAGGGTCCGTGCTGCGCGTGAGTGTGGGGAGGCGCGATGCTTGCACAGACAAATATTTTTTGTATTTGTCACGCTTGCCCTGGTCAGGGGCACGGTTCAGCCAATGAGGGTGAACAGTTCACGTGACGTCACCCCCACCCCCCTCCCACGCGCGCAACTAGCTGTCCGGGTATCGCCCGGGCAACATGAGCGCCTGACGTCACTGCGCTCTAGCGCCAGCGCGCTCGGTTTCGCCCTGGACGAGGCGGAAGGGTAATATTTGACTCTGATCTCTCCTTCATTCCTCACATTCAGTCCCTCCAAAATACTGCGATCTCCAACTCCAAAACATTGCCAAGATACAGCTTTCTCTCATAACACTCTTGGATAAAGCGCGCCCGGCGAGAAACGCGTTAGAGGTATCTCTTTTTAATTAGGCTACATGCCTCGATACATTTGTTATTTTTTCTACTTCGCCTCCTCCAGTTCTCTATTTTTCTGCCGTGCTCCCCGTTTCTTTTCTATTTTGCTTCTCTCCTAATTCGCCATCTTCTCCCACCATGAATACTGCAACCTTTTCTTAGGCTGGGGCCATGGTGCCTTCTCCTGCGCGGAGGCGCGTGGAGGCTGTGGGAAAGCGGGTGCTTTCCCTGGCCATGCTAGATGGGCCGTGGGGCGGGCGTTCCTAGTGACGTCACGGAGCTGGTTCGCCCTCATTGGGCGAACCGCTCATATGACCTGTCTGTCGCGCTGAGAAATCGGTTTAACTGATTTCTCACGCAACGCGCGCCCCCTTCCGCCCGCACGCCGCATGAACGCGAACACTGCCTTAAGGCAATCTGATCGCTCAGCCGCATGGTCTGCGGCACCATGGCCCCAGACTTAGTTGGCATTCCCCTTGTCCGCCTATCCCAACCCCAATCCATCCAAAGCGCTGATGCCAGACTCCAACCTGAGGTTTACTTCGTCCCACAGTGACCAGCCACTCCCTCATCTCCTCTACACTCCTCTACACTGTAAGCTCTCACGGGCAGGGCCCTCATTACCACTCTGTATCGGTGCATGTGTGTCCTTATTTGTATGCAACTATGTTTATGTAATTATCAAATCTCCCTCTACCCCCAATGTTACCATGCTATGGAATATGTTAGCACTTTACATATTAATTAATTTATAAATTAATTTACATATTAATGATTATAATATATATATACACACAGGCATACCCCGCATTAACGTACGCAATGGGTCCAGAGCATGGATGAAAAGCGAAAATGTACTTAAAGTGAAGCACTCCCCTTTTCCCACTTATCGATGCATGTACTGTACTGCAATCGTCATATACGTGCGTAACTGATGTAAATAACGCATGTGTAACAGGCTCTATAGTCTCCCCGCTTCTGCACAGCTGCGGTACAGGTAGGGAGCTGGTATTGCTGTTCAGGACGTGCTGACAGGCGCATGCGTGAGCTGCTGTTTGCCTATTGGGCGAAATGTCCTTACACGCGAGTGTACTTAAAGCTGCAGTTCAAGCTCCCGTTTTTTTTTTTACTTCAATAGTTTCATCTGGGCAATCTCTACTTGCCTAAAGAACTGCATAGCTGCCGGTCAATTCGTTCTCCGTCTATTGATCGGTGAAGTATGGCGACATCTTTAAATATGGGGAATGTAAATGGTTGCTATAGGAACAAACATTCTTGTTAAAATAGAATACAAGAAAATTGGTCTTTCAAAGTTGTTTTTTTTTTAAACAGAAAATGCTAAAAGTATTTTTACTTACTACAGAACTGATTTATTAAAAAAAAAAAACCACTTGCAGGATATTGCTTGAACTGCAGCTTTAAAGTGAGTGTCCTTAAACCGGGGTATGCCTGTATAGCAAATGTGCTCATTTGCATGTCTTAGACATATCTGAAACCCTGCTAAATATTATCACCCAGCATACAGTGCTTCCACTGCAGCAAGGGATTCTGGGAAATGACATGCAAAAGAGCACACAGTTCTTAAATGGACAAAAAAAGCATGTTTAAAAACAAGTGCATTTATAGTTCTTTGAAGTTGCTAAAAAAAAAAATACACATTAATGGTTGTCAGAACAAAGTCTGGGTTTTTTTCAGCCTCTAAA
This sequence comes from Ascaphus truei, assembly GCF_040206685.1. Taxonomy (NCBI): domain Eukaryota; kingdom Metazoa; phylum Chordata; class Amphibia; order Anura; family Ascaphidae; genus Ascaphus; species Ascaphus truei. The sequence continues at coordinate 22,512,141 of NC_134491.1, read as the reverse complement.
CCAGGGATGGCCAACTCCAGTCCTCAAGGGCTACCAACCGGTCAGGTTTTCAGGATATCCCTGCTTCAGCACAGGTGTGTGAATCAGTGGCTCAGTCAAAGACTGCACCACCTGTGCTGAAGCAGGGATATCATGAAAACCTGACCTGTTGGTGACCCTTGAGGCCTGGCGTTGGCCACCCCTGCACTAAACTAAATGACGAATGCTGAGTAGTGTAGATGTATCTGCTCACCAGCAGGAGGCAATGTTTGACTGCACCTACCCTGCTAAAGGTTCAGTTGCAGTGACCGGTGCGAAGACGATGCTAACTGCAGCCACAGGAAAATGATGTGTAACAACGTGCTGCTGGTTGTCGTTAATATGCTAATGTTATATTGCAATGAGAACAGGTTTGTCTAGAGAGCAGCAGCCTCCCTTAACCCCATTTTGCTTTTATATAGGTGGGATGCAGGGGGTCTCTGGAGCTGAAATGCATTTCATCTCCGGGTCCTTCTGCTTCCTGGGCTACTTACCGGAGAAAGTGCTGCCGGGAGCACATGGAGGGTTAAAACCCCTGCGTCACGCAGGCCAATGGAAAGCTGCGACGGATGGTGTTACGGCTTCCTATTGGCCCACATGACGTGGAGATTTAAACCTCCATTTTGTTTCCTCTGGAGGGGACTGTACCAGTGGCACTTTCACTGGTAAATATCTCGGGAACTAATGTGTCACCGGAGCTGAAATTAACGTGGTAACCAAAAAGTATTATTACTGGAACGCAGTCTAATGGGAAGTTAACCTAATTTATTGGAAGGCAGTCTAATGGGAAGTTAACCTAATTTATTGGAAGGCAGTCTAATGGGAAGTTAACCATTTATTGGAAGGCAGTCTAATGGGAAGTTAACCTCATTTATTGGAAGGCAGTCTAATGGGAAGTTAACCTCATTTATTGGAAGGCAGTCTAATGGGAAGTTAACCTCATTTATTGGAAGGCAGTCTAATGGGAAGTTAACCATTTATTGGAAGGCAGTCTAATGGGAAGTTAACCTCATCTATTGGAAGGCAGTCTAATGGGAAGTTAACCATTTATAAGAAGGCAGTCTAATGGGAAGTTAACCATGTATTGCAAGGCAGTCTAATGGGAAGTTAACCTCATCTATTGGAAGGCAGTCTCACTGATTTAAAGATTTGCACGCTTTCAAAGGTAGTCTTGCTCATTAGGAGAGAGTCTCACTGAATGGAAGACAGTCTCACTCCTCAGGATAGTCCCACTCATTAGGATGGTCTCACTCAATGGAAGACACTCACTCAGGATAGTCCCACTCAATGGAAGACACTCACCACACAGGATAGTCCCACTCATTACTAGGGTCTCACTCAATGGAAGACACTCACACAGGATAGTCCTACTCATTAGGAGGGTCTCACTCAAAGGAAGACACTCACTCAGGATTGTCTCACTCAATGGAAGACAGTTTCACTCCTTAGGATAGTCCCACTCATTACTAGGGTCTCACTCAAAGGAAGACACTCACTCAGGATAGTCCCACTCAATGAAAGACACTCACACAGGATAGTCCCATTCATTAGGATGGTCTCACTCAATGGAAGACACTCACTCAGGATAGTCCCACTCATTAGGATGGTCTCACTCAATGGAAGACAGTCTTACTCAATGAGAGCAAGACCTCCATTCAAAGACTGTGTAGTTCCTTGGAAGATTGTCGGCCTCGTTAATAGCCTCTCTAATTGGATAACAGTCAATTTGGCATAACAGAATATCTCCACTAATCCTAGTTTCCAAGCTCTGACCATTGCACAGATTTGTATTACATTGTAATGTTATTTTAATTTTTGGGGGTGAGTGGGACTTCGCTACTTGTCCCACCTGTTTGTCTTAATGCGTGTGCTTTTTTTTAGTATTCTATACTAAATTATTTTGTATACTAAATTATACAGTAATTCTGTACTGCACCACGGAATACAGTACAGGCATACCCCGGTTTAAGGACACTCACTTTAAGTATACTCACGAGTAAGTACATATCGCTCAATAGGAAAACGGCAGCTCACGCATGCGCCTGTCAGCACGTCCTGAACAGCAATACCGACTCCCTCCCTGTACCGAAGCTGTGCGCAAGCGGGGAGACTATAGAGCCTGTTACACATGCGTTATGTACATCAGTTATGCACGTATATGACGATTGCCGTACAGTACATGCATCGATAAGTAGGGGAAAAGGTAGTGCTTCACTTTAAGTACATTTTCGCTTTACATACATGCTTCGGTCCCATTGCGTACGTTAATGCGGGGTATGCCTGTGTTACATACATGCTCCGGTCCCATTGCGTACGTTAATGCGGGGTATGCCTGTGTTACATACATGCTCCGGTCCCATTGCGTACGTTAATGCGGGGTATGCCTGTGTTACATACATGCTCCGGTCCCATTGCGTACGTTAATGCGGGGTATGCCTGTGTTACATACATGCTCCGGTCCCATTGCGTACGTTAATGCGGGGTATGCCTGTGTTACATACATGCTCCGGTCCCATTGCGTACGTTAATGCGGGGTATGCCTGTGTTACATACATGCTCCGGTCCCATTGCGTACGTTAATGCGGGGTATGCCTGTGTTACATACATGCTCCGGTCCCATTGCGTACGTTAATGCGGGGTATGCCTGTGTTACATACATGCTCCGGTCCCATTGCGTACGTTAATGCGGGGTATGCCTGTGTTACATACATGCTCCGGTCCCATTGCGTACGTTAATGCGGGGTATGCCTGTGTTACATACATGCTCCGGTCCCATTGCGTACGTTAATGCGGGGTATGCCTGTATGTTGGTACCATATAAATGTATCATAATAACAGTTACAAGCATCATGTCGTTTATCAGGAGGTGATAACTTGTTATAATCTCCGTTATTGTCACATCATTCTATGTGGGTTTTGTATCACGGCCCAGCTGCAACCCTCCCCCCACTAGCTTTCCATAGATAAAGAGCAATCTCAATGGGAATGTTTCTTTATATAAGTACGGCACCCAAGTTTTGCAGCGATGAGATTCTGGTACACGAAGCCCTTATTGTGCTAATCTACAACATGTCCTATAAAAAAAATAATAATACATTAGTGGTAATTCTACAAACAGTAGAAACTTGCATTAATGGTTGTGACGTTTAAAAGGCTTCGCTGGACACATCTTGTGATTAATCAGTTAACGGACTTATCGAGTTATGTAGCACTATCAGCACAGAACAGTTGTCCTTTTCTCATGGTCACTCCATGGCCTGATAAAATCGTTCTGAGCTGAATAAGATCGTCTTTTGCGTTAGCAAATCGACGTTTAACCCCGACCTTCCTATCAGCCAAAGGTCGTGAGGTACAATTTGTTTTATTCAGCAGAAAATATTGCAGATACTCTTCATTTGCCCAGTTATATCCTAGTCACTCACATCACAATCAATCCCTGCATTATTATTATTGTTAATATTTTGGATTAATACCCATTTAATACTACTTTATGACACTAATACTAAAAGTAACTCGCTGTGTTATATACTTAAAAAAAATGCAACAAATGAACTGAAGAAGTACTAATAGTAATTGTTAAAATTATCTTTTTTGGGTATTTATTTCTCTAAAACAGGAGTGGCCAACTCCAGTCCTCAAAGGCCACCAACAGGTCCGGTTTTAAACATATCACTGCTTCAGCACAGGTTGCTTAATGTGCTCAACCATGGATAACCTTAAAACCCACACCTGATGGTGGCCCTTGGGGACTGTATTTGGCCACCTCTGCTCTACAATAAAGTGAATATACCTGTGAATGTACTCCAAGAAGCGTGTGTAGGTACGCCGGTGCGTCAGTGACGCCAACTAAGGTGCAATCTATTGTAGAGAGAGGACACGCCTGGGCTCACTGGGGGGGGGGGGGTTCTCTTGTTAGGGGGGTGGGAGTTATGCGGGTGCCTCTGAGAGTTGGAGATGTGGGTGCTTGTGCTCTGCGGCTTCCGTGCAACCGCCTCCTAGTGCAGACTCGGGAATGGAGGATTTGCATAGTTACCCGAGTGGGCACATTGATGCCTCTCACATACCCCTTCCTCCATTGCAGCTGTTTGCATCACATGCGCCCCTCTTTCTTTCTTTCTCTTCCTTGTCTGATTTTCCCTGTGTAAGCGAGACAAAGGTGCATTTGTCACCAGTAACTGTTGTTGCATTACCAGGGTTCCACTGAGGTTCCTTTTACAGGGGACTACGGATCTGGACTGGTATTAACCCCATAGAGACTCAGCATTTCTCACTGTAGTCCTCAGTAGATCCAACAGGTGTTTTTTCTTTCCCTTTCACACTTTGGGGCTTATACCTTTTTAATTATACAGTTACCTTCAGCAGCACCTATTTATGGTCAGCTGGTTCCATTAGGGGTTTTGCTTTTTGAGTAGAGTACATTTTATTGAACAATTGTTTGCACTGTTTTGCTTTATTACGACGGCCATGTTTTTAGTTGCCGTATTTCGCACTCTATTCGTACTTTGTGTCTCTGTATACTCTAACTCTGTACACAGGTTCGTTTATTATTTGGCATTAACTGATTTTCTATCACCATCATTAATTCCTCGCCTTGCTTTTGGTTCACTGATTGAGCAGTAGATACACTGGGCTTTAAACCCCACATACTTTTTATGACACCTTTATGATCAGGTCTGTCCCATCACATTTTTACGGCTCTAGACATTTGTAAGCCTGTGCTGACCATGATTGCTGCTCGTATGTGATATACAGCAGCTGTTTGATTTATTTGTGTTAGTTACTGTATGTCCGGGCGTGTTTGTGTCTGAGGTTCTTCACACTTTATCTATCCTTGGACTTTATTTTATCTTTGTATACACCAGTAAAGGTTAAGTTTTATTGTGAACCATTCTACACTAATACTGAGTGCAAGGAAGAAGGGACCTGTTCCCATTTTGTTTACTCTTAGGTTGGGGCCCTGATGCCTTCGCCCGCGCGGAGGCTGTGAAGTGACCCGCGTGAAGCGGGTGCTTTCCCTGTCCATGATGGACGGGCCGTGGGGGGGCGTTCCTAGGGGCGTCACGGAGTTGGTTCGCCCTCATTGGGGCGAACCGCTCACGTGACCTGCGTGTCGCGCCAACAAATCAGTTTCGACAGATTTCTTGCGCAACGCGCGCCCCCTCCTGCGCCCACACGGTCTATGCCTTAAGGCAATCTGATCGCGCCCCGTGCCATCGCCTCCACGCGGTCTCCCACACCATGGACTCAGCCTTATACTTAACCCCTTTATGCGCCTTTACATGACTTTTTAGGCAGACGCAAGAGCATTGTACCCATTTCCCCCACCACCCCCCCTTCCCTCATTGATATCTCCTGAAGCAGGGATATCCTTAAGCCCGGAGCTGTTGGTAGCCATAGAGGACTGGAGTTGCTCACCCTTGCTCTAGAATGAAGTGAATGTACCTTTGGCATTCACTCGCTGCCAGCAAGGAGCACAGATGCAGTATCTCTGCATTCTCCTTATCTGTGCGTCCCAGCGACACGTGAGCAATGCAGACTATAGCCCAGCTCCACAAAAGGGTGCAAAGGTATAACACGCCCTTAATCCCATTCATCTTGAATAGGAGCTGAGGTGTGCTCTATTTTAACACCCTTTGTGTGGATCTGTGACAATATCCTAATCCACAGACAAAGGTATAACCAATCTGGTGCATGATTCTGGTGTGCGGGTGAAACATATTGAGTATTTCTGTGCCCCACAGGGGAAATAGTTGGTGTTCTAAAATTGTCCTCTGGTTCCTATCTATTTCTGCTAAAACCCGGCATTTATTTATCCTTTGACTGCAAAATCCCAAACTGGGGTTTCTCTTCAATCAATCGATGCTATTCTACCCTGCACTGCAGGTGCCTCTGTCAGCAGAGGAGATTTAAAGAGTTGGTCCCATAAAAAATAAAGGCTTTAGACACGTTCGACCATCCAAGATGTCAAAAGCTTGATATTTTCAGTTAAACAAGTGGGACTCTTGGGTTCCCCCTACCCCAGTCCTGAAAAAGTTACAGGACTGCATTCCTTTCTTTTCAAACTATTTTCATTTTTTAGTTATTGGGGATGGGGTACAAAAATAAGAAAATGGGGGTGGGGGGGGGGAGGAATGGGAAATATGATATAGGGAGGGGGGGGTGATAAATTATTCAGTAAGATTAAACAAGATTCCTAATACAAATGAAGTCAGACAAGTCAGGACCTTAGCTGACCAGCGTCCTATACAGGGCTGAATGTGTATGGGGGAAATATCTCCAGGGCTATATTCCTTTTCGTGGGCCTGCCAGTCCTTAAACCCTGAGCTGTTCCCGGAATTACACGTGAAACAACGCAGGCCTTACCAGGTGTTCAGTGCTCGTCTGTCACCCGATCCCTCCCAGAGGTCATTCTCACCTGAAGATCCACTGACCCCTGAAGTGGTAACCAAGGGATGAGTGAGAGAGAGAGAGAGAAGAAAGTGTGTAACCTTATTCAGTGCTACGAGGAGCACCATTGTGGGGGCTCGGAAGTTGGTAGAGAGCAGCGCTGCTTTCTGTATTTACTACAACCTCTTACAATGACTTTGTTTTCAATGAAAAAGCGAATTATTTTTCTGAAGCTTCGTCCTGTTATTAAAATATAAACCGTCCTTAAATCTTTGCAAACTAAAGTTACAGAGCTTTGTTCCAAAGCTTAAAGGAGCATTTCCCTAAAGAAACGACTCCAAAAAATCCCTAGGCCCAGGGGCGGCCGACTCCAGTCCTAAAGGGCCACCAACAGGTCAGGTTTTCAGGGTACCCCTGCTTCAGCACAAGTGGCTCAATCATTGGCTCAGTCTTTGATTGAGCCACCTGTGCATAAGCAGGGATATCTGGAAAACCTGACCTGTTGGTGGCCCTTGAGGACTGGAGTCTCCTTGAGCTCCAGATTTCTCTCGCCTTTTTTATATACCTTGTAAATGGGAATTATTTTACAATCTGACACAGCACTGCTACTTTTTTTTAAGTCGTTCACTGTTACTATCTCCTCTTTCTCTCTCCCTATCCGTGACACCCCCCCCCCCCCCTCCCTCACCATAAAGAGGACTGTTTGTTTCAGGAACATGATTTCCCGTTGGCTTGGTTTCTTCATCTTTTGTGTATCTTTGTGGACAGGTGAAGCTCTGAAAGAGCCCATTGAGCTTCCCAGGGTCTCCTCCAAAGAAAGCTACAGCGATTTCCCAGTGATAATAGCCAGGACGGAGTAACACAATCTTTAAACACACAATCGGGGGCCATTTTTAACTGCCAAGAAAATGATTTTGCCATATTTACAAACTAGAACGTTACCGGAGGCTTGTACAATGATGTATGACTCTATAGTTTCGGAACAAACCAATGAAGTTGTATAGCACATTTACCCCCAATGCATTCCAGACCAATTTGGCAACAAATCGAGTTAAAGGGGCAGTTCTCCATACTCCATTTCCCCCACCCCTCCCTTTTCCTCTTACATGGGTGGGAAGCAGGGGGTCCCCAAGGGTGAAACTCGATTTGTTGACCCTCTGGTTCCCATCATGCATACCTGGAAAGATAGCTCCAGCCCTGTCCCCTCCAGGGCAAACAAAACGGGGCTTTAAATCTCCCGCATCACACAGGCCAATAGGAGGCCGCAATGTCATCCTTGGGGGATTTCTACAGAATAATGATTAGTGCAAATGAAAAAGCGCTAATATCTACTATTAATGTGATAACTAAGTCAAATGTAAGTGTTACAAATGCCAATGAAAATATAATTAAAGGCAAATAAAATAACTTAAAGTCCCATGTGAGTGTCCTGTGATAATGTCCAATAGCAGCCTAAAAGGTCCCACTGGATGTCCCATGTCCAGTAAGAGAATGCAAACAAAAAATGACCTTTCTGGCGGTGAGGCTCGAAAAAAACACGATGGAGCCTGAGATGGAAAAAGCTTGGATCCTTGCAATGATGTGAACCTCAGGAAAAGGAGACAAAAACCATATACACTCCCATAGTGCATTACCAAAGTAAAGACCTGATAACGCTAGGTGTGCTAGCAAAGGATAACAATTTATTAAAATGGTATGATGAAAATAAAATATGAATGATAAAATTATACACTTGTATGCGCACACAACGTGCTCACAAATATACTACAATACGAATGGCGATGACCTCGGTCACTTCCGTCATACCCTCCTCCGCCGTGGGTAAAAACTGAAAACCTACTCACATCAACTGGCTAGGCCTCAAGCCTTAAGGTGGACAATTTCACAAGCACCTTGTCTGTGGATATTGGTTTCCGTCAATGCATATGGCATATCTCTGACGAAGAGACCCGTTACTAAGTGTCTATAAACGCGTAGGAATTGTGGCACGGCGAGGACACCGTAGTGGAAGTAAAGCGGGTGACGTGATCAGGAACAGCGGAGTGATGCCCTAGGGTGGCGAGCGTTATCAGCAGATGGGAATAAAGCTCTTGTTTGTACTATAAAGGTTTCTGGAGCCCATCATTCTTCTTTTTTTTTTTTTATTACTTAAATGTTTCATTTTATATACATAAAGAAATAGGGTATACAAAGAAGAACACAAAAAAGGGGGGAGTACAATAATACAAATAAACTGGTTGTGAAACAAAGGGGAGGGAGATCAGGGAAGGGGGGGGGAAGGGACAGCATTTGTAACAATATAACACAGTAAGTAACAGTTTAAGTGCCACATGTATCACTCTGTCCCAAGCATTCTAGTCTATATATGGGGATATATATGGGGATATATATGGGGATATACCTGCATGACGGAACCAAGGAGCCAGATCTTCAAGAATTGTGAGGTGGAGCCGTTAAGATAGGCTGAGAGATTTTCCATATAGACTATATGCCAAATGTTGTTATTTATTTTGTTTAGGCCATCATTATTCTATCTGCATATCCTTGCCCAGCCTGCTCTGACCCAGCACCCTGAGCAGGTCTGAGAGACAGAGCCCAGCCTGCACTGACCCAGCACCCTGACCAGGTCTGAGAGTCTGAGCCCAGCCTGCACTGACCCAGCACCCTGACCAGGTCTGAGAGACTGAGCCCAGCCTGCACCCAGCACCCTGACCAGGTCTGAGAGACTGAGCCCAGCCTGCACTGTCCCAGCACCCTGACCAGGTCTGAGAGACTGAGCCCAGCCTGCACGGACCCAGCACCATGACCAGGTCTGAGAGACTGAGCCCAGCCTGCACGGACCCAGCACCCTGACCAGGTCTGAGAGACTGAGCCCAGCCTGCACTGACCCAGCACCCTGACCAGGTCTGAGAGACTGAGCCCAGCCTGCACTGACCCAGCACCCTGACCAGGTCTGAGAGACAGAGCACTGCCTGCACTGACCCAGCACCCTGACCAGGTCTGAGAGACTGAGCACTGCCTGCACCTACCCAGCACCCTGACCAGGTCTGAGAGACTGAGCACTGCCTGCACCTACCCAGCACCCTGACCAGGTCTGAGAGACTGAACCAGCCTGCACTGACCCAGCACCCTGACCAGGTCTGAGAGACTGAGCACTGCCATATATATAGTTCAACTCAATGTAAACTCTTTTAGAACTGGGACAGAAGGGTTAGAGAGATTTTTTTTTCTTATTAGAATAAAAATATACCCCCAAAAACATTCCTGGGAATTTCTTCAAATTCTACGAGGTTTTTTTTAATTCATATTTTACAGTCAAAAAAACTAATCCCTGTGAAATACACCCAATTTTGAAACTCTCTGTTTACAGTTAGCAGCAGTCGGTCATAATATCTCAGCGATATTATCTAACAAGTGGTACAAACCCTTCCAAAACTGTACACATAGATATAAGCAGTGGTTGACAAATCACCAAAAAATCTACTCGCCACACAAAAAAATCTACTCGCCACCTAGTACCAAACGTGTGCTGCTTGGGCCAATATTTACTCGCCCGGGGGTTAAATCCACTCGCCCGGGGCGAGCAAATGTATAGGTTTGTCGAACACTGGATATAAGGGAAACTGATCTGAATAAAACATTCAAAAGGCTTCTACTTGGTTAAAGATTTCCTCAAACAGTCTCAAGGCAATTAGTCCCCGACAGCAAATGTACAAAATGTGCAGCCCTGGGGGGTGGGGGGGGGGGGGTGGGGAGGGTGGGGGGGGGGTGGGGAGGGTGGGGGGGGGGGGGGAGGGTGGGGGGGGGGGCTGAACCTTTTGCATTGTTTGTGGAATTGTCCAGTGATCCAAAAATTCTGGTCACAGATTGGTAAATACGGCAAAGAATCGCTAGACACGGACATACATACATACATACATACATACATACATACATACATACATACATACATACATACATACATACACACCCACACATACATACATACATACATACATACATACATACATACATACATACATACATACATACATACACACCCACACATACATACATACATACATACATACATACAGACATACATACACACATACATACATACATACACACATACACATACATACATACATACATACATACACACATACATACATACATACATACATACATACATACATACATACATACATACATACATACATACATACACACCCACACATACATACATACATACATACAGACATACATACACACATACATACATACATACACACATACACACCCACACATACATACATACATACATACATACACACATACACACCCACACATACATACATACATACATACAGACATACAGACTCAGAATATGCCATCTTTCATTTTACAAACTCTTATACAGAAGGGAAAGAGTGACCAAAACTGGGGAACATAAATTCATACTAATTATAGCCACAGCAGCAAGGAAACAATTCTACAACAATGGATTCACAATACCCCCCCCCCCCTCCCCTCATTACAAAAATTATGGAAAGAAAAAATGTGTAGTTCAAATCAAATCAAATCAGCTTTATTGGCATGACGAAAGAACATTTCAGTATTGCCAAAGCGTGAATAATAGGGGGTGGGGGACAATAATTACACGAATACTAGGGGGTAGGGTATAATGATTGCAGGGTATATGGGTAACAGTTTCACACAGGGGTGTTGGGGTTAGTGGACATCTCTCAGCTTGTGGCAGGTGCTGATATAGTGTGCAGCTAGTTCTGCTGTGGTTTCATCTTCTCCCAGGAGGATCGCTATTTTTTGGTTCTCCTCTATATTATTAAAGTTCTGGATAACAGCAGTGAGTTTCTCTAGGTGGGCACTCATCACTTCGGAGTATTGTGTGCAGCGCAGCAGGAAGTGAGTTTCATCTTCTACCTCTCCTAGCTCACATCGCTGGCACAGTCTCATCTCCCGGGGCTTCTAGTTTATTTGCACTAGATTGGGGTAGCAGATAGAGAGAAGGTGGAGACATTTTTTCAAACTTGGGAGAGCTTTATTGCCACACAATCAGACGAGACAAAGCTAAAAATACCATTTTCAATATACCGTGTGGTTCGCGACACGTGCCGTGGCCAGAAGTTCCCCAATTAGAATTGAAATATTATACAGGCAAGACGGGGATCTAAGCGCGTGTCCATAGTAAGCGCGAAGGCGTGAGCACCGCACACAAAAGCCTGCAAGGCAATGCGCATGGCCATAGAATGCACGAGCGTGACGGCGTGACGGATTTATCGCGAGAAAATCTTTGGACTTTGCCGTGCGTCGGCCGGGTCAGATGCGGTTCTGCCAACGAGGGCGAACCGCTCACGTGACGTCACGGGCACGCCCCCAAACATGGAATTGGAGCTGCTATTGGTCGCTTCTCCTCCCTCAGACCCCACAGGCCACGAATCGCCTGTGCTGCAGGCGCGCGTGACGTCACACGCTCTTTCACGCGCCTACTATGTGCGCGGCCTAAGAGACGAGGAGAGACCAGACTAGTGACAGCCCCCACAGCACAAGATGACGGCGTTTGTGTGCAGACGATGTGTAAACTTGGGTGATTTACCACGAGCTGAGTATTCAAGTTTGTGTTATAAACTGGTTGACAATATACTGTGTATTATGACTGTTTTACACGAAATGTGTTATGTTAGCACAAAAACAAAAGGGGAACTTACAAAGTGTGAAACTGCAGATGCAAGATATAGTGTATTTAATAAGCAGGTTTCCACAGTGTGAAAATGGAAATGTGTAACGTACAAAATGGTAAGTTTTCCAATAAAAAATATTTTCAAAAAAACAAAAAAAAATCTCAAGGGCGATCCAACTCCCTGAAAACTCAATGTAAGGGTCCTGGTGAGATGGGGCTTCACTCCAGATAGGATGCCGGACATAATATCCTAATGCTCTTGACAGTTGCTGGAGACTCTTTGGACCTTTTCTACACGTGGTGTCAATGCCATTTAATTAGATTTTGGCAAGAGATCTCATTTTGATATTACCAGGAATGAGGATCCCATTAGATCCTTGGTGTGTAACAGGACTCTCCAAACAGTTCTCCAAAGGGACCAGGAAACCTCTCTGAGTAGGTGAGCCACAAGTTTATTGTAATGTAATTTTATATACATTTAAAAACATGAACATTGTAATATTTCAACATTTTTTGCAAGCATTTATCACATATGTTCCATATATATTTATATTCCCTTAGCATTGCTTTCAAAATACGATGTTTTTTTTATTTTTATAAATCAGCTGTCTAGTATTAGAGCATACTGCTTTTGTTTCACTTTTTATGCCCTTTTTAATGATTTCTAATGTATTAAGCTTCATTGGGTCGCGATAGCAGCCATTTAGGAAGCCCCAGCACATTCCCTTTTGAAATAGGCGGCCATATTGCGTGGCCCCGGGAAGCAAGATCTTCGATCGATCGATCACGAGACAATGGATCGATTGGCAGCTTAGACAATGGCATTTCTGTAAATAATACGACCGTGGCTTTGGGCTCCGGGGACCTGGAACCAATCTGTAAAAAAGGGGTGGTAAAAAACCCAAAACAAATAGGCGGAAGTGCTCCTTTAAATGTTTTTTTCCCCCCAAAAGTATACACCAGGTCTCTTCAACTGGCGCCCAAGTGGGAGCCGAGGAGGATGCTGATGTGGCCCCTGGGACTCTCTGCTCCTGCTAATTTCCTCCGAGTTGCTGACAGCTGAGTGTGGTTTTATACACTACACCTCGCCTGTAATATCAGACGATCCCCCCAGCAGATAACACACTGTAGATGCACTGTGGCTGAGGCGCATGGGAACACCTCCTATGCAGTCCCATCCCTAGGGTGTGTGCCGCCCTAACGTAAGCCCCCCCTCCCACCCAAGGGGAGAAAATCCCCTCACCCCAAAGAAAAAATTTCCCGTAAATTTTTTTGATTTGTTCTTGTTTGTCCTTATCTGGTATGTCACCCTGCTGTGTCATTTTTGTTGCTCTGTTCCCCCATTGTACGGAATATATTGGCTCTTTATTAATAATAATAATAATAATAATAATGATTAGACCACTTGAAGCAGCGAGAAGAGGCATCTTCAGATGTCTGGTAATTTGGATTGCCCCAGGAGTTTCAAAGGGGAGAAAATGGGAGATTCACACACTAACAAGTGTAAACTCAAGATGAGTGTAATTTGTGGGTTTTAGACATTAATTTTGATACCTTATTTCTCTTTGGTCTTTGGACAAATGACACAATGTTTCGGGCGCGTCCTGACAATCCTCTATTACTATTACAGCTTGGTGTAAGAGCTCAAGGTTTGGTCTTTTGTACTGTCGTGTCCCCACAATCCATATACTTGTACTGGTAGGGTTGCCAGGGGTTCTGGATTGAACCGGACTATCCTGTATTTGGACACTCCGTCCAGTAGAAAATGAGAGGTAATACTGGACATGTATGTGTCCGGACCGGTATTACCTCTCTGGACATAGTGACCTGACCTGCTTGGGGGGGGGGGGCGCAGGATTTCCCCGAGCAGGGAGAGAGCAGGGCTGCTGCTAGGGGGCTGGGCAGCTTCCTCCATCCTAATTGGCTGCTGCTGGGTCATGCAGCTAATCAGGTGGCATCAGGATCCTGGTGGTGGGGCAAGGGAGAGTAAGAAAGGGCGTGAGTGGTGAGAGTGTGCGTGTGTCTCGAGCGCGTCGCACCTTTCACCCTTGTGTCGAGTATTTTTGGAGAAGCCAGCTGGCCGCCCTAGGTACTGGGAGCCTCCAATCCAAGGGAGTTACCTCCACGAAATAAAGTATGAGGCCAGGTTCACGCTGGCTGCTGCAGCGCCCGCTGTGGCGGACGCTGCAGGGACAAGAGCCGCCCGCTGCGAGGGGGGGGCCGCCGCGCTGCGCAGACAGAAACTCCTGCTCTCAAGAAAATTGAGATCAAGAGTCGCGAGGCCACCCCCCCCCCCGGCGGTTCCGCCAATGAGGGCGAACCTGCCGGGTGATGTCACGGACGCGCCCCCGTCACTCCCCAGTCACGCCCCCCCCCCCGTCTTTCCCCCTGCAGCTCTCTGCAGACCGGGGAATTCGGCTGCATCCGCCGCCAGCCTGGCAGACCCGCGTGCAGCGCAGGCCGCAGGGCCGCAGCCTAATGACTGGTGTGCGTTTTTATGGGTTCCTGGTACATGGGAATGAAACACACTGTCCCCAGACGTTAACAACCAACCCTATTGCCAAAGCAAGGCTGTTCCCATTACACCGGGTAAAACAGCAATCCGCCCACTAATTGAAATAGCTTTACTGGGAGGGGTTCGCTGGAGCTGAACCTCGCTACTTCAGCTCCTGGAACCCCTCGGTTTCCAACATACTTCGTGTTTTGCGGTGCCAGCGCTCGGCGTCATTTTTAAAGATGGCGCCTGTAGTCAACCAATAGGAAACCGCAGTGGGTGTCCTATTGGGCCGCTGGCTGGCGGCACTTTGTTTGTTTTACCCCACCCCCGAAATGGGAGAAGAATAACGGCACCGAAACCTGTAAGTATGTCAGGAACCGGAGGGGGTCCCCGGCGCCCGAACCGGAGCGGATCAGATCCGGAGGAGCCCACAGTACGGATGCCGAATAATCCCAGAACCGCCGGCATTCCTGCTTTATACCCTCCTAGCTTTTCCTACTGCGCACAAATTATTACTTATATGCAAGGTATGAGGTATGTGTCCCTGGTATCTGTGTATTAGGAGGGGTGAGAGGTATGTGTCCCTGGTGTCTGTGTATTGGGAGAGGGTGGGAGGTATGTGCCCCTGGTTGTGTATTAGGAGAGGTTGAGAGGTATATCTGTCCCTGTTATCCTGTGTATTAAGAGAGGGTGAGAGGTATCTGTCCCTGAAGTCCTGTGTATTAGGAGGAAGTGAGAGGTATGTATTCCTGATATCCTGTGTATTAGGAGGGGGTCAGAGGTCCCTGGTGTCTGTGTATTAGGAGGGGGTCAGAGGTATGTGTCCCTGGTGTCTGTGTATTAGGAGGGGGTCAGAGGTCCCTGATGTCTGTGTATTAGGAGGGGGTCAGAGGTATGTGTCCCTGGTGTCTGTGTATTAGGAGGGGGTCAGAGGTCCCTGATGTCTGTGTATTAGGAGGGGGTCAGAGGTCCCTGATGTCTGTGTATTAGGAGGGGGTCAGAGGTCCCTGATGTCTGTGTATTAGGAGGGGGTCAGAGGTCCCTAAGGTCTGTGTATTAGAAGGGGGTGAAAGATCTCCTCTTGCTGATTCCATCTCTGTTTTTATTTTTTTAATCTGACACCTTGTTTGTGAAGATATTAGTGTTTGAAATAAGTGTCTGGGGGTTAAAATGGAGTTCACCCCAGGGCCCAGAGCAGGGGCGCGCAAACTTTTTTTGCTGCGCCCCCCGTGCCTGCTCACCTCTTTGTTGCCCCCCCTCCTAACCACGCGCGGCGTCAAATGACGCCGCCAAGTCGTGTCACGTTACCGTGGCAACTGTGACATCACATGACCCCGCGACTTTGCCATGGTAACGCGTCCTTGAGCCGGTTGAACCTCGGTAAGTAGAGGTTGCAGAGGCCTCGCGCGGTCCCCCTGCATTTCATTTAAATGCCCTCCCCCCCAAAAAAAATCTTGCGCCCCCCAGTTTGCGCACCGCTGGTCTAAAGGTTACGATGGTAACATCAGAAGCTAGAGATGAATCATTATTTTTAACACATAAACAAAGCAAAGAATTTCTAAACAAATGAAGGGTTAAATCCGCGTCAGTTCATTTTCGAAGGTCTGAGTGTAACTTGCATCCCACAGGCTGGGAAACTGACCCAACAACGCGCACAATCATAGTTTCTGTAGCGTGGTGCAGTTTGGGTGTGACCTGCTGGGCAGAGGCAGAGCTACCCACTTAGCAACAAGGGAAACATGTCAAGTGAAGCCACTGTGTGGCCCTCTCACTCATACTTACTGCAGAGCAGTCTCACTCACACTTACTGCAGCAGTCTCACTCATACTTACTGCAGAGCAATCTCACTCACACTTACTGCAGAGCAGTCTCACTCACACTTACTGCAGAGCAGTCCCACTCACACTTACTGCAGAGCAGTCTCACTCACACTTACTGCAAAGCAGTCTCACTCACACTTACTGCAGAGCAGTCTCACTCACACTTACTGCAGAGCAGTGTCACTCACACTTACTGCAAAGCAGTCTCACTCACACTTACTGCAGCAGTCTCACTCACACTTACTGCAGAGCAGTCTCACTCACACTTATTGGAGGGCAGTCTCACCAATTGGAACATGGTATCAGACAGAAGGCAGTTTCCCTCCATTGGAGTGCGGTCTCACTCACTTAAGAGCAGTCTCACTCACTTAAGGGCAGTCTCATTCACTGGAGTACGCTCTCACTTATTGGAGAGCAGTCTCACTGGAAGGCAGTCACTTGCATTAGAAGGCAGTCTTATCGAAGACAGTCTCACTCACTGAAGGACATTCTCACTCATTGGAGGGCAGTCTAGCTTATAGGGAGACAGCCTCAGCAGTTTCACTCACAGTAGAGCACTCACTCACTGTAGAGCAGTCTCTCTCACTAGGAGGCAGTCACTGCCACTCGTCCAATGTCCCAATATACTGTAACAGTGTCCAACTCATTATAGCCCAAGGATGTCAGCTCACCTAGTGAATTCCTCAGCGCTCAGTACCCTGCATCCCTGAGTGACACTCCCCCTGCACTCCTGAGTGACACTCCCCCTGTGCCCCCGAGTGACACTCCCCCTGTGCCCCCGAGTGACACTCCCCCTGTGCCCCCGAGTGACACTCCCCCTGTGCCCCCGAGTGACACTCCCCCTGTGCCCCCGAGAGACACTCCCCATGCCCCTGAGTGACACTCCCCCTGTGCACCCCTGAGTGACACTCCCCCTGTGCCCCTGAGTGACACTCCCCCTGCGCCCCTGAGTTACACTCCCCCTGTGCCCGAGTGACTCTCCCGTGTGCCCCCCTGAGTGACACTCCCCCTGTGCCCCTGAGTGACTCTCCCCCTGTGCCCCCCTGAGTGACTCTCCCCCTGTGCCTCCTTGAGTGACACTACCCCTGTGCCCCCCCTGAGTGACACTCTCCCTGTGCCCCCGAGTGACACTGCCCCTGTGCCCCCCTGAGTGAAACTTTCCCTGTGCCCTGAGTGACACCCCCGTGCCCCCCTGAGTGACACTCCCCCTGTGCCCCTGAGTGACACTCCCCCTGAGTGATACTCCCCCTGTGCCCCTGAGTGACTCTCCTCCTGCCCCCCTGAGTGACACTCCCCCTGTGCCCCTGAGTGACTCTCCTCCTGACCCCCTGAGTGACACTCCCCCTGTGCCCCCGAGTGACACTCCCCCTGCGCCCCTGAGTGACACTCCCCATGCGCCCCTGAGTGACACTCCCCCAGCGCCCCTGAGTGACACCCCTCCTATGCCCCTGAGTGACACTCTTCCTCACGCAGGTCACTCACTGGCATCTCACTTGTCAGCTTCATTCCTCCCAGCTCCTCACCGCGCATGCGCCTCAACTTAGAGGTTTAAAAGGCAGCAGCAGAGACAGAGAGCAGCTGAGAAGGTGCAGATCTGCAGCCAGTGACACCCAAGGGGACACACACACAGGGCACCCAGCCAGGACCGGCTCTGTGACACAGGTAAGAGGCTCTGCATATACTCACACATCTCCTGTCTGGCACACTCATTGCTGACACTGTAACACAACTTCTGCTGATCTCTCTGGTTACTTTCTCAGCCTGTCTGGTGTCCCTTTAATGTCACCACTGCTAATTGTTCTGGAAGCGGCAGGGGGCAAGAGAAACAGACAGAGGCAGTGTCAGATACCCCTATCCACCCCCCTGCAATACCCCCTCACTGCACACAAAGGAGGGGCTTACTCCCCCCCCCCCCCATCCAGAAAACAATCAGAGCTCTGTGTTTAAATAATAAAAGAAAGTTCTGTAATCCCCCCCCCCCCAGCTATGAGAAACTTCTCTGCCACATTATCTGCAGTTACTGACTTCTCACCAATACATAGACAATCAGTTTGGGAAATTCCAATAAATAATATCAATGGTACCAAACGTTAGGTTGCTCTCTCTTCTGGGAACTGCTACATTGAACTTACTTTATTTAAATAAATACAATATCACGTGTGTGTGTGTGTGTGTGTGTGTGTGTGTGTGTGTGTGTGTGTGTGTGTGTGTGTGTGTGTGTGTGTGTGTGTGTGTGTGTTATTTAAGCTGCTTTTGAAAATATTCAATTTTCATTTTCTATGTACATTTCTCGTGTATATATAACACCATTGAAACTTTATTGTGTGTCCAACATTGACAAGATGCTATTTCTGTACTGCTGCAGTCTACAAAAGAAAGGCAGGAACTACTGCAGACAGCAGCAAGTGTTCTTGAATAATGGCATTCGTACATAAAATATATATATATATATATATAAAATAAAAAATGAATAGACGATACCGTTCTGTGGCTACGAAATTCTTTTATTTGTGCGAGCTTTCGAGATTTATTATTAATAATAATAATAATAATCATCTCTTGATCTCTTCTTCCGGCGATGTCACAATGAATAAAGCAGACAATTTGTGTGTGTGTGCCAGGAGTTGCCAGCAGTGCATTGTGAAGACATTTAAATGATTTCCCGGCACCCCCTCCCCAGCACCTCTCTCCTCTCTTCCTCTATCCCACTTCCTCGTTTCCCTGCATGTTACCAGGGCTGGAGTTCCCTCTGATCCGCCGGATAAGACCTATGAGTCACATAAAATGAATACTTGGGATGCTATTTTGTTTTCTTTCCACCTTCTGTAGACATAAACCTCCGTGCTCCTAATTTAACCCCTTCCACACCGAGAGCCAGCCAGTGCTGTGTGATTGTATACAAAGCGTGCATACACTTTCAGTGCTGTAACCATGTGACTGTATAATAGTATGCTGAGCCTGTATACCATGCTGCTGGCATGTAACATGCTGAGCCTGTATACCATGCTGCTGGCATGTAACATGCTGTATGCTGTGTCTGTATACCGTGCTGCTAGCATGTAACATGCTGTGTCTGTATAACATGCTGCTGGCATGTAACATGCTGTATGCTGTGTCTGTATACCGTGCTGCTAGCATGTAACATGCTGTGTCTGTATAACATGCTGCTGGCATGTAACATGCTGTATGCTGTGTCTGTATACTGTGCTGCTGGCATGTAACATGCTGTGTCTGTATACCATGCTGCTGGCATGTAACATGCTGTATGCTGTGTCTGTATACCGTGCTGCTGGCATGTAACATGCTGTGTCTGTATACCATGCTGCTGGCATGTAACATGCTGTGTCTGTATACCGTGCTGCTGGCATGTAACATGCTGTGTCTGTATACCATGCTGCTGGCATGTAACATGCTGTATGCTGTGTCTGTATACCGTGCTGCTGGCATGTAACATGCGGTATGCTGTGCCTGTATACCATGCTGCTGGCATGTAACATGCTGTGCCTGTATACCATGCTGCTGGCATGTAACATGCTGTGCCTGTATACCATGCTGCTGGCATGTAACATGCTGTGCCTGTATACCATGCTGCTGGCATGTAACATGCTGTGCCTGTATACCATGCTGCTGGCATGTAACATGCTGTGCCTGTATACCATGCTGCTGGCATGTAACATGCTGTGTCTGTATACCATGCTGCTGGCATGTAACATGCTGTATGCTGCGTCTGTATACCGTGCTGCTGGCATGTAACATGCTGTGCCTGTATACCATGCTGCTGGCATGTAACATGCTGTGTCTGTATAACATGCTGCTGGCATGTAACATGCTGTGTCTGTATACCGTGCTGCTGGCATGTAACATGCTGGATCTGTATACTGTGCTGCTGGCATGTAACATGCTGTATGCTGTGTCTGGATACCGTGCTGCTGGCATGTAACATGCTGTGTCTGTATACCATGCTGCTGGCATGTAACATGCTGTGTCTGTATACCATGCTGCTGGCATGTAACATGCTGTGTCTGTATACCATGCTGCTGGCATGTAACATGCTGTATGCTGCGTCTGTATACCGTGCTGCTGGCATGTAACATGCTGTGTCTGTATACCATGCTGCTGGCATGTAACATGCTGGATCTGTATACTGTGCTGCTGGCATGTAACATGCTGTATGCTGTGTCTGGATACCGTGCTGCTGGCATGTAACATGCTGTATGCTGCATGTAACATTTTAGCTAATTGAAAATAAATATGCGGCGCAATAGAGTGGTGTTGTGTATCTGCATACATTCAGTCTTGGGGAAATGGCCGTGCTGCACTGTATAGTGATTACGTGTATATCTGTACATTCAGCGGTCTGGAAATGGACCCGCTTCTACACTGTATAATGACAATGTGTATGTACATACTGACCAGCACACGTGAGGCTCTCTTTAATGGTACAAAGTATCTGTATGTAGTACAGATATAAAGGACCCTGAGAGGTTGGAAAGTGTGTAACATATCAACTGCTTGTTGGTCCAATAAAAGGCATCATACCCCCTCCTCCTCTCCCTCCTTTATTACTACATGGAAGAAATCACCAACACGACGACCCACCCTTCTTTGCTACTTTCGGTACAGTGAAAATAAATGTGCTGCTATATATAAAGGTACTAAGTATCACCCTTTTTAGCAAATATACATGAAAATAAACATGCTGAAATGCATAATGATGCCGAGCCTCTATTCCAACTCCTTGAAAATTAGTATTCTTTGTTACATGGTTGTATGGTGTCAGCACTTAGTTTGACAATGTTGGTTTGTGTGACAGTGGGTGTGGACGGGCGTGTAAAGAGGTACAGGATTAGGGGTAACCTTTTGGCAAACCGAGATAAAACTTCTTAACTCTCTTTCTCCATAGGTGTACAATTACCTCCCTGTCTAATCTCAATAAACATAATCATAATTCCTTCTAAACCGTAAATTGCTGCTAGTTTATCAACAACAAGTCTCCTTATACTGTGGGCTGTGTTGGAGTGCAAGGTGTCCATGTACCGGGCAATAAGGAAGAAGACTTATGTCCTGTTGTAGTGTGTGCCGGGGGGAGGCTGGCACTGCTGCTGCCCATGCTTTACCGTTGCTGTATGTACATGTCATGGTGTAGCGGTGGGTTTTGTTAGGGCAAATCCATACTGCCTTCGCCAGCGTGGAGGCGTGCGCGTCTGTGAAGTCACCCGCGTGAAGCGGGTGCGTTTTTCGGACATGCTAGACGCACCGTCGGGGGGCGTGTCTAGGCACGTGTCGCTCACGTGATCTGCCCGTCGCGACGAGAAATGAGTTTCAACTGATTCCTCACGCAACGCGCGCCCCCTACTGCTGAGGGTTGGGATTCCTCACAATGCATCGGATCTCAGACACGCTATTAGAGAGGGTTGGGGTTCCGCACAATGCATCTGATCTCAGACGCTATTAGAGAGGGTTGGGGTTCCTTACAAGGCATCTGATCTCAGACGCGCTATTAGAGAGGGTTGGGGTTCCTTACAATGCTTCTGATCTCAGGCGCGCTAATAGAGAGGGTTGGGGTTCCTTACAATGCTTCTGATCTCAGGCGCGCTATTAGAGAGGGTTGGGGTTCCTTACAATGCTTCGGATCTCAGACGCGCTATTAGAGAGGGTTGGGGTTTCTCAGAATTTCCCAATATAAATTATAGGATTCCTTGACCAAAAAAAAGGTTGAAAACCACTTATTTAGATAATAATGTACCCTGTATCTCAGACGTGCTATTAGAGAGGGTTGGGGTTCTTCAGAATTTCACAATATAATTAAAGGGTTCCTTAACCAAATAAAGATTGAGAACCACTGCCATAAAAGATAAAAGTTTGAGTTTTAATGCACGTAATGAACTCAAACAGATTTCTGGGGAGAAGTTTGGAAAAATAAATTGCGTTTCCAGATTATTTGCACGTTTGATTCCCTTCGTCTTTCTCAAAGAACGTTGTAGATAAGGATTGCTCCATTATGCGGCTAATTGAAGCACTTCCCCGCGTAGCGTCCGCGTGACATCACGGTCACTTGGCTGAATAAATATTAAACGCGCAGTGACTTCCTTATTAATAAGGTTGGTCCAGGTGTGCAGAAGAAACCCAGCTCCAAAACACCTTCTACAAACCATTTACCTGCCTGTCCATCCCTTGCTCAGTGCCAGGGGCCGTGACGGTGGTAACTGCTTCTTCACTGACTCCTGATCACTGAAACATTGGAACTGCTGCTGCGTTATGCGTTGCCCATGTTCCCTGGCGCTCACCTCTGCGCCATCGGATGATAGTGACGATGTTTTTAAACATGTAAAAGCTGTCGGGTCATTTTGCACCTTTTAAAAAAAATAAAAAAAATTCCTTCTTGCTCTTTCCAGCGATGGATTCATTTTAAAAATCTGCTTTGTTCAGGAATTACAGTATAAGCGTTTAATATGTTACATGTCTGGGAGGTTAAAAGGGAGCTCTCCCCAGAGCCCAGTGCAGTCTAAAGGTTTCCATGGGAACTTCAGAAGCGAGAGATTAGAAAAATAACCATGTTTTTAAACATTTCATTCTTTATTTTTTTAGCGTTTATAGGTTTGAAGCAAGGGGTCTTCAGACCTGAACCGCTTCTATTTCAGCTCCGGGGGGCCCCCTGCTTCCCGAGATGCCTCCGTAGGGGGCAGCGGTAGCAGCTCCGGCTGGGCTAAGTAGGGCTATGGAAATGGCGGATTTAAAGCTCCCGCATTACGCGAGCCAATAGGATGCTGTGACGTCATCCCTTGCAGTTTCCTATTGGCCCGCCTGATCGGAAGCTTTAACCCTGCGGAGATGCTAGCAGCACCCTGTACGCAGGTAGGTATCTCGGGGAACCCGGAGCTGATATTAATGGGGTTCAGCTCTGGAGACCTCCTGCTTCAAGAATAGTATTTTTTTTTTTACAACACACTAGTTCTGCTGCTTTAAACTCGCAAAGGCTTCTGGGAGCATTGCTACCTTGAAGCAAACATTTGTCTGTTTCGGTTTCTTTGGCAAATTAGGAATATTTTTTTTTATTGGCCTCTCTTCCATCTGCTGTTTGATCAACCTCTAGCCCAGGGGTGCCCAAACTGGGGGGCGCGGTGCTTAGAGGCCCCGCGCTCTTCCCCCACAACATTTAAATGAAATGCCGGGAGAGGCGCAAGGACTCTGTCACTCCCTCTTACTGGCTCTTCGGCGTCGCGTCGCCATGACAACGTGACGTCACATTCCGCCGCCAATTGCAGATAGCCGTTTAGGGAGGGGGCGCGAGCAGGGGGGAGGGCAGAAAAGTTGGCGCACCGCTGCTCTAAACCACAACCAAAAAAGATAAGGATGCAGAAGAGAGGGGGCTTTGCTGGTGCAAACTCTTACTAAAGTCTCTGAGCTGGAAAAGGGAGGCAGAACCAGCACCACATTCAGCAAAGGAGAATCTCCAGTTTCTTTCAATGAAGTTCCTTTTCTTTCAGAAATCCGGTGCGGTTTTTGTTTTGCAGGCGAGACACTTTAGTGGGTAACTCAATAAGTGCACCATGAAATGGGTGAGTGCTTTCAAATTCATGCCTCTCCGATATACCAAGCTCATTGGCACCTTCAGTGCTCCAGGGGTTAATATTAAATATTAGTGTTGCAAAAAGGAAAGGTGAAAGAAACAAAAAGTAACACACCCTCCTCTGTGCAAATACAACTGCATGGGAAGCTTCCAGGATGCAGGTAACCGGGGGCTGTTCCCCCTCTCCCAGAACCCCAGCGCTCCCTTCTCCCTCTGCTAACACTGCATCCTGCGCTCCCCTATTTCCCTCTGCTAACCCTGCGCTCCCCTCTTTCCCTCTGCTAAACCTGCGCTCCCCTCTCCTTCTGCTAACTCTGCACCCTGTGCTCCCCTCTCCCTCTAGTAACACTGCACCCTGCGCTCCCCTCTCCCTCTGATAACCCTGCGTTCCCCTCTCCCTCTGATAACCCTGCGTTCCCCTCTCCCTCTGATAACCCTGCGTTCCCCTCTCCCTCTGCTAACACTGCACCCTGCGCTCCTCTCTCCCTCTACTAACATTGTGGGGAGTTACTTTGGAAGCTCCTGCAGTGAGTGGCAGCTATACCCCCCCATGCTGCCTGCACACACTGAGGGGTAGTTTGGGGCCTTATTGAGCGCGTGTTCCCCTCACGAGCCCAGGACACTATATACTGCCGGGGATCACACAGGTTTGTTTGCGATAGTCTGATGAGTAGCAATAAGCTTTATTCATTAGGGGTCGCAGAACAATTATTTTATAGAAGGGGCTGCACAGGGTAAAAAGGTTTGGGAACCGCTGACCTACAGGGTCGATATGGAGCGCTAGATAAAAAGAACTACCTTTGAAGTGGGAGAACCCTGTTGGAGTGTCAATGACCGGTCTGCGTGAAACACTAGATTAATAAAATATTGCATTGTAAGCGCTGCATGGCAGAGACTCAATGGGGGCCTTTATAAATAGTGATTAGTGCCGATTGGGGCACTATTGAAGTTTCTGTGTGATAGTGCCCTGATCGGCACTATTAGAGTTTAATGAATAGCCCCCCCTTGTGTCTATAATGGACATGTACATCTTGCCGCAGGTAGTATTTGGCAGTGGGAGTAGTCACTGCCCTGCTTTGCCAGCATGTAGCACATCATAGGAGTGAGGTCTTCAGCTTGGAGCATATGGCTCAGTGAATCTCATCACCCACATCTGTTACCTGCATCTCTGCTGCATTTCTATTAGCTGTGAACTTTGCTCCAACAAGCACAGCACAGATAGAGGAAGTGGAGGGGAGAAGAGAAAATGGAGGGGGGGGAGAGAGAGATGGAGGGGGGGGAGAGAGATGGAGGGGGGGGGGGGAGAGAGATGGAGGGGGGGGAGAGAGATGGAGGGGGGGGAGAGAGATGGAGGGGGGGGAGAGAGATGGAGGGGGGGGGGAGAGAGATGGAGGGGGGGAGAGAGATGGAGGGGGGGGAGAGAGAGATGGAGGGGGGGAGAGACAGATGGGGAGGAGAGACGGGGGGAAGTAGAGAGATGGGGAGAGGACAGAAAGAGGGAAGTCAGGGGAGAGGTAGAAGAGAGGGAGAGCAGAGGAAAGGGGGGAAAATATGAGTTATAAGAAGCTATTATATGGGGCAATAGGAGAACTCTTTTTATTGAAACATGTTTTCCAACATTACATTTCACAAATCACTTTACAAACCAAAAACTGCACATTATGTACGAACTTACACTATATAAATATTAACTCAGCATTTGTTCCCACCTTTCACCTTTCAACAGAAACTTCACATTTCCTTGATGCACATTTTTAATTGAAACTAAATAAAAGCCCTAACTACCACATTAATAGCTGCTACCTTTAAAGGATTAATTTATAAACAAACATTTTTTAGGCACCGTATCACTTTTTCTTTTCCCTGACATTATCCCCCAATGACCCAAACCTCTTAGTGGCCCCTGAATGTGGGATCATGTCTGAGTCTTTCACTATGGAAATATCCATATTATGCTCCTCTTCAGATAAGGAAAGTTCCTCTATGTCATCAGGGTCTTCCATTCTTGAACCCCAATCCTTCCTAAGAGCAGAAAAACGGTTCTTTACAGGCACTGGAGGAACCTTACCAGTGGAAGTCGAAGAGTTCCTCCAAGTCTTTTTACTGTAACCTTCTTCCTTCTTTTAGGCTGTGTCCAGTTCTGCGTTCTGTTTTTATTTTTACCACGCGTCAGGATTACACTCTTGGCAAGTTCCTCCATTGTATCCTCAGACTGTTTTCCTTCTGGAAATTAGTTTTTGGAGGTTCCCTCTAAAGGATCTTCTAATATTCCTTGGCCCATGTCAACACAATCTGTGAATTCTTCTTCCGGTGAGTTTGAGGAGGTTCCCTGTAAGGGATCTTCTAATATTCCTTGGGCCATGTCTACACAGTCTGTAAATTCTTCATCTGACATTAGATCTAGGCGAACTTTGTCCACAGGTGGATCTGGGCAAACTCTTTTCCCAGGCTGATCTGAACAAATTCTATCAGCAACTTTCAAGGCTCGATCAAAAAGTGCTTCATTTTCTTCAAAATCCACTTCCTGTTTCCATATTCCTGAAATATTGTGCTATGCTTCTGCACAACTCCGATAGGAATGTCCAAATTGACCACATAGATTACATTTCATCTTTGTACAACTTGTTCTCTCAAGGCCCACAGACTGGCACAAGTTGCATTTTAGAACATCACAGGAAATACTTAAGTGCCTGGCTGAACCACATCTATGGCACAAGGTTGGCTGACTATAATAAAAACAATTTCCTTTTTCTCTTCCTATGAAGAAGGAGTTGGGCAGATGCTTTGTAACATTGCCATGTCGCCAAAGTCTAACTTGCACTTTCCAACCTCCAATCCAAATATCTTCTTCATCCATAATTCTTGTAGGTGGAGCCAAGCCATATCAGAATATCTGATATTGGGACTGATTCATGTCTGAAGAGAATTGTTACAGACTTAGTTTCTGGTTTGGACACAGAAATTGCAACAGGATTTCCATAACTCAGTATTTTTTAAACTCTCATATCTTGTCCAGAAATAGTCCAAAGTCTGAGGTCTCTTAAAGCTGACATCATACTCACAGGAGCCTGGAACATGGATAAGTGCATACATTTCTTCTGCTCTGACGCCCAATGATTCTTTTAATAGATGTTTTCCATCAAAAATCCTGTCAGGCTTCATCTCCTCACTGCCTTTATACCTCAACTTTACCACATTCCTCCTTTTTAAAGGTTGAACATTTCTAGCCACAGTGCTCACAAAGGATCTCCCACTCCAGGTCGAGGGAGGTGCTGTATGAACTGGGGTTACCTTAATGCCATTACTTTGCTTTACCCCATCTTCTGATTGGGTCACTCTATTATCAGGAACTATCTGGATAGGAGCAGCAATTTCAGTCTCCAAACCTTAATTTCACTCCCAGGCACTACAGGGTTAATGCTGTCTCCATTGCTGCTGATTACCACCTGTTGTTCTTCCCTCTCAGAGTTCTGAATCACAGGACCTGCTAATAAGCAGGAGGGTGGTTCTGTAAGTCCAGGTGAGCATGGGCTCTCTGGCTCACTGCTCTCAGGTACAAACTCTATTTCCAGCTGATCTCCTCTCAGAGTTTCTAGATTCTCACTTTGTTGCTCTTCAGAGTTCCCTGTAATTTCCATGACCTCTCCCAGGGTGGGAGGCTGAGATAACCCAACATCACAGGTGTCTGCTGTTTTCTTTGCTTGTAATGAGCTGTTAACCAAATTTTCTGCTGTTTCTGCTATTAACCCCTGGGATGCTGGAAGCTGTGGAACAGATCCTTGCTCACAGTCTGATACACCCTGAGGTGAGTCCCCTTCCCTGAAGTCTTTGGACCCTATATCAGGGCTGTTACCTTCTCCTGTAGAAACCTTTAGCCGCTGGTCCTTTGCTTTCTTTTCTTTAGCAGCTTTACCCTTTGGGGTTTTCTTGGCAGTTGATTGACTTAAACTGCCAGGACCTGAATCAGAATTTTCCTGGGATAAGTTCTCTGTTTTATCTTTAGGCTTCACAGACTTGTTCTAGGATCTAGTTTCTCTCTCACTTCTTTTACGTGTCTCCAAACTTATCTTTTCTTGAGAGCTTTTAATGTGACTCTTACTGGAGTTCTGGCCTCTTGTTCCACAACATGAATCTGCACCTTGCTCTGCACTTTGCTCTGTGCCTTGCTCAGCACTTTGCTCTGCGCCTTGCTCTGTATCTTGCTCTGCATTTTGCACTGCACTGTGGGTTAGCATTTCAATTGTTTTTGAAAGGGAACGTTTCTGTTTGACTGGAACCACTGCTATTTTAGCAAGCTCACCTTCCAATCGGGTTTGTTCATTACGCAGACGATGTATTTGCTTCTTGCGCACAGCTCTCACAGAACCACGACATTTCTGTAATTTTCTATTTTCTATTTCCAACTCGTCTACCTTCCTGTTATACCTCCGCAATAAAGCTCGTTTCTCTTCTTTCTTAAGCAGACTCTGTTCTGCTCTTTCCTTTCTCTCCAAACTCTCCTGTACCTTACATTCAGCCTCACCAAGGCCTACACCGCTGCTGCAGCCTGCGGCATCTCCTACTTCCATCTCCAACTCACAGCCACCAACCCCTGGGTCTAAGGCCATCCTGGCTCCCCTGCAAGAGCTCACCTGCAGCCCATCCTGGAGGAGTTATACGGAGGGGGTATATGGGGTAATAGGGGGAGTTGTAGGGATAGTTTTTATTGAGCAGTAGGAGTCATAGGGAGGTGTTATAGGAAGTGGGTATATGGGGCAATAGGAGGAGTTGTAACATGTATCAGGTTTGACAAAGTATAAATCTCTGTGTCAGAACGGTGTTATATGAAATAATGTAACATGACAAGTTACGTCCATGTGACACAGGGAAGATTAACAATGCTTGATGTGTGACAGGAATCACTGCTCAGGCATTTGACACAAATCCCCCCCAGGACCATGGAAAATATTTTGGGTTTTGCAAATTAATTTTAGAACCCAGGTCTGGCTTACAAACATGCAATCGGAGTTAAATCACTTAGCCATGTAACACTTTCTCTGTTTTATTGTATTTTTGGGGGGTAAATTACAGTGTGTCTTACTGCTTCGTAAAGTACAGTCTTAAAATGTACAGTATGCTGTAATGCAAGGGGGCTCCAGTTCAGTCCTCAAGCCCCGCCCCCCCCCCCCCCAACAGGTCAGGTTTTCAGGATATCCCAGCTTCAGCACAGGTGGCTCAATCAGAAGCTCAGTGACTGAGCCTCTGAGCCACCTGTGCTGAAGCAGGGACTAATTTAGCCACCTGACCTGTTGCGGGGGGCGAGTCTTGAGGACTAGAGTTGTCTGTAATGTACAGTATAGTTTAGATCAGCCAGGCCTGTTTTGAAGCATAGGCCTACTAGGCCCGGATTTTTTTTTTGTGGTTACAGGGGCCCCGCTCTCTTCCCCCCAACAATTAAACTGATTGCCGGGGGGGATTGTGGGGCCTCTGGGAAGGTCCCTTACCTCCTCCTACAGCGTTGCAGCGTCAAATGGCGACACGTTGCTATGACAACATGGCATCCCGATGTCATGGAAACATGTCGCCACGTGACATCGGGACGCTGCAAGAGGAGGAGGCCAGGACGGGAAATAAAAGGTAAGTGCCTATGGGCAGGAAAATTCTGACACCGGCCCGGTTACACAGCAACAATACACGTGACATAATAATAGGGAATAAGCGCTATAAACATAAAAGTGACATTCGCAGGCGTCCCCTGCCGGAAGAGCTTACAATCTATTTGGTTTCCCCTGGTATGTGAGGAGGGGGTGCGTTGAAAATTTAAATACGATGAAATAGAACGTCCCTAATGTAAAGGGACAGTGACACGTACCACAGATGAGTAATTGGTTCCTTAGAAAGAAACCCCCCCCCCATAAATAACGGTTTTACTTATTTGCATCTCGTAGGGAAAAAAATAACGTTTTGCTTTTATCCGGGAACACTGAATTCCAGCATATCGGCGACTTCTGGTGATGACATCATTAATTTAAAAAAAAAAAAACTTATAATATTAACAATATACGTGTGGTTTTGAGGGTTGACAAACAGTGTAAGGTAGGGGTGGCCAACTGCAGTCCTCAATGGCCTAAGGATATCCCTGCTTCAGCACAGGTGGCTCAGTCGAAGACTGAGCCACCTGTGCTGAAGCAGGGATATCCTTAAAACCTGACTGGTTGGTGGCCCTTGAGGACTGCAGTTGGATACCCCTGGTCTAAGGGCTCTTTGTTTCCTGGACTACAATCTTAACATCAAGCTATGCACACCCCCTCCCTGTCAGAGACCCAACAAGGAGAGGGGACA
Organism: Ascaphus truei; assembly: GCF_040206685.1. Classification (NCBI taxonomy): domain Eukaryota; kingdom Metazoa; phylum Chordata; class Amphibia; order Anura; family Ascaphidae; genus Ascaphus; species Ascaphus truei. Next base: position 22,481,848 of record NC_134491.1, on the reverse strand, counting down.
GAGGCTTAGCACTTCCAAGACCATGTTCAGATGTTTCCCTCCCCGTGTCCGCAGCTCTTTGCGCACCCTTTCTCATGACGTTGCACATACGTGACCCCTTCTCGTTTGTGGGTGAAATCTCCTTTCCGTGTAGCGGTAGAATGTGGGTGCGTCTCACGGAGAAATTTAGTGCAAGAGGTTAAGTAAACAGAGGTGCGACCCGTTCCCTTTCAGGAAAAAGGGCCCAGCTCATTAACTGTAACCCTTTTCTGCCCGAGGGGCCAGCGATGGTTTGCAAACTGACACCAACAAGAAAAGTCCCATCTCCCCAACACTCTCCCTGTCTGTCTGTCTCTCTCTCTCTTTTTCATCTTCTCTTTCTCTCTCTCTCTCTCTCTCTCTCTCTCTCTCTCTCTCTCTCTCTCTTTCATCTTCTCTCTCTCTCTCTTTCATCTTCTCTCTCTCTCTCTTTCATCTTCTCTCTCTCTCTCTCTTTCATCTTCTCTCTCTCTCTCTTTCATCTTCTCTCTCTCTCTCTTTCATCTTCTCTCTCTCTCTCTTTCATCTTCTCTCTCTCTCTCTCTCTTTTTCATCTCTCTCTCTTTCATCTTCTCTCTCTCTCTCTCTCTCTCTTTCTTTTTCATCTTCTCTCTCTCTCTCTCTCTCTCTTTTTCATCTTCTCTCTCTCTCTCTTTCTTTTTCATCTTCTCTCTCTCTCTCTCTCTCTCTCTCTTTTTCATCTTCTCTCTCTCTCTTTTTCATCTTCTCTCTCTCTCTCTCTCTTTCATCTTCTCTCTCTCTCTCCCTTTCTTTTTCATCTTCTCTCTCTCTCTTTCTCTCTCTTTTTCATCTTCTCTCTCTCTCTCTCTCTCTCTCTCTCTCTCTCTCTCTCTCATCTTCTCTCTCTCGCTCTCTCTCTTTCATCTTCTCTCTCTCGCTCTCTCTCTTTCATCTTCTGTCTCGTGCTCTCTCTTTCATCTTCTCTCTCTCGCTCTCTTTCATCTTCTCTCTCTCGCTCTCTCTTTCACCTTCTCTCTCTCGCTCTCTCTTTCACCTTCTCTCTCTCGCTCTCTCTTTCATCTTCTCTCTCTCGCTCTCTATCTTTCATCTTCTCTCTCTCGCTCTCTCTCTTTCATCTTCTCTCTCTTGCTCTCTCTCTTTCATTGTTGCTCTCTCTCTCTCTCTCTCGTGTGTGTGTGTATATATATATATATATATATATATATATATATATATATATATATATATTCTCTCCTCATCCTCACTTGCTCTCTTTCATCTTCTCTCTCTCTCATCTGCTCTCTCTCTTTCATCTCTCTCTCTCTCTTTCATTTTCTCTCTCTCGTATATGTATATATGTATCTATCTGTGTATATATATTTTCTCTCTTTCATCTGCTCTCGCTCTCTCATCTTCTCTCTCTCTCTTTCATATCTCTCTCTTTCATCTTCTCTATCTTGCTCTCTCTCTTTCTCATTCTCTCTCTCTCTTTCTCTCTCTCTCTTTCTCTCTTTCATCCTCTGTCACCCGTCAGCAGTGAACAGGTTACAGAGCTGGGGAGAGAAAGCGGCAGACAGTGTGTGTATCACAGAGGAATGTAGAAATACCTGCTGCTCTCACAAAGGATGAGAAATGCCCCCTCCCTACCCAGTATCAGGTGCCTCACTCTATACACCCTGGGAACTCTTGTGGGGGGATAACTGCCCCAGGCTTCTCCTCTTAAAGGAGGGGAGGTGGTGCAACTTGGTTCAAAGCAAAGATAACCTATTGTTTGCTTTAAACACAATCTCTTAATGAGGAAGTGGGACATTCAAACAAATCCTGTTATGCAGTACTGCCGGTGTGCAAACATTATCTCCCGGGTCTATTAAAGATGGCTGCCATGGTAACCGATTGACCACGCCATCCTGAATAATGTGAGTTAGAATTTCCCGTTAACGCTTCACACGAGCAGCACACGCCGTATATTATTCTTATTATTACATAGGAAGCAGGTGGGTCTCCAGATGACCCCCATTAATTTCCGTTCTGGGGACCCCCTGCTTTCCAAGATACTTGCCTCCGAAGGTGCCCCCAGTACCATCCCCCTACTGGGGAAACAAAATGGACGACGCTGCGACGCATGAACCAGGAAGTACCAGCAGCACCTACGGAGGTAACTATCTCAGGAAGCAGGGGGTCCCCAGAGCTGAAATGAACGCGGTTCAGCTCCAGACACCCTTTATTTCCCGCCTATGCTTTAATGCACTTTTTTTCACTTTCAGACTCTGAATTTGCACTTATAGAACTACCGTTAACATGCCAGAGAAGGTGTTTTATTGCTGATTGCCTTCATTCATCAATTCAAATGCAATACTGTGCATGAAATGGGAGCCGCATGGGATACAAAATACATGTTGCTTTAACTTGGGACTAAATCTAGGAATGGGTGCAGCAGTGATCCCAACGTTGCTGTGATCAGGCGAGAGTTAGGAAGCCATTTGGGCTTCTTGGAAAGAAAATGGAGTTCAAATAGAGCAGGAGTGGCCAACTCCAGTCCTCAAGGGCCACAGACAGGTCAGGGTTTCAGGATATCCCTGTTTCAGCACAGGTAGCTTAGTTGTTGACTGAGCCACCTGTGCTGAAGCAGGGCTATCCTGAAAACCTGGTCTGTTGGTGGACTTTGAGGACTGGAGTTGGCCACTCCTGTAAGAGTCTGAGGTTTCTATAGCAGATGGGAAAGTGGGCAGATTGGGGGGGGGGGGTGAGGGGGGGGGGCAGGTGGTTCTAATTCTATGATTCTATTCTTGCCATAAATACCTGAATATATATATATATTGTTGTTGTTGTTGTTGTTATTATTATTATTTATATTATTTTAATCCATTTTTTGGGGGCGTTATTTAATAAAGAGGGTAACTCCGGCAGGTAATATCTGGCGGTGATATGGTTAGAAGGGGAGATGCAGGACATCCTGCACTGGCGCCTCTGTGCAGGATCTGGCAGAGAGGCGCAGGTGCCGGATCCAGCAGTGTCTGGTCGGGTTGTTCTGTGTATGAGACGCCAGGCACATGGCACTAAGCTAAGAGACTTCCAGCCGCTGCCCTCCAGCTCCATCACCTGACCGGTAACAAACATGGCAGCAGGAGTAGTAACCACCGCTCCTGGGCTGTTCCTCCCATAAGTGCAACATTATTATACAGTCATGTGAAAAGGAAAGTACACCCTCTTTGAATTCCGTGGTTTTACATATCAGGACATAATAACAATCACCTGATCCTTAGCAGGTCTTAAGTTTAGGTAAATACAACCTCAGATAAACAACAACACGATGGGTAGTATTTACCTAATTTTAAGACCTGCTAAGGATCAGATGATTGTTATTATGTCCTGTTATGTAAAACCAAAGAATTCAAAGAGTGTGTACTTTCTTTTTCACATGACTGTACCTCTGTATAAACATCAGGGGCTCCCCTTCCCCCCAAGAAAATATCAACCTCCTTTAGTTTGGGAGGGGCCAGCGATTTCTAAGAGGCTCTGGTACTAAGGGTGTATAACACTAGAGTTGTGTGGGAGGGGGGGGGGGAGAGTGATGGGTGAGGTCGAGGGACAGAGAGGGGGACAGGAGGGTGTGAGAGAGGTAAGAGAGAGAGGGACAGGAGGGTGAGAGAGAGGTAAGAGAGAGAGGGACAGGAGGGTGAGAGAGAGGGACGGGAGGGTGACAGAGAGATAGAGAGGGAGGGGAGGGTGACAGAGAGAGAGGGACAGGAAGGTGATAGAGAAAGGGAGGGATGGAGGGGAGCCATGTAGGAAGACAGAAAAAGAAAGGTGAGATAAATAACAAAAGGATGAAAATGAATACTATTGCCTTATATTGCCCCCAAAACACTCCTCTATACAACATGTGGAGAGATACCTGTTAACACACCAGGGAAAATGCTAATTTAAATATGGAAATAAGCCAAGGGCGGGGTCAGGACTCTCTCTCTCCAGCAAAATCAGCATTTCATGGTCTGAATAAATGTTACAGATTTTGGCGAAATGCTAAAATTCTTACAACCTGTGTTTTTTTTGTGTGCACTAAACCAAGGGTCAATTTTTCATGGTCCGCAAAGTGACGCAGAAATGATGCATATTTCTATTCCGCTCTGTGTGTGCTCTCTGTCACTATCCCCAGTAGTAGTGGAGCATACAATAGCTTCCCAGAGGTCAGTAGGGATTAAGTTATGTATGTAACACGTCACTCTTGTCTCTCTGACGTATTTCTGCGTTTCTGGAAGTTCCGGTTGGTTTGGATTTTCTTCTCTTGCTGTCATTTTAATTAACATTTCGTAGCGTTAAAAAAAAACCCGGAATAGACTCTAGCTACACAAACCTCTTAGATCTGACAGCCGCGAGCAGAAAGTGTCTTGAGATCAATTATCTCTGTGTATCAGGAGCATACCAAGTCCGCTGATACACTGAGCCCCGATACAAAAAGTCAGAGAAGTGTTTAATGTATTAATCACATATGTATGTATATATATATATATACAGTTGTGTGAAAAAGAAAGTACACCCTCTTTGAATTCTATGGTTTTACATATCAGGACATAATAACAATCATCTGTTCCTTAGCAGGTCTTAAAATTAGGTAAATACAACCTCAGATGAACAACAACACATGACATATTACACCGTGTCATGATTTATTTAACAAAAATAAAGCCAAAATGGTGAAGCCATGTGTGAAAAACTAAGTACACCTTATGATTCAATAGCTTGTAGAACCACCTTTTAGCAGCAAAAACTTGAAGTAATCGTTTTCTGTATAACTTTATCAGTCTCTCTCATCGTTGTGGAGATATTTTGGCCCACTCTTCTTTACAACGTTGCTTCAGTTCATTGAGGTTTGTGGGCATTTGTTTATGCACAGCTCTCTTAAGGTCCAGCCACAGCATTTCAATCGGGTTGAGGTCTGGACTTTGACTGGGCCATTGCAACACCTTGATTCTTTTCTTTTTCAGCCATTCTGTTGTAGATTTGCTGGTGTGCTTGGGATCATTGTCCTGTTGCATGACCCAATTTCGGCCAAGCTTTAGCTGTCGGACAGATGGCCTCACATTTGACTCTAGAATACTTTGGTATAAAGAGGAGTTCATGGTCGACTCAATGACGGCAAGGTTTCCAGGTCCTGTGGCTGCAAAACAATCCCAAATCATCACCCCTCCACCACCGTGGTTGACAGTTGGTATGAGGTGTTTGTGCTGATATGCTGTGTTTGGTTTTCGCCAAATGTGGCGCTGTGCATTATGGCCAAACATCTCCACTTTGGTCTTGTCTGTCCAAAGGACGTTGTTCCAGAAGTCTTGTGGTTTGTTCAGATGCAACTTTGCAAACCTAAGCCATGCTGCCATGTTCTTTTTAGAGAGAAGAGGCTTTCTCCTGGCAACCCTTCCAAACAAACCATACTTGGTCAGTCTTTTTCTAATTGTACTGTCATGAACTTTAACATTTAACATGCTAACTGAGGCCTGTAGAGTCTGAGATGTAACTCTTGTTTTTTTTTGTTGCAATTTCTCTGAGTATTGCACGGTCTGACCTTGAGGTGAATTTGCTGGGACGTCCACTCCTGGTAAGATTGGTAACTGTCTTGAATGTTTTTGACTTTTGAATAACTTTTCTCACTGTAGAATGCTGATGTCTTTCCTCCTTGGCATTGTGTTAGCACACAGCTGAATGCTCCAGACCAGCAAACTGCTAAAACTTCGGCTTTTATAGAGGTGGTCACACTTGCTGATGATCAATGAATCAAGGGCATTTGATTGATTTGAGCACCTGTCTGCTACTTAGCATCTTAATTCCTATGGAACCAGTAAGGGAGTGCTTAGTTTTTCACACATAGCTTCTCAATTTTGGCTTTATTTTTGTTAAATTAATCATGACACGGTGTAATATGTCATGTGTTGTTCATCTGAGGTTGTATTTACCTAATTTTAAGACCTGCTAAGGAACAGATGATTATTATGTCCTGATATGTAAAACCATAGAATTCAAAGAGGGTGTACCTTCTTTTTCACACCACTGTGTGTGTATGTGTATGTATGTATGTATATATATATGTAATGTAATGGCGTTTTGTGTGTGTGTGTGTATATCTTTATTTACATAAAACCACGTGCTATATTATAACATAGTGGGAATAAGCGCTTCAGACATAAAACAATAGGAAAATGAGTCCCTGTCCTAAAGAGCTTAGAATCGGGATAACTTACAGAGACAGTAGGAGGGTGTTCTGGTAAGTGCGTCTGCAAGGGGCCAAGGTCAGGGCATATGAGATGTATAGTGTCAGCCAGCGAAGTTACCCACATATTCGTTACAGAGGTCTGGGGCAGTGAGTGAGGGGTTGTGTGTGTGTGTGTGTGTGTGTTTATATACATCTTTGTGTTTTTTTTTGCAGCCTGCGATGCCTGTCTCCTGGTTTTAGCCTCATGGGATTCCTATAAGAGACGCATCCGACTCTCCCCTCACCATGTGGGACGCAAGGGGCAGTAATACCCTCTAATAGATGCCCGCAGAGAGCGAGATGGGCCCCTATGTGCAGGACCCGAGCTGCAGGAACCCAGCCGGGGGGAAGAGCTTCTGCTGCCAGACTTAGCAGGACCACTTCCAGCGATGACCATGATGCAGAAGGCAGGCGTGGGAGGCCTCTTCCACAGCCCCAGCGCACAGCTCGTGCTGGTCAACTCTCTGACATGTGGCCTGGAAGTGTGTCTGGCTGCGGGGGTCACCTTTGTCCCTCCGTTGTTGCTGGAAGCGGGAGTGGAGGAGAAGTTTATGACCATGGTGTTAGGTATGCGATATTGTTATATACACGCTGCTGCTGTTACTGTGACCCGCTAATCAATCCTGTGACATCCTCTGCTATTCCTGTACTAACCCCCCCCCCCCGCACACACACACACAGCTCTGTTACTGCACCTCCATGCTGCCCTGTAGCCCTCTCTGCTATTCCTGTACTGACCCCCCCACACTCACAGACCTGTCACTGCACCTTAGCTTTGCGGTTTACATACTCCTCATTGTTAGCTGTAAGTGTATAGGGTGCATGACTATGGTATAATAGGACATCCATTCACAGACCTTCTAATCCCCCCCCCCCCTACACTCTCTCTCCCATTCACACTCTCCCCTCTCTCTCTCTCTCTCTCTCTCTCTCTTCCCCTTTGTTCCCCTCTCTTCCCCACCCTCTCACTCTCCCTTTCTCCAGGTATCGGCCCCATTGTGGGTCTTCTTATGTTGCACCTCATTGGCTCTGCCAGTGACCACTGGAACAGCAGATTTGGCCGCCGCCGACCTTTCATCTGGCTCATGTGTGTTGGCGTGATCCTGAGCCTGGTGATCATCTCGCAAGCGAGCCGCCTGGCCACTCTGGCGGGACCCCGACACGCCAGCACGGAGATGTTCTTCTTGATTCTGGGCATCATTCTCCTGGACTCCTGTGGGCAGGTCTGCTTCACCCCCCTGGAAGCCCTACTCTCCGACCTCTTCCCAGAGGGTGAAGGCTGCAGGAAGGCATTCTCTGCGTACGCCCTCATGGTCGGACTGGGCGCCTGCATTGGGTACCTGCTGCCAGCCGTGGACTGGAATGGCAGCTGGCTGGCCCAACACCTGGGCGGGCAGGAGCAGTGCCTCTTCACCATCCTCCTCCTCATCTTCCTCGGGTGTGTGTTCGCCACGCTCTTCGTCTCTGAAGAGGTGAGGACGGTGGCAGTGCAGGCAGAGGCCCCGGGTGACCGTCCAGCCAGGGGAGGGCTCTGTTTGCACTCGTGCCACCTCTGGACTCTTCCCTACAGGGCCTGGCGCATGGCGCTGGCACTAAGGGGCGTGTGCACTTTGGCGCAGCGGCTCAGGACGTTCTGCTACAGGATGCCCGTCACACTGTGGCGCCTCTTCTTGGCACAGCTCTTCTCCTGGATGGGGCTCATGACTATCATACTGTTCTACACTGACTTTGTGGGTGAGGGGCTATATCAGGGTGTGCCCGTGGCAGAGCCGGGCACAGAAGCCAGGCTGCGGTATGATGAAGGTGAGTGACATGGGGGGGACTGACCTATGAAGTGGGCAGACGTGCCAGCAGGGCGCTCTTTATTTATTTTTTGCTACATCATTTTAAACAAACGTTATTAAGTGAAGTTTATCTTCAGATCCCCCCAAGGGTTTGACATGTTAGAACAGGAGGTCACGCACTGTCGCTGGAGGGTGGCAGACTTGGGCGGGGGGGTGAAATGTGAGGAAGTGCTTCACGTAAAGGGTGGTGGATTCATGGAACAGCCTTCCAACAGGGGTGGTAGGGGCAACTAGAATAAGGGAATTAAAAGGTGATTGATAGACACCAGGGGATCCTAAATGCAAAGCCGAGGATCAAATCAGATTTTACAGCCGATGGGGAAATGGATGGCCAAAGTGGGCAAAGTAACTCTTATCTGCCGTCAGATTCTATGTTTCTATTGGTCATGGAGAAGGGTAGATGTTTTAATGGACCAACATGTGCTGACTTCTCTTTGACCCCTGCGTCTGTTTCTGACCTCCTACCTGCCTCTCTGACCTCCTACCTGCCTCTCTGACCTCCTACCTGCCTCTCTGACCTCCTACCTTCCTCTCTGACCTCCTACCTGCCTCACTGACCTCCTACCTGCCTCTCTTTGACTCCCTTTGTCTCCTGTTCCAGGGGTCAGGATGGGCAGCCTTGGGCTCTTCCTTCAGTCAGTGATGTCCATGCTCTTCTCCTTGGGCATGGATCACCTGGTGAAGACGTTTGGCACCCGATCCGTGTACGTGGCGAGTGTCACCTGCCTCCCGCTGGCCGCGCTGGTCATGTGCTTCTCCCGCAATGTCACAATGGTCACCGCGTTTGCCGCTCTGACGGGCTTCACCTTCTCCACTCTGCAGATCCTGCCCTACACCCTCACCTCCCTGTATCACCACAACCGGCAGGTGAGTGCGCCCTCGCATCTCAAACTCACTTTTTCCATGACAGGCAGGTGACTGCCCACTCACTTCTCAAACTAACTTTTTCCATGACAGGCAGGTGACTGCCCACTCACTTCTCAAACTCACTTGTACCATAACAGGCAGATAAGTGCACCCTTAAATCTAACACTCAATTACAATTATCACATTTGTAGAACTTCTTCTTTTCTTCCAGTGAATATACACTCTTTTGTACGATTTAAAAAAATAAAACTCTAAACCAGGGGTGGCCAACTCCAGCCCTCAAGGGCCACCAACAGGTGAGGTTTTACGGATATCCCTGCTTCAGCACAGGTGGCTCAGAGGACTGGAGTTGGACACCCCTGCTCTAAAGCTTTGGATGGATAGTCAATACCAATCCAGGAAACTAGTATATTTCTACCGTGCTGGAAATTAGAAATGCGGTCGTTTTCTAAAACAGAAAACCCATGATGGTGAAGCAGGTCACAGCGTGCCATTCTGATTTGCAAAATTTTGTAGTGAGGGCTGATTGTCTGATTGGCAGATTTCAAAATAAGATACTTCCCAGTGTGAACATTTGCAACACTCGCCAATTTGTAACAACTGTTTTTTTGCGCACGACTCCCAAACGTTGGTGCCAAGGATTCCTCTATGTAACATGTTGGCGGTTGGTGATTTCCTAGAGAAGTTTTATACTTTGAAGTCCAAAATGTGTCACCTTCGCAATCTTGCTCCAAAGTTTCTGATGAATAATTTACCTTTTTTTTCCTTCTATTTCTGCCCTCAAAAAATTAATCCAGTTTATCTCATTTCATTGAACTTCTTTCTTTCTTTCTTTCTTTCTTTCTGTGCTTCTCTCTTTTTCTCGCTTGGCTTCCTTCTCTCTTGCTATCCTTGGACCGGATACTCGTCTTGGACTTCAGAAAGTTCTCCTCCTGTCCTGTAAGTCTCTGATTGCTTAAACTTCTCGTTTAGATTGCCAGCTCTTCTGTCTAGGGGGAACTGTGACGCCCGCACATTTTCTCAAAGCGCTGCACAGAGGCGCAAGGAACCCAAACAATTGCGGGTTTGGGGTCACAGTGCCTCCCCCCTCCCCATCCCCCCCCCCCCCCAATGATATTTTTATGGTAAATACTGATTTTAAAGAGCGAGAACCCGCAGAAGGTTATATTATCATCAAACGTGAGACCTGCTGACAATGACTGGGACGCGGCCGGTCACAAATATGGATAATTGTGACCTATTTGTCAATTTAACAGGTGTTTCTCCCCAAATATAAGGACGTGGAGGAGGACGATGTGACCGAGAAGGAGAGAAATTCTGGATTCCCCAAGGAGACCCCAAAGGGCGTCGCGCTGTTCCCCTCCCACACCCCCTCTCTGTGCCTGGGCCCCTCCTGTGACGGAGGAGTCATGGGGGCAGAGCCGGCTGTCCCGAGCCACGGGATCTGCATGGACATGGCGATCCTGGACAGCGCCTGCCTGCTGTCGCAGGTCGTCCCCTCTCTGGCCATCGGCTTCATCGTGCAACTGACGCAGTCGGTCACGGCGTACGTGGCGTCGGCCGCCGCCTTCGGACTGATAGCCATCTACTTCTCCAGCAAGGTGGTGTTCGACAAAAGCGACATGGTCAAACTCACCGTCTTATAGGGACGCGGCGGCGCAAGGCGGCCAGCGATAAAAAAAGGAACACCCAGATGTTGGGTCGACGTGCCTTAGAAATAAAAAGGAGCGGTACCGTGCCCGAGCTCCGGGGAGACGCCGCAACCTCACTGAAGAAAAGTTGATGCAATATTCATCGTCTCAGACGGGGAGTGGGAACGTTTTTATTTAAATACATGTTATAAGGCAGGGGCGGGCAACTCCAGTCCTCAAGGGTGACCAACAGGTCTGGTCAGGGGCGGGCAACTCCAGTCCTCAAGGGTGACCAACAGGTCTGGTCAGGGGCGGGCAACTCCAGTCCTCAAGGGTGACCAACAGGTCAGGTTTTCAGGATATCTCTGCTTCAGCATAGGTGGCTCAATCAGTGCCATCTGTGCTGAAGCAGGGATATCCTGAAAACCTGACCTGTTGGTGGCCCTTTAGGACTGGAGTTGCCCGCCCCTGATTTAAGTGGGTACTCTGACTGTAACCTCTTCAGTGCCAGAGGGCTTGCAATGCATTGAATTACTGAAGCGGTTAAATGGGTCCTTTCCCTGCTTTGACAAGTGACTTCACAGGAGTTAAAGGGACATGCCTAGTTCTCCTAGTTATAACCGGACTTAACTAGTTGGAGTCATTCTACTTATTGGGGTAAATCGGGCGCCTTTTACACAAATTCCAGTCATTTTTCATGTTTAAAAAAAAAACCAAAAAACTTTTAACGTTTCCGCGGTTAGTTTAAAAAAAAAAAAGATTTTTATCTCCTGTTTTTTAAATAATGAGACAGAATTTCACGGCGTGATTACCGCAGCGCGCGCTCTATCCCATCACTCCCCCTCACTGCTCCAAGGAGCTAATCCTACAGTCCAAATTCCCCGTTTGGTGGGCCCCTTCGGCCGGTCTCGGACATTTTGGTCGCTGCCATTGCACCGCGCCGGCGCTTCGCCGTGACCAGCGGTGCATTTCCAAATCTGCCGCCTCTAGGCACCTGTCTGTGTCAGCCGCCTCCTGCTCCTTTGGGATCCCAGCGGCGACTGATGCCGCGGACGTCACGAACGTGGAGGGGCACGGCGCCTTGCCATGGAAACGTGACATCATTTGACGCCATGGCAACGAGACGCCGCGTGACGCCACGTTCGTGATGTCTGCGGCGGCATTTGCCGCTGGGGTGCCAAAGCAGCAGGAGGCGGCTGACACCGGCAAGTGCCGGCCCATTAGGGCCGATTGGCCCGCCAGTGCGGTAAAAGCACAATTGCCGCTCCCGAATTTTGCGGCCTTAGGCCTGAGCCTAATGGGAAATCTGGCACTGGCCGTGACTCACCCTGCCGCCGGCACACTCAGCCGCCGGCCACTCCGTCACTAAGGTAAGTGACCAACCTTATCCCTTACACTAATGCTACCCCTTACTCTATGACCATACCCTAACCACTAAAACCCCTTAAGTGAAACACCTACAGTTCACCCCTAAAACGCCTACAGTTAACCCCCTACCCTAAAACGTACCTTCTCTTCGAAGCGGCCGGCGGCAGAGCGTCTGCGACTGAGGTTCCCCCTGCGGCTAAACGCCATTGGGGAGTTGTTCTTGGCGAGACAGACGCGCAGAAACGTCCCCTTCCGCCGGTATAGAATAAGCCCAGTATTGTCTTATTGACAGCCCCCTTATCAAGAGGTGACTTAAGTAAAATAGGAGCAGTGGGGGGGGGGGGGGGGCCCTTATCAGAGTCGCCAGCTGCAAAATGAGGGCAAAAAAAGAAAATATTACCAATCAAGAAAATCCCACTGGTTTTAATGGACATATGTTTGCTTAATAAATCTGGCGCCGGTTCTTCGCCCCATTTTTGGGAGGCTTTCGGGAAGAGACCCGCAAAGTACCTTACTCCCTTCATTCAATCCCCGCCTTCGGCACTTACACAGCTGTGCTAGCAAAACCGTCACGTAACCCTCTCCGTGCCCCGCGACACATACGAGACATAAATCTGGTTATCGCAAGGCATTTTTTATACATGAAAAGAAGAATTTAAGAAAAGACAAAATAGTGAAACGAGTGCGAGAGAAGGAGGTGGTGGGGGAGGTATGAACATGCAATAACTTTGCATATACTGGGAGGAGCTGCTGCTTATTTTCTCCAAAACTAGTACAATAACGGTTTAACTGTGAGATTATATATATATATATATATATATATATATATATATATATATATATATATAAAATCAGTGATGAGTCTATTGTGATCTCTGTAAACCTGCTGTATATTTAAATGAAGGTGAATATATGTACATGTATCGGAGCAGGGTGCAGATCGCATGCTCACATCCTTTATATACTGTACACGTTATTTATTACGTTTTTTTTTAGCAGAACAAATGGATCACTAACCATGTTTTATAAAAGGGATCCATTATTACTCACCTGCCACGTCCAGCAGCCGAGGAACGCAGAATTCATCCTCTCTGACTGGATCTTTACTTTCAATAATAAATGTAATGTTTGCAGAGTATTTAAGGTGCAATGTGTGAGATATACACATCTATATATATGAATATATAGATATATGTGTGTGTGTGTGTGTGTGTGTGTATGTATGTATATATATATATATGTATGTATATATGTGTGTGTGTGTGTGTGTGTGTGTGTGTGTGTGTGTGTGTGTGTGTGTGTGTGTGTGTGTGTGTGTGTGTGTGTGTGTGTGTGTGTGTGTGTGTGTGTGTGTACACAGTGAAGGGTATTTAAAATATATATATATATCGCTCATTTAGATTTTTGTTTTAAATGTAAAATGTTTGAAGATTATTACTAAATGATGGGTGTTTGTCTGAGCTATTGAAGGGTTAAGTCTTACTACTGGTTTACATGGAATTCACTGTCTACATTTTGCTCTTAACTCCTCCAGTGCTGGATGGGGATGTTTACTCGGAGTTGAATAAAAAAACATTGCGGTGAGAATCAGAAGCCTAACTCGGGGACGCTCAACCCCAGTCCTCACGCGCCCCCAACAGGTCAGGTTTTAAGAATATCCCGGCTTCAGCACAGGTGGCTCAATCAGAGGCTGAGTTGAATAGTGAGCCTCTGATTGAGACACATGCTCTGAAGCAGGGACTGATTGAGCCACCTGTGCTGAAGCAGGGATATCCTGAAAATCTGCCCTGGGGGGGCTTGAGGACTGGAAGTGTGCACCCCTGGCCTAACTCCCCCCACCCCCCAATCTGAGCCTTTATGGAAATTAATATGTCTGTCTTAACGTAAAAGGATTTATTCAAATATTTGTGCTGTGTCGTTTCTCCAACTTGTATTTATTTTGCAGGGGGGTCATGTTGTATGTACGGAAATAAAGATTTGGCAAGAACTTCTGGCCTGTATCTTCTTAATAGATGTTGGAAATATATTATTGTATGTGCCCAGCACTGTAAGAAGAATTTAAGATACATTATTTCATGTACCCAGTATTGTAACATGTAGGTATGTATGTATTGTATGTCTTTATTTATATAGCGCCATTAATGTACATAGCGCTTCACAGTAATAATACAAATAATACATCATGGGAATAAGTGCTTCAGACATTTAAGTAACATTTCGGAAGAGGAGTCCCTGCTCCGAAGAGCTTACAGTCTGATTGGTAGGGAGAACGTACAGAGACAGTAGGTGAGAGTTTTGGTAAGTGTGTCTGCAGGGGGCCAAGCTTTATATATCATGTATAGTATTAGCCAAGGTGCTACTCATATGCTTCTTTAAGCAAGTGTGAATTTGACAGGAGATAAGAACCCTGTGGCTAACTTAGTCTGCCCAATATACATGGAACTCACTGCTGCAGGGAATCTTACAGACAAATACATATATATCTGTGTGCAACATGTACAAAAATACAAAAAACAGAACCACGTGCCATAGCGTAATTTTTTTGGAACAAATCTATATATTTTGGAAAGTTGTTTGTCTGTGCGCTAGGCATTTTGGACACTTCTAAAGATACCATAACCAAACTTTGCATGATGGTTCCTGAGATACAGGAGCAGGTTTTTATTCTGTTTTTTTATAATTCACACATGACATCGGCAATGACATCACTGATGACATCACAAATGACACGACCCCATCACAGAACCCTCAAGCTGCCACTTAATCTTGGTCACTCTGAAAATCCAATTTGCAACATCAGCAAACATACCGGAGCAGCCAAAGATCTTCCAGACAGAGAGAGAGTGAGACCCTTGTTTGGGACAAGAGCACAAAGTCCCACAAACACGCAGCATTAGAGGCTCTCTGTATTTGGGACGAGGGCACAAAGTCCCACAAACACGCAGCATTAGGGCTGGTCCCCGCTGGCTACTGCAGCGCCCGCTGTGGCGGACGCTGCAGGGACGAGAGCTCTCCCCTCAATAGCGCCGGGCCTGCTGCGAGGGGAGGCCGCAGCGCTGTGGCGGTTCAGCCACTGAGAACGAACCTGCCGGGTGACGTCATGGCCGCGCCCCGTCACTCCCCCACCACGCCCCCTTGGTCTTTTGGTCTGCAGCTCCCTGCAGACCGGGGAATCGGCTGCACGCGCCGCCAGTCTCGCGGGCGCGCGTGTAGCGGAGGTACTGGGGCCTCAGCTACTCTCGCTCGCACACTTCAGGACCTCAGAGGCAATGAAACTATGGTGGGTGGAGCTGCTGTTTTAGCAAAGGGATTTCGCATTAAAAAACTACAAAATGTAGTTATCCATTTATAAATCTCAGTATTTTCTGGTTTCTTGGAATTCCCCGAGCAGCGCCCGCTACTTTCAGCTTGTGTAATAAAAAGCGGGAGCACAAATAATACCCTCACAAGGGGAGAATATACAACCACCGGTCCGCACGTCCCAGGAGTGAGAAAAGTGCTATATGAAATAAAAATATTATTATCATGAGACGCCAAATGTTGATAGTCCATCCATGTATTCCTGCACCCCTCAGATCTGTCACCTGGATGACATCAGAGAATGTACCTATATGTGTCTCATCACACCGGGGCAGACCTTATCAAGGGATGTTGAGTACAGTATATGGCTGAAAAACGTCTTCAAAACTCAATAGTAAATTACCAACAGAGAAGCTGGACATAA
This sequence comes from Ascaphus truei, assembly GCF_040206685.1. Lineage (NCBI taxonomy): Eukaryota > Metazoa > Chordata > Amphibia > Anura > Ascaphidae > Ascaphus > Ascaphus truei. The sequence goes on along the minus strand of NC_134491.1, from coordinate 22,466,191 downwards.
TACGCCCCAATCGTGATTAAATCCTAATACACATATGTAGATACATTAATGGATAAAAGGGGAAAAGAGCTAATACTCCATAACGTAAAGGAGATGTGAACAAATAACAATACAACAAGAAATAAACAGTGATATACAATATGCATGTACACTGATTGCATCAATATTAATGCATCCAATGTCAATATAAACAAACACATATGAATGATGTGTAAATTAAATAACATATATAGGTAGATCGGGATACATGTATAAAAAGGTGTTGAGAAGTGCATTAGCCAGTGTCATAATTTCTTTGAGCACATGGTGGCGCTGGAGACTTTTCACCATAGTGTATGTACACACGAATATCAACAGGTAACACTTGCTGCGCTTATAGTGCCGACTACGGATGCCGTCTCCCATCTCCCGTCTCCCGTCTCCGTAGCCCAAGCGAAAGTTGTAATTTGAGTTTGGGAGACGTCTCTTGCTAAAAGGGGAGTGACGGAGGGGAGAGGGATGGGGACAAGAGCAAGGGGGGAAATGGAGAGGGAGTTGTAAGTTCTGTTTGTATGCTGAATTTACTTAACTTTAAAATTACGGGAGAATTTACTATTTTAAAGTTGTTCATATAGTGGGTTTCATTTGACACACACACACACACACACACACACACACACACACACACACACACACACACACACACACACACACACACACACACACACACACACACACACACACACACACACACACACACACACACACACACACACACACACACACACACCAACAGATATCATGGGGCCCAGGACAAATGAAAGGAGCAGCCCCCCCCAACCCATAGTGCACCTACCACGGAAAAACCATTTTTAGTGCGCAACTTTTACGTAACCCCTCAATACATATAAAAATACGCCCCACCCCCCCAATACATATACAAATATACCCCAACCCCCCCCAATACATATACAAAAATACCCCAACCCCCCCAATACATATATAAAATACACCCCCAATACATATAAAAATCAGACCTACCTTCGCTATGATCTCAGGTCAGGCCGGTGGCTGCAGGGGGGGGGGGGGGGCAGTGTGCCAGTGGCTGTGACTGCGGGGTCTGGCAATGCTGAGGAGGTGGCGGTGGCTGGCGGGGGTCCCGGTGGCTGGCTGTGCTGCGTGGCGGGGGGTGGGGGAGGCGGTGGCTGGCAGTGGCCTGGCAGCTGGCGGTGCTGCGGGGGGTGGTGGCTGGCGGTGGGGGGGGGGAGTGGTTGCGGGGGCCTGGCGGATGGCTGTCCTTGGGGACTGCGGGTGTCCCAGCGGCAGGTCACAGCAATTGCCGCCGGCCCTGTGTGTGATTGTGTGTGTGTGTGTGATTTGTTTGTATGGCCGCCAACGGGGGGGGTAAGGGGGGTCTGCCGGTGTTGGCGTCGTGGGTCAGGGTGTCCGGGCCCCCTGTGCGGCCGGGTCAGTTCATTTATAAAAAAAAACCGCTGCACCCGGTGCCTGGTCTCTCTGACGGCAGCGCCGGAAGTCAGCTGGGCTAAGCTTCTGGTGCGCCGACATGAGAGGGAGGCCCGGCGCGCGCGTGACCAGCCAGCGTAGGACAGACAGGTGTCTGCAGCGGGGCAGGGCCGGCGACAACTGCAGTGATCTGCCCCTGGGCCCCCCGCAGTCCCACCAGCCGCCGGGCCACCGGCAGACACAGCCCTCCCCCCCACAGCACCGCCAGGCCCCCGCAACCGCCCCCCACCCACCGCCAGCCACGCCCCCCCTCACCCCCCCCCCCCCCCGCAGCACCGCCAGACCCCGCAGTCACAGCCACTGGCACACTGCCCCCCCCCCCCCCTGCAGCCACCGGCATGACCGGAGATCATCCCGAAGGTAAGTCTGATTTTTATATGTATTGGGGGTGTATTGTATATATGTATTGGGGGGGGGGTGTTGGGGTATTTTGTAGATGTATTGGGGGGTTAAGTAAAAGTTGTACGCTAAAATTAGTTTTTTCATTGTAGGTGCGCTATGGGTTGGGGGGGGGGGGGCTCTGCTCCTTTCATTTGCCTGGACCCCAAGATTTCTGTTGGCGGGTGTGTGTGTGTGTGTGTGTGTGTGTGTGTGTGTGTGTGTGTGTGTGTGTGTGTGTGTGTGTGTGTGTGTGTGTGTGTGTGTGTGTGTGTGTGTGTGTGTGTGTGTGTGTGTGTGTCAAGTGAAACCCACTATATGAACAACTTTAAAATAGTAAATTCTCCCGTAATTTAAAGTAAACTCTGCATACAAACAGAAATTAGAACTCCTCTCCATTTCAGCCTCCCCCTTGCTCCTGTCCCCGCCCCTCTGCCCTCCCCCTTGCTCCTGTCCCCGCCCCTCTGCCCTCCCCCTTGCTCCTGTCCCCGCCCCTCTGCCCTCCCCCTTGCTCTTGTCCCCGCCCCTCTGCCCTCCCCCTTGCTCTTGTCCCCGCCCCTCTGCCCTCCCCCTTGCTCTTGTCCCCGCCCCTCTGCCCTCCCCCTTGCTCCTGTCCCCGCCCCTCTGCCCTCCCCCTTGCTCCTGTCCCCGCCCCTCTGCCCTCCGCCTCGCTCTTGTCCCCGCCCCTCTGCCCTCCGCCTCGCTCTTGTCCCCGCCCCTCTGCCCTCCCCCTTGCTCTTGTCCCCGCCCCTCTGCCCTCCCCCTTGCTCTTGTCCCCGCCCCTCTGCCCTCCCCCTTGCTCTTGTCCCCGCCCCTCTGCCCTCCCCCTTGCTCTTGTCCCCGCCCCTCTGCCCTCCCCCATGCTCCTGTCCCTGCCCCTCTGCCCTCCCCCTTGCTCCTGTCCCCGCCCCTCTGCTCTCCCCCTTGCTCCTGTCCCCGCCCCTCTGCCCTCCCCCTCACTCTTGTCCCCGCCCCTCTGCCCTCCGCCTCGCTCTTGTCCCTGCCCCTCTGCCCTCCCCCTCGCTCTTGTCCCCGCCCCTCTGCCCTCCCCCTTGCTCTTGTCCCCGCCCCTCTGCCCTCCCCCTTGCTCTTGTCCCCGCCCCTCTGCCCTCCCCCTTGCTCTTATCCCCGCCCCTCTGCCCTCCCCCTTGCTCTTGTCCCCGCCCCTCTGCCCTCCCCCTTGCTCCTGTCCCCGCCCCTCTGCCCTCCCCCTTGCTCCTGTCCCCGCCCCTCTGCCCTCCCCCTTGCTCCTGTCCCCGCCCCTCTGCCCTCCCCCTTGCTCCTGTCCCCGCCCCTCTGCCCTCCCCCTTGCTCTTGTCCCCGCCCCTCTGCCCTCCCCCTTGCTCTTGTCCCCGCCCCTCTGCCCTCCCCCTTGCTCTTGTCCCCGCCCCTCTGCCCTCCCCCTTGCTCCTGTCCCCGCCCCTCTGCCCTCCCCCTTGCTCCTGTCCCCGCCCCTCTGCCCTCCGCCTCGCTCTTGTCCCCGCCCCTCTGCCCTCCGCCTCGCTCTTGTCCCCGCCCCTCTGCCCTCCCCCTTGCTCTTGTCCCCGCCCCTCTGCCCTCCCCCTTGCTCTTGTCCCCGCCCCTCTGCCCTCCCCCTTGCTCTTGTCCCCGCCCCTCTGCCCTCCCCCTTGCTCTTGTCCCCGCCCCTCTGCCCTCCCCCTTGCTCCTGTCCCTGCCCCTCTGCCCTCCCCCTTGCTCCTGTCCCCGCCCCTCTGCTCTCCCCCTTGCTCCTGTCCCCGCCCCTCTGCCCTCCCCCTCGCTCTTGTCCCCGCCCCTCTGCCCTCCGCCTCGCTCTTGTCCCTGCCCCTCTGCCCTCCCCCTTGCTCTTGTCCCCGCCCCTCTGCCCTCCCCCTTGCTCTTGTCCCCGCCCCTCTGCCCTCCCCCTTGCTCTTGTCCCCGCCCCTCTGCCCTCCCCCTTGCTCTTGTCCCCGCCCCTCTGCCCTCCCCCTTGCTCTTGTCCCCGCCCCTCTGCCCTCCCCCTTGCTCCTGTCCCCGCCCCTCTGCCCTCCCCCTTGCTCCTGTCCCCGCCCCTCTGCCCTCCCCCTTGCTCTTGTCCCCGCCCCTCTGCCCTCCCCCTTGCTCTTGTCCCCGCCCCTCTGCCCTCCCCCTTGCTCTTGTCCCCGCCCCTCTGCCCTCCCCCTTGCTCCTGTCCCCGCCCCTCTGCCCTCCCCCTTGCTCGTGTCCCCGCCCCTCTGCCCTCCCCCTTGCTCCTGTCCCCGCCCCTCTGCCCTCCCCCTTGCTCCTGTCCCCGCCCCTCTGCCCTCCCCCTTGCTCTTGTCCCCGCCCCTCTGCCTTCTGTCACTCCCCTTGTAGCAAGAGACGTCTCCCAAACTGAAATTACAACTTTTGCTTGGGCTACGGAGACGGGAGACGTTATCTGTAGCTGTAGCTGGCATTATAAGCGCAGCCTTAGGCTAAGGCCCCGGTCACGACGCTGTAACGCGCGCCTGCGCTTTTGGTGGCGCTTTCAGCCGATTCCCCGGTCTGCAGCTCACTGCAGGAGCAGAGACCGGGGGGGGGGGGGGGGGCTCTCGTGCGCGCAGCGTCCGCCACAGCGGACGCTGTAGTAGACAGCGGGGGCAAGGCCTTATACAGAGGTTCTCAAGACTCCCCAACAGGTCAGGCTTTAAGGATATTGTATTGTATGTCTTTATTTATATAGCGCCAAAAGTGTACTCAGCGCTTCACAAAGAATACAGTACAGGGAATTTTAAAAATAAATAAGTGCAGCAAAAATCAGACAATGGGAAAGGAAATCCCTGCCCCGAAGAGCGTACAATCTTCAGCCACCTGTGCTGAAGCAGGGATATCCCAAAAACCTGAGCTGTAGGGGTGTCTTGAGGACTGGACACCCCATACACTTTCTAATTAACAAATGTTTATCTTATCCACATGACATTTCCCAACGACTGCCCAGGCAGGGCCGCCAACAGGAATCCTGGGGCCCAGGACACATGCAAGGAGCAGCCCCCCAACCCATAGCGCACCTACCATGGCATTTTTTTGGGGGGGTTAAGTATGGGTCAGGGGGGATGTAAAGTATAGGCGTAGGGGGGTTGGGGATAAGCTATGGGCTTGAGGGGCAAGGTATGAACTTGGGGGGCGGTTAGTTATGGGCCTGGGGGGGGAGCAGTTAGGTAAGGGCCTGGGGGGTGGTAAGTTATGGGCCGGGGGGGGCGGGGTAAGGTATGGGCCTTGGGGTATGGTATGGGCCGGGGGTGGGGGTAAGGTAGGGGGGTTAAGTAGGGGCCTGGGGGGGTCAAGTACAGTATGGGACTAAAGGGTGTAAGGGGTACAGTATTGATGAATTACAGTACCTCTTCAGTCCGCCGGTATGGGTCTTCAGTCGGCCGGACGGGGGCATCAGTTGGTGAGTGATGGGGCCTTCAGTTAGCCCTTGGGGGGGCTTCTGTTAGCCGGGGGGGGCCTTCAGTCAGCCAGCAGTTGGGCTAGGGGGGGCTTCAGTCAGCCAATGGAGGGGCTTTCAGTTAGCCTGGGGGTGGGGGGCTGGGGACCCTCAGTTACCCTGGGCCTTCAGTTGGTCTGCTGTTGGGCCGGGAGGGGGGGCTTCTGTTAGCCCAGGGGAGGGGGGATGCATTCAGTTATCCCGGGGGAGGGGGGAACCTTCAGTTAGCCCGGGGGGGTGCATTCAGTTAGCCCGGGGGAGGGGGGTGCATTCAGTTAGCCCGGGGGAGCTTTCAGTTAGCCCTGGGGGGGCTTCTGGCAACCCGCAGTGGGGTTGGGGGGCGGCCTTCAGGCGGCCCATGGGGGGGGGGGCTTTAGGCTGCCTGCTGAGGCTCAGGTATGAAGAGTAAGTTAGGTCCCGGGGGGGGGGGTTAGGGTTGATGCCTCGAAGGCTTAGTTAGGGCCCTGTGGGGGTGTTTGTTTTTTGGGGGGGAGTTGATACCTCAGAGGCTCAGTTAGGGCCTGGGGGGGTTATTTTTGGTGGGGGCTGCAGATGGACGACTCGTGGTGCGAAGGATGCAGGCAGGTGTGGGGGGGGGGAGAGGGAAGGGGAGACGTTGAAAGGATCACAGTGACACACACACACAAATATACACTGCAACAGGGACACAGACGCTAAAGAGAAAAACACAGGGTACACACACATCAGTACAGGGAGAAACAAATACAGTACAGTTACGTGTTTACTTTTGTGTAGTTAGAATAAGCAGCTGCACAGGCGGGAAGATTCAGACACGCTTCTCCCGCCTGCGCAGCGGCTTATATCAGGTGCGAGTCCCCGCCATGAGGAAGGCCCTCATTGGCTCTCCTCTCCTAGCTTCAATTAACCAAGTGTGTCAGCGTTTTCTGACACAGCCGCCGACAGTGACACGTGACCCGCACGGGGCCCGGGCCCCCCTGACTCACGGGGCCCGGGACACCAACCCCGACGGTCCCCCCTCTGTCGGCGGCCCTGGCCCCTGGTGCTAATTATTTTCTGCGTGAGCCACCGAGGGAATTGCTGTTCGATTCGTGATCGATACCTCCCAGCTGTACAGGGCTTGAAAGAGGAGAATTCCACTAAACGCAACAGGATTCATTTTCTTTGCTAAATCAGGTGCTGTTTTTGGCACTTTGATACAGAGCAGCCGACATTTCTGCATAAGGGCATCTCCAGCACTTAGAAAGGCATGCATTGCTTTAACGCTTTCACTGCCAGGCGGCCCTGCGGTGCATTCCTGCTCAGGGCCTCAGAGAGCAGCCCCTTAGATGTTTGACAAGGAAACATCACAGTCTCTGTTGTTCTACAAACACACACACACACACACACACACACACACACACACACACACACACACACACACACACACACACACACACACACACACACACACACACACACACACACACACACACACACACACACACACACACACACACACACAGCTCAATGTCAAAGGAAGAGACAGGGAAACCCCGGGAGCAGAGAAAGTGGAGGAGTACACGGCAGGGATCTGAGCACTGCAGTGACACATACTGTAATCACAGCTCATCAAAGGCAGGAGGGAATAGCGCCTTCTCTGTATGACATTGACATCATCCTGTGCTGGCAGAATCTCAGGCTTGTTATATAGTGCGCGCGTGTCAATGATAATTGCAAGGTGTGAGCCTGCAGTTGCTATACTTAAGACGCGCGCGTGCGCACGGCTGTGAGTGGTGGCGCGGCAGATCTGTGAAAATACAGGAAATTTGTATTTTCGCGCTGCGGGCCAATCAGAGCGCGGCCTAACGCTGTGAGGTCAGAGCCACGCCCCCTAGCCGCGCGTGTCATTGCTTGCGCTATAGCAACTAAACGCGCACGCACAGCACAGTGTCTCAGAACACTGAATAATAAGACTATTATCTGGGTCAATATTACCTAATCAGCATCTGACAGCATGTATCTGTTATGGAAACATGTTCTACCTGTCACCGTGTGGCAGGTGACTGGTTACAGCGGAAGTGTATTTACAGATAAGCTAGTTTGAAGAGCCTAGCATAGAAAGGCTCATTTATACACATTGTGTTCATCTGGTCCTACCCAACCTATATTTTATATTAACTGTGACCATCTGGTTTTACCCAAGTTATATTATCGGGGTTATTATTTAGACCTTATCTGAACACATACCGGTAACCAGCTATTGCAGCATTTAATTATATGTAGCTTGTACAGGGTAATGACCCCTATGGCGGACTAGCTGGGCAATACTATATATGCACAGGGCGCTGTGCAGATACTGAGCAGGATTCATAGCCCAGTTTACAAAGTTTATTAATATACGTTCATAAATCCTCCAGCTTGGTGGGAGAGAGCTCATAACGGGGTTTCTTTTTCTATTTAGTGTATGCTCATTTTATTTATATTAACTAGCTAAGTACCCGGCTTCACACGGGTTGCAGTACCGAGGAGCCATCTTTTCCATTGGAGACTTGAAACTGTGAATCAATCGATAATGGCGCCTTCTTTAACCCGATCAATAATTCCACATTTCAGTGAGTGAGGCTGCACTGCCAACCCCCAGTCACTAAGACTCCCACCCCAAATTATAGTGGCATCAGCCCTCTTCAGTGACACCCCCCCTCAGTGACACTCACACTCAGTGACACCCCCCCCCTCAGTGACTCCACCCCTCAGCAACACCCCCCCTCAGTGACACTCACACTCAGTGACACTCACACTCAGTGACACTCACACTCAGTGACACAACCCCTCAGTGACACAACCCCTCAGTGACACAACCCCTCAGTGACATCCCCCCTCAGTGACACCCCCCCTCAGTGACACTCACACTCAGTGACAAAACCCCTCAGTGGCACACCCCCTCAGTGACTCCACCCCTCAGTGACACACACCCTCAGTGACACCCCCCCTCAGTGACACAATCCTTCAGTGACACTCCCCCTCAGTGACACTCACACTCAGTGACACAACCCCTCAGTGGCACACCCCTCAGTGACTCCACCCCTCAGTGACACACCCCCTCAGTGACACCCGCCTCAGTGACACAACCCCTCAGTGACACTCCCCCTCAGTGACACTCCCCCTCAGTGACACTCCCCCTCAGTGACACTCCCCCTCAGTGACACTCACACTCAGTGACACAACCCCTCAGTGGCACACCCCCTCAGTGACTCCACCCCTCAGTGACACACACCCTCAGTGACACCCCCCCTCAGTGACACAACCCCTCAGTGACACTCCATCTCAGTGACACTCCCCCTCAGTGACACTCCCCCTCAGTGACACTCCCCCTCAGTGACACTCACACTCAGTGACACAACCCCTCAGTGGCACACCCCCTCAGTGACTCCACCCCTCAGTGACACACACCCTCAGTGACACCCCCCCTCAGTGACACAACCCTTCAGTGACACTCCCCCTCAGTGACACTCACACTCAGTGACACAACCCCTCAGTGGCACACCGCCTCAGTGACTCCACCCCTCAGTGACACCCCCCCTCAGTGACACCCCCCCTCAGTGACACAACCCCTCAGTGACACTCCCCCTCAGTGACACTCACACTCAGTGACACAACCCCTCAGTGACACACCCCCTCAGTGACTCCAGCCCTCAGTGACTCCACCCCTCAGTGACACTCACACTTAGCAGCGGATTTCGAATTCCGCCACCCCTAGGCACGTACATATGCCGGCCGCCTCCTTTCTGCCGCCCTCCTCCTTCCGATTTTCAGCGTCAAATGACGCCGCGGACATCACTAAAGTGACGTCACATGGTGTCTTGTTGCCATGCTAATGCAACGTCATGATGTCATTTGATGCCGCAATGTCATGTTGCCATGGAATGACACACCCTGTGACGCCACGTTGGTGACATCCGTTGCGTCATTTGACACTGCGAACTGGAAGGAGGAGGAGGGCGGCATATGTGACTTCCCGTTAGGTCCGATATGCCCGAGAGCACGGCAAATGTATATGGGGGCGGACATATTTGCTGCCCCCAAATTTTGTCTCCCTAGGCCCAGGCCTAACGGAAAATCTGCCACTGCTCACCCTCCCGTGACCTTCCCCCTCAGTGACCTTCCCCCTCAGTGACCTTCCCCCTCAGTAACAGTCACACCTTCCGCTCATGCACCCCCACCGCTCACCGCTCCCTCTCCTACACCCCCACGGCCTACGCTCTCACACTAAAGAATGTCGGGAAGGCCACTAGCTTAGCGCGGTGACCAATCACATACCTCCCTGCAAAGTAAAGGCCAATCAGCGGCCTCGCGCTGAGAAGCCAACCAATCAGCGACCGCGCAGAGAGGGAACAACCAATCAGAGGTCGGAGCGGTTAAAAACAGGAGAGAGAAACAAAATCCCCAAATAAAAAATAACCCCCAGGTGCACACCCCTAGGGCCCTTTTATTATTAGAGATATATTTCAATTGTTTTCATTTTTTATTTTTTTGCACAATCTGCATTGAATTGGCTATTGTTATATGGGAGAGAAAAAAATCAGGCTGCGAAAGTGACATCCATAATGTCATTATTTACATTTCCACTATCTGCAGTTTAAATGCCCGCGTCCGTGCATCAGGGCCCATCCGGAGTAAAAACAGGGAAACCTGCAGTATGGACCAAAGATCCCATTTTATCTTTTTTTGTGCGTTAAACCTTCAATGTTCCAAAAAGTAACACAAACCTTCAAAAATGTGTGTGTGTGTGTGTGTGTGTGTGTGTGTGTGTGTGTGTGTGTGTGTGTGTGTGTGTGTGTGTGTGTGTGTGTGTGTGTGTATGCTCCATACACGCAGAAGCACAGTAGGAAGGAACGCCGCCCGCCCCCTAGCGCTAGCTGTGGGGAGCGTCCTTCCTCTGCTCCGGACAATGATAGAACAGGCGCACAGTAACAATTCAATACTACACAGAAAGCTCTATTAGTGTTACGCAGGAGGGATGGGGTGTACTCTGGCGGGGCTAGAATAGGTTACTGTTAGTGACTGTAAGCCAATAGTGTGTGCATAAGGCAGAGTCCATGGTGGGTGCGGGCGGGCGAGCGACTGTGCTAGTGGCTTCATGCTTGCCTCTAGCTTCAGCGATTTGTGTGCTCTAATTGGACGCAATGAAGGGGTGTGTCATGGGCGTGGCCGTGACGTCACAGGAGCTTGTTCACCCTCATTGGGCGAACCACTCACATGACCCGACAGTCACGCGAGGAAACAAATTAGTTTCATCGCGCATCGCGAGTGCCGGCACTTCTGGTCGTGCGCACGCTCGCAGGACAGCCTCATAGAGGCACATCATTTTGATTGCGCCGCAAGCGCGGCCGCGATAACCATAGACGCGGCCGAAGGGATATACAGTACTGAGCGACTGGCTATTTTACAAAACCGAAAGCTCAAGGAAACGAGAGAGACTAGAATGGGTTACTATTAGCCACCACGCACTGTGGAATTAGGCTAAGGCTGAGTCCATGGTAACTGCAGCCGTGTGCAGGCGCGCTGAGGCTGAGGGAAAGTGGATGCTTTCCCTGGCCTTAGTTCGCGCGCCGTCGGGGGGCAGGCCAGTGACGTCACGGAGCTGGTTCGCCCTCATTGGGAGAACCGCTCACGTGAACGGCACTGCGCTCCTGTGAGCGCTTAAACTAGAAATGTGTTAAGACCTACGCCTCCGCACGCCTGCGCGAGCCCCTGCTAAAGCCGCTCTCATTGCGGCTGCAGGGTCTTACTGACAAGCGTCAGCGCGCCACAGCACGGGTCAGCGCCTAAGCGCTGACCCTGGACTCAGCCTAAGAAATAACATACACCTCCAGGGTGGTATGTCTTTACAATTTAGCCATTTACCTGTTCCTCTACAGCAGGACGGTGCGCGCCGTGCGCGAGGAAGCAATTGAAACTGATTTCTCGGCGTGACGGGCAGGTCACGTGAGCGGTTCTCCCAATGAGGGCGAACCAGCTCTGTGACATCACTGACACGCCCTATACCCGTCCCTATACACGCCCCCGACAGCGCATCAAGCATGTCTGAAAAACGCACCCGCCTTACGCGGATGACGTCACGGACGCGCATGCCTCAGCGCAGGAGAAAGCTGTATGGACTTAGCCTTAGGCTGCGCTTATAGTCATGGCTACGGCGACGCCACCGCATAACATCACGCATAGCCGTCGCTATAGCGAAAGTTGCACTTTGGTGCAGGAGACTTTGGGAGGGCAACAGGGGGCATGGCGAGGGGTGGCCTTGAGCGGTTCGCCCTCATTGGCTGAACCGCTCATGTGATGCTGCCGTCGCTCTCCAATACAAAATCACTTGTCTCCAGAGCTTCAGGTCGTTAGGTCGATACGCAACGCCGTCGCCATCGCACCTACTATGGGCACCCGCGACGGACTTCACGTACTTGTGCCGTCTAAGGCCGTGATTATACCAAAAGTCGCCTGAAAAACAACATTTAAAAAAAACAATAGAAGCGCTCATAGCTGTTGCGGCGTGGAACTGCAGGGCGGATTTCTCCTGGCGCAAAACTCAGATTTGTTCTTGGCTGGCGACGGCCGCGTCACGTGAGCGGTTCCAGCCAATGAGGGAGAACCGCTCACGGCCACGCCTCGCATCCCTGCCTCCGCTTTGCAGTTTCCCTGGTATAATCACGCTGCCGCTCGGAGGCAGCATGAGGCTGACGTCACCGGATCGTGCTGCCGCTCAGCGGCATCTGGCATAATCGAGCCCTTAGCCTTGTCAACCCAATAACACTTGGTGCGCAGTGGCCAGCCAACGGAATCACTTCCTGCGGTTTGTAGAGTTAAGTGTCTGGCAGATGGCACAGTGAATATTTTTGACCCTGGCCATGGTGTGGCTATTGAATGGCTCAAGTGTTATTTGTCTGTTAAAGGGTTAACTGTTACATCATGCAACTTTTCCTTGAGGGAAATGAAAATTCTATGGCACTGCAGCCACCTGTGTGCACATCCGTCATGTGGCACCACCTGTGTGCTCATACCTGTACTAGCTCCCTGGCTGCCTTTAAAAACAGACCACTTCCTGGTTGAAGCTTAATATTCCATGCAGAGCACAGCTGAGATACCTGAGAGATATGCAAATAGCTAGTCTAGCTACACGTGTGAACAGTGAGCAGCTCAAAAGTATGATGTGACAGTGATGCTACCCAGCAGCTGGTTTAGCTCACGCATCTAGAGCTGGTACCCAGAGTAGCCAAGGCTGTGGGTTCCAGTCCTGTTTGGGTCTGACACTAGTAGTCCAGTCACTAAGTGCGTTAGGCTTGCCTACTCAATACAGTTCTTATGGAAAGCTTTTAGGAAGTGTGGGATGTGATTAATTTAAATATACTTTGCATAATCATTAGCATATTTCCCAGGGTGTCTCAGGTGTGCTCCTTTTTGAGCAGAAACATCTCTCCCTAACTTACTTGTTAAATTGAGCTCTGCCTTTGCCAGAAACAGAACATTGAATCTGCCTTTTTTAGATTGGATTACAATTCTGGTGAATAATCTACCCATCTCTATTAGTGAGGGGTCTCCAAGGGGTTCACCCCTCAAAAAATGTAATGGCGGATGCTAGACAGTATACCCTGTGTGGGGACTGCGCACTTAGGCTGGTTCCATACTGCCGGGGCGTGCTACGCCGTGCGCGCGCACGGCAGTTATAGATGGCTGAGGTCAGCCAGCCGTTCTATACAAGGGCCGCGCACGGCAGGGAGCGGGGAGCCGACAGACAGCGGGGAAGGGAAGGAAAATCATCTTTTCGCGCCGCTACCTGCGATCAAATGTATGTATATGTGTGTGTGTGTGTGTGTGTGTATGTGTGTATGTATTTGTGTGTGTACAAATTTAATAAATATTTTATTTTTACCAATGTTTTTTTTAAAAATAAATAATAAATTACACACACACACACACACACACACACACACACACACACACACACACACACACACACACACACACACACACACACACACACACACACACACACACACACACACACACACACACACACACTACCTTCACAGCTCACAGCATACACAGTATACACACAAAAAGCATGCGGCACACGCGCGCGCACTGCCGCACACACTACATAACAGCCCTTAGTAAGGCCCGAAACTGCACCTTAGCGTGGGTGGTATAACTGTCAATTACAGCAGGAACTTCCAAAGTCGCTCCCCAGGATGCGTTGCATCCACAGCAACAAGGCATTATGTGGCGCGACTTTGGAAGCTCCTGTTGTAATTCACCCTCCAAGCTGTCTGCACACACTGAGGTGCAGTTTGGGGCCTTATTAAGCAATGTAGTAGAGCAGGAACACAGCCGAAGTCCATAAGCAGAAAAAATAAAAAGATTCCAAAGCAAACTCCAAATAAAGATTTGTTTATTGTGTTAGCTCACAACATACAGGGGTGGAACGCACCGACGCGTTTCGTGCAAAGCACTTTATCAAGGGGCCTTATTAAGTTCGTTCCCCCCTAAGCTCAGGATACTATACTGTCTGGGGTTGGTCAAACAGGTTTGTTAGCAATAGTTATGGCTCTGTAATTAATATTTATTATTTAGGGGTTCGCAGAACAAATATAACAGAATAATTGTAATTAATGCTGGCAAACTTCCTTTTGTGTATTGTGACACCCTTCTTTAGACAAGATGACACAATTAATGTTATTTATTTATTTATAAAATGTTTTACCGGGAAGTAATACATTGAGAGTTACCTCTCGTTTATAATAATAACAAACAGTATTTCCATCCACAACGTGCCTTGAATTATTACTGCATTACTTGCACTGTTTAAACCCCTATCCAAGGTTCTTTCATATCAGTGGGGTGTAATAATGTTACTGCCAGGAATACATGCGTCTTGTTCCTAGGGAGAGGTGTGTTTTGTCTGATCAGGATATACATGTATAGTGACAGGGACACGTGGCTTTTGTGGGCTGATACACAGAGCGCATGCTGCAGGCCTAGGGGGTGCAGAGCGCTGCATGTTACTTGGGGCTGGGATGAGGGTGGTCACCCCTGTGTAAATACTCACGCTGGACACATCCCCTTTAAAGAACCACACACCCCAGAGAAGCCCCATTCCCCCACTTCTCCCGGTGACGTCACAATGAAGGCCAGAGGTGGAGCCCTTCTGAGGCTCCGGCCAATCAGAGCGCCGGCTGGGAACCGAGCCTCCCCGGGTAGACCAATGGGAGTGCGCGGATGGCGAGCGAGCCTCCCCCAGGGGTGGGAGGGGCGGTCATGTGAGCGCAGGATGCCAGCATGGAAGACAGGAGCTGCGGCAGCGCCATGCGGGCCCAGGGGTAGCACAGGTGAGGGGCACCGAGGGAGAGGGGGACACACACTTTACAAAGTTTACTTAGGGGGGGTAAAGTCAACCTGCTTCCAAGAGAGAGGTGTGTGTGTGTGTGTGTGTGTGTGTGTGTGTGTGTGTGTGTGTGTGTGTGTGTGTGTGTATATATATATATATATATATATATATATATATATATGAGCTTGCTTGTGTATATATATGTGTATATATATATTCTGTATACATAAATCATGATATATATAGATATATATCATGATTTGTGTATATAAATACACACACACACACACACACAAACACACTAGGTGCATCAAACATAAAGAAGATATTATTTAGCTGATAAAATCAGTGGTGTCCTCGCCTTGCACAGTTTAGTGACTGAGATCCTAAGTGTTCCTCTGAACTTTGCATGTCCTGATGCCTTGTTGTGACTTGACATTTGGAGCCGTATCTGCCCTCCTGTACTGTCACACTGCAGGTCACCCTGAAAGGGGGGCTGTCAGACCTGCTCCCAGCTTGTGCTCACCCCAAGCTTTTTATAATGTGGTAAAATCAGTCCTGGGCGTCCTGAACTGGAGATCTCTCACCTCACTCACTGGGAGGCAGTCTGACATTTTGGGAGTGAGTGTCACTCATTGGGAGGCAGTCTGACACATTGGGAGGGACACTCACTGGGAGGCAGTCTAACACACTGAAAGGAAATAATTCCCTGTAGGTCTCATTCATTAGAACACAGTCTCAAATCGCTCAGAGCATGTGTCACTCAAGGGAAGATGATCTGTCACATTGTGAGTGAATCGCATTAACCAGAAGGCAACCTACTCACTTAGCCTCCCTTACTGGAAGGCAGCCTCACTCACTTGGCCTGAGCCTCCCTTACTGGAAGGCAGCCTCACTCACTTGGCCTGAGTCTCCCTTACTGGAAGGCAGCCTCACTCACTTGGAACGAGCCTCCCTTACTGGAAGGCAGCCTCACTTGGCCTGAGCCTCCCTTACTGAAGGCAGCCTCACTCACTTAGCCTGAGCCTCACTCACTGGAAGGCAGCCTCGCATGATTATACCCTGCAGTCTATCAGACCTATAAGTGCTCCAGTTAGCAGCTGTACTGCCCTGGCATGAATGAATGTATATTTATAAGCTGATGTCACATGGCAGGGTTACAGTGTTACACAGGGAAACTGCCCCAGTGACAAATTTAGATGTAGATCAGCGTTTCATGTTTAGACCAAATCAATCTACTGCACGGAAATGTACTGAGTATCTCTGCGTACGTACAGCTCCTTAACAATCCTTATTCATCTGCAAATAAACAGCATTAAAAAAAAATAACTTCATGTACCCACCTTCCTTACATTACGATAAAATGAAGATTTGACTGTTTTTTGGTTTCTGTGGAAATTAAGAAACATTTTCATCTGGGCATTAGAAGGGTGTATGTGGGGGGGGGGAGGGGCAGCTGTCAATCAGGTGTTTCCTTGAACCATCCAATCTCCTCCGACACTACAGAGAAAACGGCCCGCTATGGAGATCTTGTTGGAATTGTTTATTGTGCGTCAAAATCGTGCTAAAAGCGGCACAAACCTTCATAAAGTGTCTGAAGGTCGTTACGTGAGTTCATACACAGACCGCACCGTTTGTTGTTTGAAATGAATGTGGCGCTTTGGGTCATGTTCAGTACCTGACTGATGCCATGTAAATAGAAACAGAATGATGTGTATATAACTAGAACACAAATGAGGAATGTAATATATACCATTTAGCCAAAGGCCGCCCATTACTGTGTGCCAAGATATTGAACCAAAACCATTTTTGACGCCCCAGGGGCAAACTGAGAAGAAGTAAAGGTTAGTACTTAGACACCCAGAAGCGTAATAAAGTTTAAGATTTCTGTGCATCAGTTTTACGCCCCCCAAAAAGCCATTGGCGATGCAAAAGTACAAGGTCCTGAGGAAGGAGGACAGAGAAGGGTTTCATGTTTGTTTGGCACGGAACAATCATCACAGAATCCAGGATGTCTGATAAGGTGACGCTTTAGAAACAGAGCATCTAGCCCAGTGGTGGCCAACTGCAGTCTTCAAGGGCCACCAACAGGCCAGGTTTTCAGGATATCCCTGCTTCAGCACAGGTGGCTCAGTCAAAGACCGAGCCACTGATTGAGCCACTTGTGCTGAAGCAGGGTTATCCTGAAAACCTGACCTGTTGGTGCCCATTGAGGACTGGAGCTGGCAACCGCTGATGTAGAAGGACCGCACGCGCTAAGAATATACTTGTCAGCAGTTTTAAAAATGAAAACATTGGAGACCCCGGATTACGTTGCTTAAGGAAATGATCAGAGGTCTGAAGGAGTAGTTCATGCATGGAGCAGGCGAGCAGCAGATGTGTTTGGGGCAAATGCAGCAGGCGCCAAACTCCTTTTGACAGGGAAATGATGTGCCAAATACCGTGATGCTTAGAGACGCAGTGTGAAAATGGCTCAGTATAACAGCAAAATGTCGTTGATGCACACTCCAAATTAAAACAAAATCCCCAACATTTTCATTAACGAGGGGTAAACAGCGATTTATTTCTCCTTTGTACGCCAAAGAATATTTGCCAGGTCATTTTTTTTTTTGGTTGGGGTGCAAAAAAAAAATATTCTTACGGATATGTATGTTCTGCAATTTTATTGTATACCTTAAAAAATATGTATATTTAGTTTTAAGGCCGAGCAGCTTTTTGAAGGATGTGAGATCCTGTGCAGAACGAACAGCTAGGAATACAGGGCATATTCTGCAACGTAGGACCGCTTTGTTCGGTGAAAACGCCTCAGTACTCTTTGTCAATATTGGCTATGCAGGTGTGTTCAGTACGCTCTCCCCAGCGCTGTTTAACCCATTCGTGGCAGGGTTTTTGTGCCAAGAGTGCTTATCCGGATTTAACCCCTTCCTGCTCCAGAGCAAGACCTGGCTTACCCAGAATGCTCAGCATCCCATTTAACCAGCTCTTCCTCTCTCTGCAGGTCACAGAGCACCGGACATACCCATTTAAAGACCCACCCGTCGCCCTCCCTGCTTGAGACCAACTGATTTACACCCACCCCCCCTTCCTCCCTCGTTAATAGGGGGACAGGGGGGGGGGTCCACCGCCTGGTCAAAAAATGGTTTCTTTAAACGGCACCGAGCGTCTGCCCACCTCTGAACCCCTTTCCAACGCGGCTGCCCCGTGCGGGCAGAACCTGGTGGGACCTCAGCGGGGGGAGGCTCCTTTAGACGCCCTTCCGAAGGACGATCTCAGCCCTTCCACGCCTGCCCTGGCAGAGGAGCTGAACAGCAGCGCTGCCGCTGGGAAGGAGGAGGTTGGGAAAGTGGAGGGTCTTCCAGAAGAGGTGGGGGGGATCCTTTTGTCCCAGGTGGTGAAGGCAGTGGAGGATCCCAAGGAACCCCCGCAGAAGCTCCCTGACTTCTGCGCCCAGGTCTCCTGGGACTTTTCCCCCACGCTGGAGGAAATCGAGGAGTTCTTGAAGGACAACATGGGCCTGATCCGCGAGGAGCTGGGCGAGAGGCCGCCCGTCGTGGGCGTGCGGCTTCAGGACTGCAAAACGGGCGAGCAGACTCCGCCCGCGGAACAGACACCACCCGACGAGGATGCATCTGCTCCAGTGACGCCGGATGCTTCCGCCAGCTCACCCACGGCATCGGGCAGCATCCCGGTCATCCTTCAGATCCAGCCGGTGCCAGGAGCTGCCCCTCTGACACAGAGCTCAGAGGGCAGCATGCGAGTGGCACAGCTGGTAATCAGCGTGCAGGGTCAGAACCTGGCACTGGCGCCCCTCCCAGGACCCGCCTCTCCTGGGGACCAGAAGTACGTGAGAATCGCCCCCCTCCCCGTTGCCGTCCGGCCACTGGCACTGGGGGGGGTCTATGTGGGCGATGGGCAGCAGAGGACGCAGAAAGGGTCACCAGCTGTGATCAGGGTGCACAAGTGCAGCCACCCTGGGTGCAACAAGATGTACACCAAAAGCTCCCACCTTAAAGCTCACTTCAGGCGGCATACGGGGGAGAAGCCTTATATCTGCACGTGGCCCGAGTGTGGATGGAGGTAAGGAACAGGAGAGGGGATACGTGCGGGACATTACAGGTAGCTTATATCTAAACTGCAATAAGGTAGGGGGCGATGGGAGGAGTAATAGGGAGCGGTTATATGGGATAATAGGAGGAGTTATAGGGAGCGGTTATATGGGATAATAGGAGGAGTTATAGGGAGCGGTTATATGGGGCAATAGGAGGAGTTATAGGGAGCAGTTATATGGGGCAATAGGAGTTATAGGGAGCGGTTATATTGGGCGATAGGAGTTTATAAAGCGGTTATATGGGGGAATAGGAGGAGTTATAGGAAGAGGTTATATAGGGTAATATGAAGAGTTATAGGGATGGTTATATGGGGCAATAGGAGGAGTTAAATATGTCTGCAGACCTCTAATACAAAAAAGGTGTGATTTAAGGCGCTCCTCTATGAAGCAATAAAGTGTGAATAGTGTTTATATAAAGCTAAAAATGCTTATATAAAATAATATATTAACCGTGCAAATGTGTTATAACAACATAAGGATTTAGAAAACGCAGCTCAACCCTTTTGAGACGTCCAGATCTCCTTTTGTAGATTTCCAAAGTCAGGTTTGGGGAGCGCAGATTTCACCATATGTGAAAAAAATAACAATAATATGAGACATCATAGTATCAACAGAAATGGGGAGTCACACTTTCCCAGTGATTAAACAGCAGTGGATATCAGTAGCTATCTCAGCTCAGGGAGATCCCACAGGATGACCCTCGGTGCAAGACAGAAAAGTACACACTTAGTGCAACTTTGTATGACGATTTCTGATGAAGCTCTTTTACGAGCGAAACGCGTAAAGTCCAAGCCAGTAGGCTATATAAGCTCCCAAAACTGCCCTGCACTGTTGGCACCCTTGGCTGCAAACAACGGGAGGATCCGTGACCGGAAGTGACGCGGTCGGAGAGTCCAGAGGATCTGTGCCACCTGTAATTTTTATGTGTACACGCCACACTAACAGAATGTAAGTGTGATACTAATCATTCTAATACAATGCAGTATTGAACACACAAAGTTGCACTAAGTGTGTACTTTTCTGTCTTGCACCGAGGGTCATCCTGTGGGATCTCCCTGAGCTGAGATAGCTACTGATAGCCACTGCTGTTTAATCACTGGGAAAGCGCGAGTCCCCATTTCTGCTGATACTATGATGTCTCATATTTAAAAACAGACTGCACTATATTATTGTTATTTTTTCACATATGGTGAAATCTGCGCTCCCCAAACCTGACTTTGCAGACTTCTCTGGCTGGCAGAGAGGAAGGAGCAATGCTCGGGGGGGTTTAGGCTTGTTACTCTCCGTGGCCGTGGCTCAGTGCAGTCATAGGGGTTTTTATACGAAAGCAGGGATTTGAATGA
Organism: Ascaphus truei; assembly: GCF_040206685.1. Lineage (NCBI taxonomy): Eukaryota > Metazoa > Chordata > Amphibia > Anura > Ascaphidae > Ascaphus > Ascaphus truei. The sequence goes on along the minus strand of NC_134491.1, from coordinate 22,446,116 downwards.
ACCCCTTCTGTACTGCAGAAGCAGATTACTGAGCAATGAAAGGCTTGACCCACTTTACAGGTGATTATACTGCACTGTTCAGTTGCACGGAGTATCTCCGCAAACTTCAAATCCCCATAAAATCATCATTGTCCCTAATAATAATAGCATGTTCTTGTATGGCGCTGCTAGTTTTACGAAGCACATTTTGCAGACACAGGTCCCTGCCCCGTGGAGCTTACAATCTGTTTTTGGTGCCAGAGGCACAGGGAGATAAAGCGACTTGCCCAAGGTCACAAGGAACCGACACCGGGAATTGACCCAGGTTCCCCTGCGTCACACTCGGTGCCAGACAGTGTCTTTACTCGCTGAGCCACTCATTCTCTATTATTCTAATACCTACAAAGAAGCAGTAGGGTGACGTGCTGTTTTAAAATGAAGGTGGTCAAGTGTAAAGTGGCGCTGAGCGTCTGTTCCCAGCTATATAACGATGCTGAGCATCTCTCTGCTTCCAGTTTCCCCAAACTGTTCCAGTTTACAGTGGGTGTGAATTATTACTTGGATCAGCGCCAGAACCGCCAACTACATTCCGTGCCCCCGAGTTCTTGTGAAACGGCCTAAATTGTTCAGAATTCCCCATTTCGCTGTTTTAATGTGGGAAACTATCAGCCTTGTAACATCTTTCAATTTCAATTTTTTTTTTTAAGTAAAAGTAATCAAAATGAATGGAACGTGCAATAATATATTTATACATACATACATACATACATACATACGTATAATGGAAGCAGGCACTCCAGGACTTAGAAAAATGGATCGTTTTGCAATGTTTAGACTCTGCAGGAGCCCTTCTCATGAAAGCCGAAACGCTGATAGTTTTGCATTAAACTTTATTAATTTTTCTAAGTCCGGGAGTGCCTGCCTCCATCTTTTCTGTATTCCAGTCCCCAGCGGACACACACACACACACACACTCTTTATTCTTCGACATCTCAGTGCCCTTGGGGGACGTTTCTCAAGGTCAAAGGGCCCCGAAACGTCGATCAATGTTTTCTAAAAGAATAAAACAGCTCTTTTTGCCACGTTATTGAAGAGCTTGCGGAGTCGCTTGTGTTGCACAGTGTTTTGTGTATGTGTGCCACTAGTGCGCCCGCCACGCCAGAACAGATCCCGCACACATGCACTTTCGCAATAAGTGAAATTTATAAAGATGGTGATCGGTCTTTACAAATTCCATTTATTGAGAGTCCATATGTGCTGGCTCTATTCTGCTTTTATGTTATATACACAGTACCCTCAGTTCCGTGACACCTGCAAACTGTGTAATATAGGAGTGCCTTACTTTCACTGACCTTTTGTGTGTGTGTGTGTGTGTGTGTGTGTGTGTGTGTGTGTGTGTGTGTGTGTGTGTGTGTGTGTGTTTTTTGTGTTTGTTGAACTTGTTGCAGACTTTTGGATCGGAACGAACTAAAAAGGGTGACATTTGTTTAATTCTATATTCTTTAATAGAAGGATGGAGTGTTTTAGGATCGCCCTGCTGGTGTCTGGAAGAAGAGCTATACTTTGTAGCTGATGGCTTCTTTCCTGCACACCTGGCATGGAGGTTGGCCAGGCAAGGAGGGTGTGTAATTGCCTTAAATATTCCTCCCGCGGGGCACTGCCTTCACATGCCCTCGTTAATGCCACTCTGCAGCTGCCAGACACATCCCAAGTGGAATGTTCTATTCTCTAATGCTCCAGGTCATGGGGTGCAGCGGTTACAGTGTTAGCCGTGAATACATTCGATTGCGGGTTCAATTCCAGCTACCCACTCTGATCTCAATCACATCCCTTTATCTCTCCCATTTGGAAGCTGCAGTGCAGATGTTGGGGTGTAAGCCCCATAGATTCAACACAACGCACACTTACACACACTCTTTAGATAAACCCAAGTTGCTGTTAATGTCCTCCGACACCACAGAACCCTGTGTGTATAATTTTGTTTATATAGCAGCATAGTTTAGGGCGGAAGGACCGGCTCAGCGAGAGTCGCTGACTCTGATAACAACACTGAGTTTGAATTGGGGGAACTTGGTTCAATTCCTGGTATTGTGACCTTGGGCAAATCACTTTATCTCCCTGTGCCTCAGGCACCAAAAACATAAATTGTAAGCTCCACGGGGCAGGGGCTGTGTCTGTAAGAATTCTATGTGCTGCGAACACTATCAGTGCTATGCAGGAAGGAGGGAGGAGGGGGAATAGTTTAGCCAGCACTTTCCAAAATTACAATACAAGCACAAACAATTGGGATGAGTGAACAAGAAAATAACAGCGTACGGGAGGCCCTGTCCTGAAGAGCTTACAATCAAAGTGGTACCACGGGCGACTTACGGATTCCGTAAAAGAGGTCAAGGGCACCTAGAGTCAGTTGTCGAGGTGTAAATAATTGAACGAGACGGTTCTTTTAAAAAAGGAGAATTTTCAGCGGGAATGTGGAAAAAGTGACGGGACTTGGTGAACAAGGGCCACTAGCAGGCCAGGTATTAGGGATATCCCTGCTTCAGCACAGGTGGCTTTGTCATTCTGAGCCACTGATTGAGTCATTCTAACTGAGCCACTGATTGAGCCGGCTGTGCTGAAGCAGGGGTATCCTTAAAACCTGACCTGTTGGTGGCCCTTGAGGACTGTTGGCCACTCCTGCCCTAGTGTCTTAGTGGAACATAGGAAGGGGCGTATCTTAGCAATGCTGCGGCGGAAGAAATGGCGAGATTTAGTAACAGCGTTTGTTATTATTATTATTTAGGTCAAGATGAATCCGAATGGATTAGTCTCCTTGAGCTTTGTCAACATGAAGGTCATTGCCTACCTTGGCGAGTGCGGCTTCTGTTGAGGGTGCTGTGCGGACGCCTGATTGGAGAGGGACAAGTAGGGTGTGAGCGTGAATTCCCGAAGTTTGGAGAGGGAGGCAGGATGATCGTAAGGGTCGTAATATAGTGTGTGTGGCCGTGCGCGCGCGTGTGCCTGTGCGAACGCGCGTGCCGCACACTTTTTGTGTGTATGCTGTGAGCGACAGTGAGGTACTGTGTGTGTGTGTGTGTGTGTGTGTGTGTGTGTGTGTGTGTTAAATACGTTTATAATAAATACACACACACACACATATATACACATACATACACGCATACACACATATACATACATACACGCACACACACATATACACTCATACGCACACACATTTCAGCGGCGGTAGCGGCGCAAAATCTTTATTTTCCCTGTCTTTCCCCCTGCCATTCGGCTCCCTGCCGTGCGCACGCGCGGTCCTACTGTAGGAAGGCTGACTAACCACAGCCAACTATAACTGCCGCGCACACGGCGTAGCAAGCGCGCCCTCTATAGAACAGCCCTTAGAAGGGTGAGGGTCAAGGCTTAAGAATGGGACGAACAGGAGCTTGCTTAAGGTACCAGAGCACAGAGGGGAGGTAAAGATACCAGTGAGGGTGGGGGTAGATGCGAGAGGTTTCAGGAGCTGGGAGGGAATGGCATTGAGGCTGCGTGTGGTGGAGGCTGCGTGTGGTGGAGGCTGCGTGTGGTGGAGGCTGCGTGTGGTGGAGGCTGCGTGTGGTGGAGGATGCGGGTGGTGGAGGCTGCGGGTGGTGGAGGCTGCGGGTGGTGGAGGCTGCGGGTGGTGGAGGCTGCGGGTGGTGGAGGCTGCGGGTGGTGGAGGCTGCGGGTGGTGGAGGCTGCGGGTGGTGGAGGCTGCGGTTACTTTCAATAACAAAAAAATTCTATTGCTAAAAAAAAAACCCCACATCATTTTCGTCCTCTCTCCGACCTTTTACCCGGCACAACCCCGAGTGATCTGTCTCCACGGGTCTCCCGGGTGAAAAACCGCGGCAAAACCTTGGCCAAAAAAAGACCCCAGATTTATCAAAGAGCAGCAAATCCCACAGAACGGTGTCATTCTCGCGCGCTGGTTTCGCAACCAGGAAACTGGAATAAATAGTCCAAGGAATGAGGAACGCATGGTTACCATAGAAAGTGATTCGCCGATAAGAAAACCAGAGCAAAATAATCACTGCTACTTAAACCAGAAACAAGTATTCATCTCTTCCTTTTTATCCCAATAATCGCCCCTTCCTTATTTCATCATACCTGCGGGTTCTGTCTTGAGCGCAACTGGATATTTGGTTGACCAGGACTCTTAGGGTTAATAATTGTATTATTATTAAAGGCAGTAACATAACAAATTAAAGTAGCAATTCCCCCAGAATCCTGTGTGAGTTTCTCAAATAATGTTACTATTTTGTCCCATCAGCATTTCCTGTTCTTTTCTATATAAAAAATAAAAAATAAAATATATTTAGATTGTTTTCTTCTAGTGTTAAACATGTTTGCCTTAATTTCTAGCGTCTGAGGTTACCAGAAGCGTCTGAGGTTACCAGACTGCACGGGTTTCTGGAGAGAGCTATATTTTAACCTCCCAGACACGTAATATTTCCAATGCATATATGTTTTGAAACGTAGAATCAGATTTTAAAATAAATCAAATAAAAACTGCGTTGGAAAGTGAAAGAGGAGATCTCTTAAAGCAGGGCTGGCCAACTCCAGTCTTCAAGGGCCCCCAACAGGTCAGGTTTTCAGGATATCACTGCTTCAGCGCAGGTGGCTCAATCAATGACTCAAAAACGACAAAGCCACTGATTGAGTCATCTGCAGGGATATCCTGAGAACCTGACCTGTTGGTGGCCCTTGAGGACTGGAGTCAACCGGCCCTGGATTATGTAAAAAAAAAAAAATGGATGATCAGCGTGAACTGCTTGTTTGTAGGAATTAAGCATTTGCCTCAAAGCGAACAAGAAGTATAATATAACATATTAAGTACATACAAACATAGAATTTTTAAAGAGAAACCAATGATTACAGAAATAAAATGATTAAGAAAAAACAAAACCCCGAAGGGTGTAATTCTAATTCTCCGAGGCGTCTGGTCGGGACGTTTTTAACCGACGGGGTTTTGGGTTATCTGACAATGGCCACTTAACTGTATATTGAACTGCAATATGTATAGTATATAATATGCCAATATTATTGGCATCCAGGTGAGACAATAATGACACAAAAGAAGGACTTTCTATCTGTGCACAGTGCCTGGCTCATGTATGATGAATTCAAAGGAGCACTCGCATGAATCTAGTTGTAAGCGGCCACGCCGTGTGCTCAGCGCTGCGCTGCGAGCGGTATTCAGATGAGAAAGGCGGCGGCCGGCACCGCGGGGGACTCGGTACAAATGTTAAAATGTGAAATCAGCGTTTCACGTCCTGTTTGGACACCGCGTTGATCTCACAATAAACCTTCACGTTTTGTACCCTACAGCCAGTGGCGGATTTCCTGTTAGATCCGGGCCCAGGGCGCCAAAAATGTCCGCCCCCGTATACTTCCTTCCACGCTCTTGGGCCTGATGGGAAGGCACGTAGCGGTGGCGGCCGCCTCCTTATCTGCTGCCCTCTACCTCCTCAACCGCAGCGTTGAATGAGACCGCGGACGTCACCGATGTGACGTCACATGGCGTCTCGTTGCCGTGGCAACGCGATGTCGCAGTGTCAAATCACGTTGCGTTACCAAGGCAACGCGACTCCGTGAGACGTGACGTTCAGAAGGGGGGGGGGGGGTGGCAGTGAGGAGCAGGGGGGCTCGCAGCAAGGGAGCGGCTGACACCGCTGTGCCTAGGGGCGGCGGATTTTCAAATCTGCCGCTGCCTTGAGTGCTGACTAACACCTTATCTGGCCCATGTACGAGTCAATTCTGCGGAGATAATTCAATCCTTCTATCGCTTGTATTCGTAGCTCTACAAATAAGACTCGTAATAAGGCTGCTCTGTGAAGGTCCCATCCCTTCATTACATCACAAACCGGTTCCTCCCGTCTCTGCGCTTGCGACATACATTTGCAAGCTGTTTGGAAATAGAATCTGGCACTTAAATGTCATCTTTTTTTAGGACAGGGAAAATAAGAAATCATTTGTGAGCTCTTACTAAAAAATGTAATTCTATTACAAATGTGCGACTGGGATTCCACCGCAGATGTGGCTGCACAATGTATTCATTGTGTGTGTGTATATATCTCTCTATATCCAGAACACAGCGTACAGATAGGGGACATGGATACAGACAAATACAGATACAGGCGGATATAATGCAGGAGGATACCGAGACAGGCGGATATAATGCAGGAGGATACAGAGACAGGCGGATATAATGCAGGAGGATACAGAGACAGGCGGATATAATGCAGGAGGATACAGAGACAGGCGGATATAATGCAGGAGGATACAGAGACAGGCGGATATAATGCAGGAGGATACAGAGACAGGCGGATATAATGCAGGAGGATACAGAGACAGGCGAATATAATGCAGGAGGATACAGAGACAGGCGGATATAATGCAGGAGGATACAGAGACAGGCGAATATAATGCAGGAGGATACAGAGACAGGCGGATATAATGCAGGAGGATACAGAGACAGGCGGATATAATGCAGGAGGATACAGAGACAGGCGGATATAATGCAGGAGGATACAGAGACAGGCGGATATAATGCAGGAGGATACAGAGACAGGCGGATATAATGCAGGAGGATACAGAGACAGGCGGATATAATGCAGGAGGATACAGAGACAGGCGGATATAATGCAGGAGGATACAGAGACAGGCGGATATAATGCAGGAGGATACAGATACAGGCAGATATAATGCAGAAGGATACAGATACAGGCAGATATAATGCAGGAGGATACAGATACAGGCGGATATATTACAGCACGATACAGTAGGAATACAGATACAGGTGGATACAGATGCAGTACAGGAGGATACAGAAACAAGCAGCTATAATGTAGGTAGAATACAGATACTGGCGGATACAGGTACAGGCAGATATATTACAGTTGGACTATAGATACAAGCAGTTATAATACAGGAGCATACACATAGTACAGGCAGATACAGATGCAATACACGCGGATATAAATGCAAGCAGATGGAGTATAATGCAGGAGGATAAGAATACGTATACAGACTTAAAATGCAGGGCATACAGATACAATACTGGGAACATAACAGTGATCTTTGGCATACCTGATCCATAGAGCTTACAATCCAAGTATCACTGGTCCCAGAAGTAGGGAAGTTCCTCTTTCCTTGCTTTCCCTGTGCCTCTTACATTAGAGTGTTAGCTCAGCTGGGCAGAGAGTATTTGTGCATTGAGCATTATTCAGATGAAATGAGCCCGGCTGAGTCCGTGGAAGGGGAATAACTGTATGTATTTTTGGTTCCCGGCAGGTTCTCTCGCTCAGACGAGCTCTCCCGGCACAAGAGGTCCCACTCCGGGGTGAAACCGTACCAGTGCGTCGTGTGCGACAAGAAGTTCGCGCGCAGCGACCACCTGTCCAAACACATGAAGATTCACCGCAGCCAGCGGGTCAGCGGCTCACGGACCCCCCGGCCCAGCACTTAACCCCCTCTGTGCCTCGACACCGCTGGGTACTGTGAAACGGGGTCAATCATAGACTACATCCACCCCCCCAGTGTTACCTCTGCCCCGGGGCATCAGCCGTCTGACCCTGTGGGGGAGGTGCAGCGCTGGGGCAACATGGAACCCTGGAGCAAACAGTTGGAAGTCCTTTTAACCCGTTCAGTGCCAGAGGGGACCTTTCTGGCATTGATTAGGTTAAAAAAAAACAGTGGTACTGCACTTATATCTGGTTATACATAGGGCTAAGTTTCCCTGGGTAGCAGTTTTCAATGACAAAGCCTCTTCTTTATACCCGTCGGCGCCGGTGGAGGATCTGGCATTGAGTCCCTGTAACACTCCCCCCTACCTCATTTGTTGATTGACTGTTACATGCCCGTCGGACGCCCACCTTATCCGTTTGCTAATACGTCCGCTGTGCATAGCGCATAGGATGTACGACGAGCCCCTGCCCTGCAAAGCTTACAATCTAATTTCTGCTGCCCGTCACTGTTATCATACAGTCACGTGTGTATATATGCAAATTTCATTTTATATATATATATATATATATATATATATATATATATATATATAAAATAAATAAATAAATAAATAAAGGCACAGGTGGCTCACCTGTGCTGAAGCAGATATCCTGAAAACCAGACCTGTTGGTGTCCCTTGAGGACTGGATTTGGTCGTCCCCACATCAGAGGGTAACACTACTTTTTGTTTTTTTTTGTTTACAATCCTCAGTACCACTGCTTTTTCTTTTTTTTTTTCCATTGACCCATTATCTGTTCTTTCAGGTTAAAAGAACGAAGATTCCTTTCAGACCACGTCTCTCTCTCTTTTCGCGTTTAAATCCGAGATACTGTCAAATTATTTTTATACTTGTGATCTTCAACCACTGGTTGTGCGCTCCTCTGAAAGGAGAACTGAAAGTGTTTGCTGAGCGCTCATCTGCATTGCTCCCCTACTTTGTGCTAATTAATCCTCCAGGTGTAAGGTGGCATCAATTCCATAAACCGCTTTGAATTATGGGAAGAAATTAATATTACAATCCCGCGGTATTGCGGCTCCAAAGCTGCAGTCCTGCAAAAGTTTATTCATTCCCCCCCCCCTTTTTTTTTATCGGGGTGGGAAGCCGAAGGGTCCCCAGAGCGGAGCCCCTGGTTCCCGAGATACATAGCGGTAAAAAGTTGCCCGTTGCAGTCCCCCCCCGGGGGAAACAAGATGGCGGTTTAAATCGCTCGCCTCACACGGGCCCGTTGGGAAGCCTCAAGATCATCTGTTCCAGGTTTCTATTGGCCTTGGGGGTGTGACACCAGATATCACCTTTACCAGTAAGTGGCTCGGGAGACGAAGAGGTCCCCGAAACGAAAAATAATGCGGTTCCCATGCTGTAAAGAAAAAGGGGGGTTCTGGTAGGGCAAGGATGGCCAACTCCAGTCCCCAAGAGCCACCAGCAGGTCAGGTTTTCAGGATATCTCTGCTTCAGCACAGGTGGCTCAGTCTTTGGACTGAGCCACCTGTGCTGAAGTAGAGAGATCCTGAAAACCTGACCTCTTGGTGGCCCTTGAGAACTGAAGTTGGCCACGTCTGTGGTGGGGGGTGATCGGCTGTTTTAATCTCTCGCTTTATACTTTGATGATGCTGCTTTGTTACAGAGAGCGTTTCTTGACACAGGGAGATGGCGAAAATGCAGATATATTACCAGACACTGTGTTCCAGTCTGTAACTCCTCCGTGTGTGTACAATGTCTCTCTCGGGCCCCAGTTATGAAGTGCTCTTCCCAGTGCTGGAGAGAAGAAAAGCCTCATAAATAAGTGGGACTCAAATGTTCCCTGGCGCAGGGTAGAGGCAGCGGGGGCCTTAGAATTCAGCTGCCTTCTCTTTGCTAGAGAGGATTTAATCCCGTTCATTTACAATGCAGCCTGAAAGGAACAATCTCTCATAGGACCAAAGTGCCCCAATGGCAGTGACCTATTTAAGGGGTCACACCTGGGATCCAACACCTATAAGCATTATAAATTCACTGTTTAAAAGGGTTTGCTAGGCACTGGCTGCTACCTTTTGTCTGATGTCACTTTGGGTCCAACAAGAGCTTGCACAGGCAAAGCCCCCTCTCTTCCCCTCCCATTATTTTGAGGAGGACAGGGTGGATGAAAGGTAAAGAACACACTTGGTGGACCAACCCTCCCAAATTCCCCCGAAAGAAGAAATAATGAAAGCAGACAGATCTTTGCTTTTAGAACGGTTATATTTACCTAGCAAAGCTAATTAGACTGTTTACATTCTTTACGAAAGGTCGTTTCTATCCAGTTACATGGGATAGCACCTTTTTTAAATGTTCTCTACACCTGGGAAGGTGGCTTCCTAACAGGTTGAATTCCTTTACAGTCTGTTTCACGGGGGAAATGCGGTCTCTTTTTTTGATCCGGTGCCCTCACTCTCCATGTCTTCCTCCTGTCGGATCAGGACTAACCTCTGTAAATATGCTACTTGCAAAGTCGTCTGTCCCTGTATAATGTGCCCAAAGAATGCACCCAGACCGAGGTCAGCTGGGTTCTCTTTATTTTTTAATAAATATACTTAGAGACTTTTCTGAATTCGGTGCTTTTTGAGTTTTTTTTTTATTCAGGGAGGGAGGGGGGGGGGGGGGTAACAGAATTAGAGACCCCTTCTGTGCTCGCACTCTCCCCAAATGCTTGTGTAACACGGGGGGGGGGGGACTCAATTCCAGTCCTCAAGGGCTACCAACAGGTCAGGTTTTCAGGATATCCCTGCTTCAGCACAGGTGGATTGAGCAACTGATTGAGCCACCTGTGCTGAAGTAGGGACTGATCGAGCCGCTTGTGCTGAAGCAGGGACTGATTGAGCCAGACATGCTCAGGGGAGCAATATACTATTATATGAGTTAAACTCACTTGGGCTTCTGGGGGTGGGAGGGTATTCTCCTTTAAATTGTTAAGTAAAAGCCATTTGACACACGTTTACAATGTCAGGGGTCCTCAACCTTGTTTACACTGTGCACCCCCTGCTGGAAAATATTGGTTTCCCCGAGCCCCTAATTTATAAATATTATTTCCTGCTCATCAGACTTTCGCTAACAAAACTGTGTGCCCGATCCCCAGCAGCATAGTGTCCTGAGCTCGTGGGGACACACACGCTTAAAACTGCCCCTCAGTGTGTGCAGGTAGCATAGGGGGCGAATTGCTGTCACTCACTGCAGGAGCTTCCAAATTCACGCCCCACAATACCCTGCAGCTGTGTATGCAAAGCATTGTGGGGAGTGACTATTGAAGCGCCTGCTGTAATTGACAGCTAGCTATACCACCCACGCTAAGGTGCAGTTTGGGGCCTTACCAAGTACCAATGTACAGCAAATGTGACAGTTTATTTGATGAATTTCTACATATGTTTTTTCTTCTCACGGGTCATGTAGTTCAATCTTTTGGGCAAAGCATGGTAAGCTGCGTCAAGGTAACCCTATCAACAGGTGCCTGCCCTACCACTGTTATACTGTCCTGCGTGTTTCCTCCACTGCAGAGAGAAAAGAGGAAACAATAATATAGTCAATAGCCTGGGATTTGTGCGGTGCCTAAGGGGTTAACATTTTGTCGCACTATTTGCTGTGTGTGAGTCACAGCGCGGTCACAACTGGTTAAAAACCAGAAGGGCCCTAAGAAATAATTACATTTAAAAAAAAGTGAATGTATAAAAAATATATATTTACACTTCCCAAGCGGCAGCGAAGGTTACCTCCACCTTACTCCTGGGTGAAGAATGACTTCAAGACGACGGCTATTACCTGTGTGTAGGACTTGCTATTTAAATCAGGGTGGGTGAGCTTAAACTAAGAGGAAGGGCCACATGACACCCCAAACACCTTACAATTAGACATACACAATCTTGGCAAGCGCAGAAAGCTCATTGGGCGCCTATGTTTACGGTTGTATTTTTCCAGCGTTCTAGGAGATTTTACCGCCAGGACTGTTAGCCGACGACTGTTTCGCAGCCAAGGTAACCCCCATAATCTTACCCTAAAAACCCCTAATGCCAACTCTAATCTTTACCCTAAAACCCTTAACCCATTACCCTAAAAAGCTCAACCATAACCTATTAGGCTGCGGCTATGGTACAGCGATGCGCGCTTGGCGCGATTGAATCAATGTTATTCGATGTGCATGTCCACATCACACGCTTATGGTTCACATGACCCTTCAACAACAAATCGGCACCAGGGAATGCACACACACACGCGCACACACACCCCTCCACCCGATACAGGCAATGACACGCCCCCTCTATGTGCCACGCCTCCTCCCCGCAAGCAAATTCCTGCAGGACAGGCTGGCGCTCATGCTCAGAGTTGGTGACATCACGGCTCTCAAGCTCGCGCGTCGCTGCACTGTGGCAGCAGCCTCACCCTAACCTTCCCCTAAAAAGCTTAATCCCTTACCCTAAAGTTAACCTCTAATGCTAACGCCAAACATTTACCTTAAAGGTGAAACGAGCGGCGGGTGATCAGCAGCAGCGAACGCTCCCATTCTGCTTTTCCAGTAGCACACCAGTTGGCACAATTAAATATATAATACTTTGGGACTAGGTTTTGCGCTTGCGAAGAATGTGCGTGTCCAATTGTAAACCCACTACAATTGTGGAACCCTGGGGTTCCAGCGGGGCAGTCTCACTGAGCCCCGCGCGTACAGAGGCCCCCGCACTCTTCCCTACAACAATTAAACCAATTGCACGGGGGGAGGGGAGGAGTGTGACGGGAGCTTTGTGACAGGCTATTAATACACACCAAATATATATATATATATAACTGGGTTGAACTGGGACGAGACTTAGATATGATAAAATATAATTTATTCCTTGATAAAGGTGAACACACAAAATATACAAATAACAGGCAAAATATGGACACTTACTTAAAGATGGAAATGATGAAACAGTCACATCTGGACTGGCAGTTCATACAGCACTCTTCATCATCCCAAGACACGAAAAGCCATGGACAGGCCTTGCATGCAGACATTGCATAGCATTTCTCTCAGCAATCAAGATGGTATAGAAGAACGAACACAGGATAAAGGGTGGACAACCGTTTATAAACCTTTTGTAACCCTATCCTTAACATTAAGTACAGGTGATTGGTTTTCAATTACCTGTAGCCACTCACTAACATGGGAACACATTTTGATACATACCCCCAGCTAGTTGGCACATACTCAGTTGGACTCTGGGGTCTCATTTCTGCAGCCCCACATTTGCATCAGGAATGCCAGCCAGTCTACTAAACGGAATTTCTGGCAGGAAACCCTTTGTTGTAAGGTGTGAAATGGGACACTTATAGCCTGCTCTGGTTTGAGTCATCTCCGCCCTCCTGTAAACAGTGTAGGTGATAAACTCCTTTGAACAGCACTTAAATTCTAGACATTGGGACGCTTCCTTGGCCATCTGCTACCTTATGGCCAAGGGAATTTCCACTGGTTTCTGCCCATACCTTGGAACACAGTATTAAAGATAATACACAACCATATTAAAATATCCGGTTCCGTTGGGTCCAGCGGGTCCAAACTTCCGAGTTCTCAATGCCGGAACTGAGACACCATATGGTCCACTTTGCGACTTGCTACGACCTTCAGAACCGGAGTTACACAAATACACCTTAAACCGTTTCCTATTTTAATACAATAAACTCCGCTGTAAATTAAATCACGGTTTTTCACTAAATCCTCATTGAAAACAACGGGCTTTGCCGCCATAGACTTTCAATGGCAAACCGCTGCCGTTGGCTGCTATGGGAATCCGCCGCCATAGACTTTCAACAGGGCCACGCCGCCGTTGAAGTCAATGGGGGTTTTCCGCCATAGCCGGTCAATGGAAATTGGCCGCCATTGAAGTCTATGGGAAAAGTCCCTAACTTTCAAGGGGGTCCATACTCCGCCGGGTTCGTCCAAGAGGGTCAATGATGGTTCTGCAGCGATGCCGGAGCAGTGACTACAGGTACCCCAAACCCTGGCCCTCTGGACCCTCCGGAACCGGAGATATGGATTCCTAACTTTCAGCTTTTCACACTTAGCCGTTTTCTTGAGCTGTTTCTGCCGCCGCCATTGGAACCTATGGCGCGACCTGCTCTTCTCAGTTCGACCCTTATCGGGGGTCCAGGATTCGGGGACCCGGTGGTGGTCGAGTGGGGGGAGGCCTAGGAACTAGGTGCAAAAAGAATTTTATTTCTAGGTGCTCTAGAACTGTTTATTCCCACGCCACTTGTCGTTGAACTTGGTTAATAAGTGATCAAAGCTCTCTTTTAGAAAAAGTATCCGCTTTGCGGTTTGGACGGCAGCCAACTCGTTCCTGGAAAGCTCCTTCGAGGAATCTCCATTGAAGTCAATGGGCCCATTGACTTACAATGGGAAACCGCCGCTCCTCCTCTCGGACGCCATCTGCTGGTCTTCACAGGAAACAGGACCAAAACAGCAAGTTTCGCCATTAGAATGCATTGAGCCCTAATGGCGGCCTATGGGACATTGCAAAATGGTGCCTGAAAAGGCGGGAAAATTACACAAAGGGCTATAATCATTAAAGAACTATTAACCCTTGTACTCCCGGATGGATCCTAGTGTGTGTGTGTGTGATGCAGACACTGATATAACAATAAAACTTGGGAACGGGAATACACATTTTCATGTTATAACAAGGGTTAAATCACATTTCTGGACCTCAGCCCAGTTAACCCCTTGTCTCCCTGGTGAGGTCAGGGGATGGCCAAATGGGGTGTAACCCCTTTAATCCCGGGCCAAATCCTCCCCATCGTCACAGGGAGTGCAGGGGCCTCTGTAACTGCCTCTAACCTTCTCTCCGGCTTCTCCTGCAACGTCTGATAGCGACAATGCGTCGCCATGACGACCTGACCTCCAATGGCGATGCAACGTCACATGACGCCACGACGGGGTGCTGGACAGAAGGTAAGAAGCTCCACACTCTCCCCCGGCACAAGCCCCGCCAAAATAGAAGCCGGCTCTGTCCGCCATTACATATTTTATTTGGTGAACCCCTAGGAGACACCTCACAAAAGTAGGGGTTCTCGAACCCCCTTTTGGGAAGCAGTGTACTAAGCAGTGCTAATCCCCAAGACACCTCACAGCCCACTCAAGTGAAGCTAAAGTGTCTTCCCGTGCTGGAAGGCACTTAGTGAACATTGGGCCTTCAGTCCTGTAACAACTCCACTCACCTTATGGCCCCTGGTGCCTGGGTGGGGGTACATTCCTAGACTCTGGCATTGAATGGGTTATAATTTTTCTTTCTGTGACAATTCTGCTAGATGGTAAATTACCAGCTTTGATCTCCGGTCAAAGAGCCATTCTCTTCAGATGAAATGAGAAGGGGAGAGTTTTGTTCCAGCAAATGATTAGATCTGCTGCACTGTGCCAGCCCCCAAAACTCGGGTCCGTACCTGTGTCCCATGTATTAGGCCCCCCCCCTCCCCGAGACCAAATGTCATATTTCATTCCTCAACGCTAAATCAATTGAACAAATGTTTTAAGGGCATCATTTTAAAAAGGTCCATCAAATGTTCTGCAACAATGTGACCAATTAGATATAGCGTAAAAAAATGTTCGTTTTATTTGATAAGACCGCTATAGTATGTCATTGGGTACATAGACTAGGATATTACATAGGATATTTAATTATTTATTACAGGGGTGGCCAACTCCAGGCCTCGAGGGCCACCAACAGGTCAGCTTTTAAGGCTAACCCTGCTTCAGATTGAGCCACCTGTGCTGAAGCAGGGATATCTTTAAAACCTGACCTGTTGGTGGCCCTTGAGGCCTGGCATTGGCTCAGTCATTGACTGAGCCACCTGTGCTGAAGCAGGGATATCCTGAAAACCTGACCTGTTGGTGGCCCTCGAGGACTAAAGGGGGATATGCGGCCGCACGGCTGCTTCTGTGTATATAGAATGACCCGCTCCATAGATTGCAAGCTCTTTAGCCAAACCCTGCTCCCAGTGGCCCCCCCTTCTGTCTGGCGCTGTAGTGCAGGGGTTCTAAACTTCAGTCCTCAAGCCCGCCCCCTCCCCCCCCACGAACAGGTCAGGTTTTCAGGATACTATATTGTATTAGATCAGTAGTGGGCCAATTCCAGTCCTCAAGGGCCACCAACAGGTCAGGTTTTAAGGGTATCCCTGCTTCATCACAGGTGGCTCAATCAGTGGCTCAGTCGATTTGATTGAGCCACCTGGGCTGAAGCAGGGATATCCCTAAAACCTGACCTGTTGGGGGGGGGCTTGAGGACTGGAGTTGAGCGCCCCTGTATTAAGTAACCACATACGGACATTATGGGAATTAAAAAACGTACAATACTACATTTTTGCCAGAATGGAAGTAATCGGGATAATTTGGTGACGTGTCTGCAACTTGGAGTCGGTGATTTTTTTCTTTATCGTGCATCAACCATATGGATTTGCCAATAGGTTCATCCAGTAAGGTTCCTATCTCTGCTTCAGCACCTGTGAGCTGAAGCAGGCTCTTCCAGTGAGCCACCTGTGCTGACGCAGGCTCTTTGACTGAGCCACTGATTGAGCCACCTGTGCTGAAGCAGGGATATCCTTAAAACCTGACCCGGTGGGGAGGATCTTGAGGACTGGAGCTGAGAACCCCTGCTGTACTGTATCTGATTGTAAATGGCCAGCTCAGCCTCCTCCTGTCTCACTCCTTGACACGGTCACGCCGCCTGTGGATTTGCGCTTGCATAGTGTAGTGACGTAGTGACAGGGGGAGCAGGTGGGAGAGAGATCAGCTCCTCTGTGTGAAAGGAGGGTTTCGTTTTCTGTCCCGAGAGGGGGGATGGGGGGGGATCTATTTTTAAATGCTTACGAACCTAGAAATGCGAAACCTGTCGCTATCCGTCAGCCCCGCACACACAGCACTCGCAGTTTTGACTTTCAGAGAAAGATGAATGCAAAGAATTTCTGTAGGGGCCCTTTAAAGATGGCCGACAGTGGCTTCTGCATAATGAGTTGTGTGTGTCTTGAAACTGAAACCACCGCTCGTGTGACACCGACGGGGAAAGCCGTGTATTTCGGATATCCCATTTATTTCCCCATTTCTGGAGGCCTGAACATCACAGCCAGACCTGGCACCTCCCTGAGTCGGAGTCGGTCTCACTCATTTCTAGCCTCAGCGTCTCAGACTGCAGCGGAGTCTCGCTGATCAAATGCAGTACTTTCCTATTGAAATGCTACAGTGCAGTATGTGTATAGATATGTGTAATGATACAATAATACAAGCTGGGTAATACAGCAAGCTTATAGGGGATCCAAGTTAAAATGGATTAAATGCAAAAGGTGATACTATGTGCTCATTTGCATGTCATTACCCAGAATCCCTGGCTGCAGTGGAAGCATGGCACGCTAAGAAATAATGTGAAAAAGCAGCGTTACAGACCTGTCTGACGTGTGAATGTGCGCACAAGTGATATTTTTAGTTGTACACTGAGATAGAGAATATATATATATATATATATATATATATATATATATATATATATATATATAGCAAATAATAAGATCACTTGTGAGCACATTCACATGTCCTCTCTTCCTCAGGTCGGCAATACTGATTAACAAAGGAATATGGCTAAAACAGTGTAAGGGAGAGCAGGAAGAAACAAAACAATAGAGTCTGTGAGGATCCCTAGAGATCCAATATACCGGCACAGCACAAGAGATAATCACATAAGAGTGGTTTATTGGGTCCAAAATCCACACATCAGCCACGATTCGGTCCCTAGTGTGTGTGTGTGTGTACATTCACACTTCATACACACATGAAAAAAGGTGAAAGGGATCGGCAAAAAGTGAGCTAAGTAGGCAACTTAATAATTGTGTTAACTTCAGCTGCTATTACTGATAGTAATAGTTATACAGAGCTGCGCATCATTAAGTAGCAATCCAACGTGCAACTCAATCTCCCAAAAGTGAACATGTCCCCGGAAATCCTTTGTCCGTGTGGATAGCGCTATCGTGTAAGAAGGGAAAACTCCCTTTTCATGAACTCCCCGATAATCTCCTGCAGCTGTCTCTCTGGGTAAGATGCGTGCGGTCTCACCCTGGACAGATATTCAAAACAAAAAGAGAAAAGACCAAGAAGCATAGCTTTTTGTTTTGAATACACAGTATATGTCATATCGGTAGCAAAAGACCGAGACGACGACCAACAGGAAGATGGGAGGATGAAATCAGAAAATGTGTTTCAGCGACGTGGAGAGGCTGTAACCGAAGGACCTGGGAGATCACTGGGAAGGCTTTGTCCAGCAGTGGGGAGACACGGGCAGGGGAGGATGGGATGAGGGAATGTGTGGGAGCGACGTGGAGAGGCTGTAACCGCGGTACCTGGGAGACCGTTGGGGAGGTTTCGTCCAGCAGTGGGAAGGAGAAATATACAGAAAGGAAAAAACAGAGACTGAGAAAATTACGAGAACGCCAAAGAAACTCCTTCACAATATTAAAAGGGAACATTGATATATAATTATTAAGTCTTAAGTAGAAAAATTAAAGGTTGCATCCCAGCACCTAGAACACAAAGCGAGAGTCGTTGCATTTCTACACAGCACAAAAAAGATCAGATACATTATAACGAACCCCAACCCTCTCTAATAGCGAGTCTGAGATCAGATGCATTGTGAGGAACCCCAACCCTCTCTAATAGCACGTCTGAAATCAGATGCATTGTAAGGAACCCCAACCCTCTCTAATAGTGCGTCTGAGATCAGATGTATTGTAAGGAACCCCAACCCTCTCTAATAGCACGTCTGAGATCAGATGCATTGTGAGGAACCCCAACCCTCTCTAATAGCACATCTGAGATCAGATGCATTGTAAGGAACCCCAACCCTCTCTAATAGCACGTCTGAGATCAGATGCATTGTAAGGAACCCCAACCCTCTCTAATAGCACGTCTGAGATCAGATGCATTGTAAGGAACCCCAACCCTCTCTAATAGCACGTCTGAGATCAGATGTATTGTAAGGAACCCCAACCCTCTCTAATAGCACGTCTGAGATCAGATGTATTGTAAGGAACCCCAACCCTCTCTAATAGCACGTCTGAGATCAGATGCATTGTAAGGAACCCCAACCCTCTCTAATAGCACGTCTGAGATCAGATACATTGTAAGGAACCCCAACCCTCTCTAATAGCACGTCTGAGATCAGATGTATTGTAAGGAACCCCAACCCTCTCTAATAGCACATCTGAGATCAGATGCATTGTAAGGAACCCCAACCCTCTCTAATAGTGCGTCTAAGATCAGATGTATTGTAAGGAACCCCAACCCTCTCTAATAGCACGTCTGAGATCAGATGCATTGTAAGGAACCCCAACCCTCTCTAATAGCACGTCTGAGATCAGATGTATTGTAAGGAACCCCAACCCTCTCTAATAGCACGTCTGAGATCAGATGCATTGTAAGGAACCCCAACCCTCTCTAATAGCACGTCTGAGATCAGATGTATTGTAAGGAACCCCAACCCTCTCTAATAGCACGTCTGAGATCAGATGTATTGTAAGGAACCCCAACCCTCTCTAATAGCACGTCTGAGATCAGATGTATTGTAAGGAACCCCAACCCTCTCTAATAGCACGTCTGAGATCAGATGTATTGTAAGGAACGCAAACAGAGAAAAAGTCCAATATCAGTGCAACAAGAAAATGAGCAGGTGGAAGATATGATCTTGTTAGTATTTTCTTCTTGATGTCCCTTTAGGTGTGAGCCTCCTTTTTAAACACATTCATTGAAGTATGATATAGTGAGTTAGTGCACGCTGATTGAAAGCGTGAGACACACCTAGCAATGGCATTAGCCACTCACTCATGTATTGGTAATTGCCAGGGATAAGGCATAAATCAATTAATGGGATTTATGGTATACTAGGGAAAGACAGTAACCCCTGAGGGGTGAGTCAGACCTCTTCACCACCACACTAAGAAACTACCTACTGTAGAGTTACAGCCAATAGCCAGGTGATAAGCACAGACACAGTTCCAAGGGATAACTCACAGTTTGTAGAAGTAAAGGCTCCATGGGCGTGCATCCATCTTTAAAGCTGCAGTTCAGTCTTTTTTTTTTTTTTTTAAATTAATTTTTTTACTTCAATAGTTTCATGTGGGCAATCTCTAATTACCTAAAGAACTGCATAGCTGCCGGTCAATTCGTTCTCCGTCTATTGATCGGCAAAGTTTGGTTACATCTTTAAATATGGGGAATGTAAATCGTTGCTATAGGAACAAGCATGCTTGTTAAAATAGAATACAAGAAAATTGGTCTTTCAAAGTTGTTGTTTTTAAAACAGAAAATGCTAAAAGTATTTGTTATTGCTACAGAACTGATTTATTAAAAAAAAAACACGCATGCAGGATATTGACTGAACTGCAGCTTTAAGTAGTATGTAGCATGAAGAGATCCTCACAGGAGATATGAGTGGAGCACAGCAACAGGGAAAAAGCAGGGAAGCAGCACACTTCTCATACTCTTTGACAAAGGGCTTTGCCTGAAACGCGTCAGAGTGCTGTTTTTCTTTGGCCCCTGTCTGGCTGTCTCTCTCTGTCACTACGGAATAAATTGGATTTATTTTATTTTTTGGTGTGCCGCTTTTCTGCTTTTTCCCTGTTGCTGTGCTCCACTCATCTCTCCTGTGAGGATCTCTTCATGCATTGTAAGGAACCCCAACCCTCTCTAATAGCGCGTCTGAGATCAGATGCATTGTAAGGAACCCCAACCCTCTCTAATAGCGTGTCTGAGATCAGATGCATTGTAAGGAACCCCAACCCTCTCTAATAGCGCGTCTGAGATCAGCTACATTGTAAGGAACCTCAACCCTCTCTAATAGCGCGTCTGAGATCAGATGCATTGTAAGGAACCCCAACCCTCTCTAATAGCGCGTCTGAGATCAGATGCATTGTAAATTCTTCTGCATTTGGTACAATTTTCAAATGACAGGAAAATTGCAGAGAACCCCGGGATTCCTAGGTACCCCGCTGTTGAAAACCGCTGGTCTAAGAGATCGCTCCAAATGGGGATACGGCAGCTTTTATGATATAGCACATACAGGCGGTCCTCGGTTATCCAACGGGACCCGTTCTGGAAGTAGCGTTGGACGGTGAAACCGCTGTAAAGTGAGTCCCATGTTAATCAGTGGCGGTGAGCGTCGGATAACGCATTCAGGCGTCGGATAACGGCCCAGAGCGTTGCATTGTAAAGCGTTGGATATGCCATTCGTTGTAACGTGAAACGTTGGATAATGAGGACTACCTGTACCAGCAACAGATGCGGTCGGGCTAAATTCAGTAAGGGAATTCCAACATGCGTGGGCTAGGGCAGGGGTGCGCAATCTTTTCCCCCTGCGCCCCCCTACCGGCTGTCGTCCCCCTCCTTACCTTGGCTCCGTTGTTCTGGGCGTCATTATGTCACATTACCATGACAACGCGACGTCACTTAACGCTGCTTTGCCATGGCGACGCGTCTCCAGAAGCCGTCTGAGCCGAGGTAAGTGAAGTATACAGAGGCCTTCGCCGATTCCCAGGTATTTCATTTAAGTGCCTTCGGGAAGCACGCGGGGGGGCTCTGTAAACCCCGCGCTCCCCCGCAAAGAATTTCGCGCCCCTGGGCTAGAGATTAGGCCAAATCGCAAATATAAAAGAAAACCAGGGATATAATAGAGATATAATAGAGATATAATAGGGATATAATAGAGATATAATAGGGATATAATAGAGATATAATAGAGATAAAATAGAGATAAAATAGAGATATAATAGGGATATAATAGAGATATAATAGGGATATAATAGAGATATAATAGAGATATAATAGGGATATAATAGAGATATAATAGGCATATAATAGAGATATAATAGAGATATAATAGGGATATAATAGGGATATAATAGGGATATAATAGGGATACAATAGAGATATAATAGAGATATAATAGGGTCTGGGGTTTCGCAGCAGATAGGGCATGGCGGGCTGAGTGGCTCTTATCTGCCATCAAATTCTCTATACTGTATATAAACTATATAGAAATAAGCATTAGAAACGCTAGCCGGGGTGTTCCAGGACTGAGTGCTTTCGCTGCATTGCAAACACAATCTGTGTTGCTAAGTGGGGCTTCTAAGCTCAGGAATGTGGCTCTGACCAGCTGAGCCGGATCTGGTTATCTGTGACAGGTGGAGGCAGGTTACCGTCTTCCAGCCTGGTCTTAACCCCTTCCCGGCTGCCACCGTACACAAGATACAAATATTAACCCCCAGAGGAGACCAAATCAAAAGGGCTTAACATCCAGAAATGGGGTGTGCTGTCTTGGAAGTAGGGGTTTACCCGGTTCCAGAAACACTTATTGGTAAAGGTACTGCCGGTACTTCCTCGTTATTAAATGTCACGCGGACCAATAGGAAGCTGCAACGTCGCGGCTTTCTACTGGTTCCCATGAGTGGGAGATATCAACCGCCATTTTGTTTCCCCTTGGGGGTGGGGGCCCGGAACATGCGACTTTTACCGGGATCTCTGGAACCAAGAGGTCTCCATAACTAAAATGTAGCACCTTTGTGCTGCAGGGATCCCCGGCTTCCCATCCTGGGGGTGGTGGGAGCAGCAGCAGGTGGAGCTTCCGTTTTAAACCTGGTTCTTTTGCTGCCCTGTTTTCATGCGTCAATTTAATCTGCAGCTCCGACTTCGCTAAGAAATCTGGGCCTCATATAACACACGTAAGGCTACGGCCCCCAGGCCACGCCACGGGGTGCCTGGCGCCGCTCGCTCCCGGCAGCAGTGCGATGGGGAGGCGTGGCGGGGCGCGGCCATGACGTCGCGCGGCTGGTCAGCCCTCATTGGCTGAACCGCCGCCGTGACCAGCGCTCCGTCGCCACTAGCAAAGACAAAATCCTTGTCTTTGCAAAAATGTGGTTGTGCATCGCACCGGGGCGCGCAGGCAGCTACTGGGGCCGACCCCATAGAGGGCCGTACCTTGTATGCGCCGCGCACACCGTCGCCTCTGGGGACCTAGCCTAATTTTTCCTACAGCGGCGTGAATTCAAATCACAGATCCTGAAGCGCAGGTCCTAGAGAACTCTTGGGTTGGTTCCCAGCGCCACCCAGA
Organism: Ascaphus truei; assembly: GCF_040206685.1. NCBI lineage: Eukaryota > Metazoa > Chordata > Amphibia > Anura > Ascaphidae > Ascaphus > Ascaphus truei. Next base: position 22,423,486 of record NC_134491.1, on the reverse strand, counting down.
GGCTGCTAATGGAATTGCAGTATAGTCGCATCTGTCCAAGTCAAACCCCAATATATTATTATTTATTTATAACGTCCCAACATAGTCCGTAGCGAAGTACAATAGGGTTGGAGGACGAAAACAATAAAATGTCAAACGCGAACATACATTGTTACAGTAGGTAAGGAGGGCACTGCTCCAAGGAGCTTGCAATCTATAAAGGAAGGGTAAGTGGAGACATAAGGTACAGGGGGGGGTCTGTTATCCATTGTGAACGGCACCATGACCCGATTACAAGAATCCAGCCTTAAAAGGGCACTACCCTAGTGTTTTGGAATACGCGTCCTTTCATGTCATTATATCAGTTTGCTTGGTGTTGCCCTGTGTGAGTGAGTTATATGGTAAGTAGTACTACAGAGCAATAGGAAAAAGCGATCTGATGTACCTAATCTAACTACAATGACATGTATCAGTGTCTGTCTGTTCTGCACAGTCTGCAGAACTTCAACAGGACAAAGTTACTACATTTCTGGAAGTCGCAGCGTAAGAAAGAGATACACTAGGGGTCAGAGCTCTCAGAAAGGATCCTGTTACATTTTATTTAAAAAGAGAACATTTTGGGGTGGTTCAAGCCCCTATGCTGATGACACAAATTTACTTTTCAACCCCTGACCTGACACCAGCTGTACAGACCAAAGTCTCTGAATGTCTCTCTGCTGTATCATCCTGGATGTCCGTCCACCGACTCAAACTTAACATGTCCAAGACGGAGCTCCTCATACTTCCTCCCAAGCCTGGCCCTACTGCCCCTTCTACATTACTGCTGGCAGCAGCACTATCATACACCCAGTATCACAGGCACGCTGCATGGGGGTCACATTCGACTCCTCTCTCACATTCACAATGTAGCTAAAACCTGTCAATTCTTCCTCTAACATTACAAAGATACGCCCATTCCTTTGTTGCTCCAATGCTAAAACTCTTAACACAGGCCCTCATTCTCTCCAGTCTCGACTACTGCAACCTTCTTGTGTCCGGTATTCCTGCCTCTCACCTGTCTCCCCTATAATCTAAACCTTTCTTACTCACTGTCTCACACCGCGGGAATGCCCTTCCCCTCAATATCCGACTGGCACCCTCTCTCTCCACCTTTAAGGCCCATCTTAAAACACGCCTCTTTAACAAAGCATATGGATAGCTCCGTAGGCTCATACTATACATCTCGTATGCACTGACTGTGTCGGATTTTAAAAAAAATACCGCCCTTAGGCACTTACCTGGTGCCGCCCTCATCCTCTAGTGCCGCGCCATCCCGTTGCCATGGCAACACGGCGCCGTGTGACATCACGTTGCCGGCCGTGCATGCCGCCCCCAAATTCTGCCGCCCCAAAATTCTGCAGCCTGTCGTGCCCACTGGGAAATCCTCCCTGGTGCATGGACCTTGGCCCCTTGCGCACTTACCAGAACGCCCGCCTGCTATCTCTGGAAGTTCTCCCTACTTACCACTTTTCCTACTGTTACTTTTATGTATGATGGGCTTATTCCTATTACACCTCCTATTCCGCCATGTATTACTCCTTTCATGTGTTGGCTGCATGTCTGCTTGGTGGGGATACATGCAGTGGTAGATTTCCCATAAGGCCCGGGTCTAGGGTGGCGAAATTTGGTGGCAGCAAAAAAGTCCGCCCCCATATACTATCAGGCCTGATGGGAAGTCACTTATATAGCATAGCTTCCCGGCCGCTATGTCTTTTCCTGGGCCCTACTAATGTAAGCCCTGTTAAGTGCAGGCAGTGGATGGGATAATTCCTGCCTAAGGCCTTGTGTGCTTTTGCAGACTTGGATAAGTATCCATGGGCGGGCCTTAGCAACAGCCAGAGAGTGCCAACCTGAAGGGGTAGGTACTGTTTGGACCACACAGTGGTCCAGATCTGGCTTGTAATGAGTCAGAATTACAGCTACTCCCCAAAGGATATAAATATTGGCACTTTCCCAAATTAGGGGGGCCTTGTCATTCTCTCTCCTCCCTCTGTGGAGTGAGGAACATCAGTCTCCATCTCACAAGGAGATGTGAAGAAAGGTCCAACAGGCCTGACCTGGGCTAAAGCCTGAGTCAGGGCCCAGCAAGCAGGGTAGGATGCAATGTCTCTGTAATAAGATCTGCATGCAATAAAGACAAGAAAATAGAAAGGATGTGTGATTCACTGTCTACCATAGAAGAAGAGGTGTCAGTATGGGCCATCCCCTGCCATCCCAGAGGATCCATGCTGACTGGAGGCGCTGCACCAAGCAAGAACAAAGGTAACCTGTGATCCTGTCCTGTTCTCCCCACAACATCGCGGAGCACTCAGCCCTCCTGTTTGCCAACAGCACAACACCTGAGAAGTAGTCAGAGGAGCATACCCACCCCAATCTCACTTAGGGGGGGGGGGTACACGGGCTACACTTACATATGCCGGGGCGACTCCTAGCTGTCTCCTTTCTGCCGCCCTCCTTCCCATTCGCAGCGTCAAATGACGCCGTAGACGTCACCAATGTGGCGTCACACGGCGCCTTGTTGCCATGGCAACGGGGTGGCACGGCGTGAAATGATTAAATTGAATTACATGTTTTTTTATTGCGGCCCTTTGACAATGACGCTGGTAAAGTGTGGCTCCAACTCCCAGTCAGGCTGGCCACCCCTGATACAGAATAAGGCTTTTAGCCCCAGATCCACTTAAGGGAGCTAAGTTTTAGCATGCGCATGGATGGGAGGGGAGCTTTGCACTTTGGGTCTGGGCCGCAGTGGGTAACAGGACCCTTCTGTCTGTGACTGCCACCCTGCTCTGAAAGGGACAGGCTGAATGCGCTGAAGCAATAGCTCCGTGGCAGTGCTGCTGCCTTTGAATCCTAATGTCAGCTTGTGACCTTGAGCGAGTCACTTTATCTCCCCGTGCCCCAGTCACTCCAATTAGAGTGTAAGCTCTATGGAGCAGGGACTCCGCATACATGCACGTTTCTACATGCAGCGCTGCATACACTGTCGGTGCCATAACATAGATATGATTATCATTATCGGCCCCTTGTGTCCGTGAGAAAGGGAAACGGTGAAAGGACAGGATTAGGAAGAAAAAGGTGTTCTGCTGCGGGGTTTTTTTTTTTAAATTTCTGCAAAAACAGGTTGTGCTGGTAATAAGGATTTATAGGAGGTTATTAAAGTTTACACAGACTGGCACACACCCAGCAGGCACACAATGTACACACACACACACACACACACACAACATACACTTCGAGGATAATCCTGACTGTATTAACCCCTCTGGAGATTAAACACTGGGCCCCTTTCAAAGCAAAAAAGTTACCCCAGATTCCCCCCCCCCCTCCCCGTCCCCCGAGGGAAAATAAGCATGCTTCATTGTAGAGCTGTACAGAGTACGTCCAGCCTCGAACACTGTAGGGTTGCCAGGTGGACTCTTCAACAATACTGGAAACAATGGTGCAATGCGCTCGAGACACACACACATATACACCCCTCTCCATGCTGTTTCCTCCTCTCCTTGGCACCAACCCCAGGCTACTGAGACCTCCTCCTGATTGGCTGCATTACTTAGCAGCAGCCAATCAGGATGGAGGAAGCTGCCGAGCCCCATAGCAGCAGCCCTGCTCTCTCCCCGCTCGGGGAAATCCCGCGTCCCCCCCAAGCCGGTCAGGCACTATGTCCAGAGAGGTAATACCAGCATACACACACATGCCCAGTATTACCTCTCATTTTTACCGGACAGTGTCCAAATACTGGACCGTCCGGTTCAATACTGGACACCTGGCAACCCTATGTAACGGACAGGTCCATTGGGTACATGTACATAGGAGTCAACATGAATGACTACTTTGCTGAAGAGTTGTGGGGGGATTGCGATTGTTTAGTTCCAAAGGACACTCATTTGCTCGGACGGGTGTAAAGAAGAAATGTATTAGTGTGAAACAGGTGGTACCTGTGGGACCGGAACTGCCCCCTCGTGGCCAATCTACGCAACAACGTGCGGGACGTGCCTGATCATTCGGACAGTGTCCTGTTATCGTTTATTCGTAAAGTGCCAACATGTTCCGTGACGCGGTACAAAGGGGGCACAGCGATTTGACAATTAGAGCTACATACAAATGAACGCATGAACAGATATAGAGGTAATGAGGGGGCCTGCTCGTGAGAGCTTACAGTCTACATTGAATGAGGGACAATGTTGAAACAAAAGGTGAAGTGGCTGCGCATTGTGGGATGGAGTATTCATCAGGTTGGAGTATGGTCCAGCCACACAGCTGATCCCAAGAAGATTTGAGGGTGGGGATGTTAGGGGGTGTTATATAGTATGGGGATTGGTCTAGACCAGGGGTGCTCAACTCCAATCCTCAAGACCCCCCAACAGGTCAGGTTTTGAGGATATCCCAGCTTCAGGACATGTGGCTCAATCAGAGCCACCTTTGCTGAAGCTAGGATATCCTTCAAACCTGACCTGTTGGGGGGGTCTTGAGGATGGGAGTTGAGCACCCCTGGTCTAGATGGACAGCTGGCCCTAATGGGGTTGGGGAGGAGCAGGAAAAGACAGAGACAGAACAGGAGACGAGTGTCACGGTAGCTTGTGACAGGTTGTAATTTACACCAAAACTATATATAAATATATATATACCTGTGTTTGAACTGGGATGAGACTTAGATATGATAAAATGTAATTTATTCCTTGATAAAGGTGAACACAACAGATATGTACAAATACCAGGCAAAATATAGACACTTACTTAAAGATTATGGCAAGAAAGCCATCAGGATTACAGACTGGCCACTTCTCCCATATTTCAGTTGACATCACAGCAAAACAGGCAGGATACATGCATGCATGAAGATCATTTGCATGAAGAACAATGAAGAACTTTGCATGAACAACATGGATAAAAGGGTGGCTCTGACTTATATATCATTTTAACCCTTGCATCCCAGCTTACGGCGCCGTGCCGTCTAGTAAAATCCTCTTTGAAGCTTTTGAAGCTGACTTTGGGCTTCCAGGGTCCAGTGTGAAAAGTTTCACTTACTCTGGTTAATTCTTTTTGTCCGTTGGGCAAAGCATAAGCAATTAGCCACTTAGCCTTTGATGACCAGGCTTGTAAATTCTGGCATTCCTGCTCATTATCATAGCAGGGGGTTGCAGTTTCTCAGAACTCAACCAAAATTTCATATTTACTGCAAATCACCTCATAACTTGAGTTCAGTAATACATACAGTCAGGTGAGATATATAATACAGTCCGTCCCACCTGACGCTCGCAGAGAGACCAAACATTACAGTGTAATATGAAAATTAATAGAGATATTAATATCTGGCAGCCACTAAGGGCCAGATATTAAGTGTTTGTAACGGTTGGTGGCGGGGAAGTCCCACGAATACAAATATGTAATTCTTATCCTTTTCAGCCAAGGACATCTCATAATATTCTTATATTTAATAAGGTTACTCCTTTTGATTCCCTTCTTGGGTAGCTCCACCCCTACCCCCATCAATAAAACCTTTTGAAGTAGGCTTGTAGCTTCTCGCATAACCAACTAGGTAATTACCTGTTGATCCTTCCTGGGTCTTGCATAGCAATTCCCATGTGAAGCCAGGCTAAATTCTAGCAGGATGTCCTATTTAGCATCCAACTGGCCAATTCACACCTCCCTTTTGGATATGCACTTCCAGAGAGGAAGCTTGCATATCAAACGTGAATAGACTCATGAGTCAAACCATTTGGTCCTGGTACGCATTACAAAGGCAGGTAGAGGTAGTTAGCATTTGGCCTGTACATTGTAAGACTGCAAAAAGTCACTTTATCAAAAATATATGTTCCTCTTATGACAAAGTTATATTTTTAATATGTGTGTACTTGGGGGGTGACCCGGAGGCTGTACCCCAAGGCTCAGGGTCCTGGCTTACTCCGTTACCAAATTACCAGTTTTCAGGTAACTGTTTATTCAGCACTGCATATAAGATTAACCCCTTAAGTCCCAGTGGGTGGGTTATGCAGACACTGACCCAGCAACAATACATTTTACACAGGGGAATAAGCATTTTCATGTTATAACAAGGGTTAAATCACATTTCTGGACCTCAGCCCAGTTAACTCCTTGTCTCCCTGGCGAGGTTAGAGGGGGGCCCTTGGGGAGTATCCCCGTTAATCCCGGGCCAAACCCTCACTATCGTCACAACGAGTTGTGTCACTACGAAGACACTGGTCCCCTAGACTTCAGTGGGGTCTTACACGTTGAGTTTCCTCCCGTTCAGTTCCTGGTATGATCTGCTTTAGGTATTTTAACCCTCGCATCCTTACAAAGGGGACAGTTCTGGTGAGGACCAGTAAAGGAGCAGAGGCAGTGGGGCAAGAGGGAAAAGGGGAGAGTTGCAGGGACAAGCATGAAGGGTCAGTGGCAGAGGACAGGGATTGGAGTATATATCCTATTCCCCCTGTAACATGGAGCGCTTGGTTAAACGTGATGCAGATCAGATACCGGATAGGGCATCCCAAGGGGTAGGAGTAAGGCGATTCTCTGCGTTACAAATGAAAAAACAACTGATGGATCAGACACCCTCTGTTGCAAAGCCATGCATGTGATTCCAGCACAGAAAGGGTTACTGGGATAAAGATCAGATCTCTGCAGATCCTGGAGGTGACCGGGCCATGTACAGCAGTGCAGTGAGCTGAAGAGCTTGTAATCTTATTTTTGTACTCAAGACACACGAAATTACAAAGTCACGTGTCCAAGGAACCCACAGCTCTGGGGTCTCAGGTCCTCTCTTTCCTCCCCTCTTCCCCACAACCCTCCCCTCTTCCCCACAACCCTCCCTTTCCTTCCCTCTCTCCCCCCCCCCACATTCCATCCCTCTCTCCCCCCCACTTTCCATCCCTCTTCTCCCCCACTTTCCTTCCCTCTTCCACCCCCCACTTTCCTTTCCTCTTCCCCCTCCACTTTCCTTCCCTCTTCCCCCCCACTTTCCTTCCCTCTTCCACCCCACTTTCCTTCCCTTTTCCCCCCCACTTTCCTTCCCTTCCCCCCCCCCACTTTCCTTCCCTTTTCCCCCCCACTTTCCTTCCCTTTTCCCCCCCACTTTCCTTCCCCTTTTCCCCCCACTTTCCTTCCCTCTTCCACCCCCACTTTCCTTCCCTCTTCCCCCTCTTTCTTTCCCTCCCTCTCCTCTTTCCTTCTCTCCCCCCCTTTCCTTCTCTCCCCCTCTCTCCTTCTCAATTCCCCCCTATCTTTTCTTCTCTCTTCCCCTGTTTCCTTCTCTCTTGCCCCTCTCTCTTTCCTGCTCTCTCACCCCATTTCCTTCTCTCTTCACCCTCTCTTTCCTCCTATCTTCCTCCCTCTTTCCTTCTCTCTTCCCCCTGTTTCCTTCTCTCCTGCCCCCTCTCTTTCTATCTTCCCCCTCTCTTTCCTGCTCTCTCCCCCATTCTCTTTCCTTATCCCCTCACCACCTTCCCTCTACTCCCCCCATCCCCCTCTCTCTCCCCCTATCCCCCCGTCTCTCTCCACCCCATCTCTTACCTTCTTTCTCCACCCCTCTTTTCTTCTCTTCACCCCCCTTTCTCTTTCCTTCTCCCCCTCCCTATCTCCCCCACTCCCTCCCCTCTACCCCCATAACCCCCCTTTCTCCCCCTTATCCCACCTCTGTCCCCCCTCTCCATCTCTCCCCCTCTCTTACCGTCTCTCTCCACCCCATCTCTTACCTTCTTTCTCCAGGTTCCCTTCTCTCTTGCCCCCTCTCTTTCCTGCTCACTCCCCCTCTCCCCATCCCCCCATTCCCCCCCAACCCTCCCCCCATCCCACCCTCTCACCCCATCATCCCCACCTCACCTCATCCCCCCTCTCTCTTTCCTTCTCTATCTCCCCCACCTCTCTCTATCCTTCTCTCTCCCTCTCCCCCTCTCTCGTTCCTTGTCTATCTCCCCTTCTCTCTCCCCTCCCTTTCTCATTCCTTCTCTCTCTCCCAGCACTCTTTCCTTCTGGCCCTCCAGTCCCCCCCTCTCTCCCCCCATCCAACCCTCTCATCCTATCATCCCCACCTCACCTCATTCCCCCTCTCTCTTTCCTTCTCTCCCCTCTTTCCTTCTCTCTCACCCCGCTCGCTATACTTCTCTCTCCCCCTCTCTTTCCTTCTCTCTCTCCCCTCCTCTCCTTCCCCTTCTGTCTTCCCCCTCTCTTTCCTTCTGTCTTCCCCACCTCTCTTTCCTTCTCTCTCCCCCTCTCTTCCTTCTCTCCCTCTCTCTTTCCTTCTCTCCCTCTTTCCTTCTCAATTCCCCCTATCTTTTCTTCTCTCTTCCCCCGTTTCCTTCTCTCTTGCCCCTCTCTCTTTCCTGCTCTCTCACCCCATTTCCTTCTCTCTTCACCCTCTCTTTCCTCCTATCTTCCCCCTCTTTCCTTCTCTCTTCCCCCTCTGTTTCCTTCTCTCCTGCCCCCTTTCTTTCTATCTTCCCCCTCTCTTTCCTGCTCTCTCCCCCATTCTCTTTCCTTATCCCCTCACCCCCTTCCCTCTACTCCCCCCATCCCCCTCTCTCTCCCCCTATCCCCCCGTCTCTCTCCACCCCATCTCTTACCTTCTTTCTCCACCCCTCTCTTTTCTTCACCCCCCTTTCTCTTTCCTTCTCCCCCTCCCTATCCCCCCACTCCCTCCCCTCTACCCCCATAACCCCCCTTTCTCCCCCTTATCCCACCTCTGTTCCCCCTCTCCATCTCTCCCCCTCTCTTACCGTCTCTCTCCACCCCATCTCTTACCTTCTTTCTCCAGGTTCCCTTCTCTCTTGCCCCCTCTCTTTCCTGCTCACTCCCCCTCTCCCCATCCCCCTATCCCACCCCATTCCCCCCCATCCCACCCTCTCACCCTCTCACCCCATCATCCCCACCTCACCTCATCCCCTCTCTCTTTCCTTCTCTATCTCCCCCACCTCTCTATCCTTCTCTCTCCCTCTCCCCCTCTCTCGTTCCTTGTCTATCTCCCCTTCTCTCTCCCCTCCCTCTTTCCTCCCTTTCTCCTTCCTTCTCTCTCTCCCACCACTCTTTCCTTCTGGCCCCCCAGTCCTCCCCTCTCTCCCCTCTCATCCTATCATCCCCACCTCACCTCATTCCCCCTCTCTCTTTCCTTCTCTCCCCTCTTTCTTTCTCTCTCTATCCTTCTCTATCCCCCCTCTCTCTTTCCTTCTCTCTCTCCTTCTCTCCCTTCCCCTTCTCTCTCTCTTCGCCCCCTTTCCTTCTCTCTCTCTTCCCCCCCTTTCCTTCTCTCTCTACCCCCTCTCTGTATCCTTCTCTCTCACCCCGCTCGCTATACTTCTCTCTCCCCCTCTCTTTCCTTCTCTCTCTCCCCTTCTGTCTTCCCCCTCTCTTTCCTTCTGTCTTCCCCACCTATCTTTCCTTCTCTCTCCCCCTCTCTTCCTTCTCTCTCTTTCCTTCTCTCTCCCCCTTTCCTTCTCTCTCCCCCTCTCTTTCCTTCACCCTCCTCCCTCTTTCCTTCTCTCTCCCCCCTCCTCTCCTTCCTCCCCTTCTCTCTACCCCTCTCTCTTTCCTTCTCTCTCCCCCTCTCTCTTTCCTTCTCTCTCACTCTCTCTCCCCTCTTTCCTTCTCTCCCCCCTTCCGTCTCTCTCTTCCCCTCTCTTTCCTTCGCTCTCTCTCCTTCTTCCCCCCCCATCTCTTTCCTTCCTCCCCCCATCTCTTTCCTTCCTTCTCTCTCCCCCCTCTCTCTTTCCTTCTCTTTTCCCCCTCTCTCTTTCATTCTCTTTTCCCCCTCTCTCTTTCATTCTCTTTCCCCCTCTCTCTTTCCTTCTCTTTCCACCCCTCTCTCTTTCCTTCTCTTTCCCCCTCTCTCTTTCCTTCTCTTCCCCCCCTCTCTCTTTCCTTCTCTTTCCCCCCTCTCTCTTTCCTTCTCTTTCCCCCCTCTCTCTTTCCTTCTCTTTCCCCCCTCTCTTTCCTTCTCTTTCCACCCCTCTCTCTTTCCTTCTCTTTCCCCCTCTCTCTTTCCTTCTCTTCCCCCCCTCTCTCTTTCCCCCATCTCTCTTTCCTTCTCTTTCCCCCCTCTCTCTTTCCTTCTCTTTCCCCCCTCTCTTTCCTTCTCTTTCCCCCCTCTCTTTCCTTCTCTTTCCCCCCTCTCTTTCCTTCTCTTTCCCCCCTCTCTTTCCTTCTCTTTCCCCCCCCCTCTCTCTTTCCTTCTCTTCCCCCCCCCTCTCTCTTTCCTTCTCTTTCCCCCCCTCTCTTTCCTTCTCTTTCCCCCCCTCTCTTTCCTTCTCTTTCCCCCCTCTCTCTTTCCCCCCTCTCTCTTTCCCCCCTCTCTCTTTCCTTCTCTTTCCCCCCTCTCTCTTTCCTTCTCTTTCCCCCCTCTCTTTCCCCCTCTCTCTTTCCTTCTCTTTCCCCCCTCTCTCTTTCCTTCTCTTTACCCCCTCTCTCTTTCCCCCCTCTCTCTTTCCTTCTCTTCCCCCCCTCTCTCTTTCCTCCCCTCTCTCTTTCCTTCTCTCTCCCCCCCTCTCTCTTTCCTTCTCTCTTCTCCCCCTCCCTCCCCCCTCAGTGACGCGTTACGCTGCCCCCGGAAGTGACGTCATGCCGTGATGGCGGCCCCTCGCTCCGTGGCCCCCAGCTGAGGCTGCGCCCACGGGTGACAGGAGGAGGCCGCGCGGACATGGGGGAGCCCGGGACACCCGGCCGGGGAGGAGAGCGGTGACCCGAGAGCGGGTAACACCCGAGGGTGAGAGGCTGTGTACTGTGTGTATAATATATATATTGTATGTGTGTATGCACTGTTTATATATACTGTGTATGATATATATGTCTGTATACACTGTTTATATATACTGTGTGTATAATATATATATATATATATTGTATGTGTGTATACACTGTGTGTATGATATATAAATTGTATGTGCGTATGCACTGTTTATATATACTGTGTGTTATATATTGTATGTGGGTATGCACTGTTTATATATACTGTATGTAAGATATATAGTATGTGTATGCTATATATTGTATGTGTGTACACACTGGGTTTAATATATATAGTGTTTGTGCATATACTGTGTGTAATGTATATATACTGTGTGTATGATATATATATTTTTTGCATGTGTATGCTATATATTGTATGTGTCTGCACACTGGGTTTAATATATATATATATATATATATATATATATATATATATATATATATTAGTATGTATGATATATTGCATGTGTACAGTGTATATATTGTATGTGTGTTTACCCTGTTTATATAGTGTGTGTATACACTGTTGATATCTACGGCGTGTATGCTGAATATATTGTACGTGTGTATACACTGTTTATATATATACTGTTTGTTTATATATACACTGTTTGTATGCTATATATATTGTATGTGTGCATGCACTGTTTATATATTCTGTGTGTGTGTGTATATGTGTGTTATTGTGTGTGTGTGTTATTGTTTTGTTGCGTGTGTGTGTGTGTGTGTATATATATATTGTTTGTGTATACACTGTTTATATAAAAATAGATTATAAAGGCACTCAAATTCAAAATGTATCAAACATAATTAATTTAGTATATAATATATTTATGAAAGACACATTTTAGACAAACTGAGTTGTAATAATTTGTTATGGTATTTAAGTGTACACGGACAATATACACCCCTTTCTATTACAACTTTATGAAAATCATGTACAGGAAAAATCTGCAGAAAGGAGACAAAACAGAGGAAAAATAATTGCTCCTGTGTTTATCAGTCTCATTTGGAAAAAGTTAATGATTCCTAATAATCACCCATCTGCATATTTCCTCTCTGCGTCCATCTACCAAGGAAATTCCCGCTCGGAGCAGTTGATATCGAGATATTCAAGGAATAAGCTCCTTCAACCTAGTGGTGTCTTTATCCTGTGAGCCGGTCATTTCCTCCTTCCGCGAGGGGTACTTGCCTGGCGTGCTAGCCATCTTGAGGCTCCCTCTGTCCGATTCGTGGAGTTGATGGTACTGACTCTGATGTTACAACCAGATCGATGACCTCTCTACCAAACTTGCCCTGGTGGCTTCACCCTACGTGTTTCGTAGGGCTCCTCCCACTTCCTCATGGCTATGCTTGGATCATAACAAGCTATGCTTGGATCATATGGATATAGATATATGAAACACACAAGAACTACCGCATGCACACCAATGGTATAATAGTACCCAAATAATTCCAAACAATATCACGGAAGCCAGCGGTGCTCCAGGGAAGAAGAATCCTATAAAGCAACAAGAAAGAATCCCTTGCGGAGCACACAGGTGTAACAAAATGTAAATGACAAAGGATTTAGATATGTCTGTCTTTATTTATATAGCGCCATTAATGTACATAGCGCTTCACAGCAATAATACACGTGACAATCACATAAATAACAAATAATACAAATAACACATAGTGGGAAGAAGTGCTTCAGACAGAAAAGTAACATTTAGGAAAAGGAGTCCCTGCCCCGAAGAGGTTATAATCTAATTGGTAGGTAGTAAGAACGTACAGAGACCATAGGAGGGTGTTTTGGTAAGTGCGTCTGCAAGGGGCCAAGGTTTATGTATGAGGTGTATAGTATCAGCCACAGAGCTACTCATATGATTCGTTAAGCAGGTACGTTTTAAGGTGTCTTAAAGGTGTATAGAGATTGTCATAGTCGGATATTGAAAAAATATATATATATACATGCATACACACACACTATATACAGTTGTTTGAAAAAGAAAGTACACCCTCTTTGAATTCTATGGTTTTACATATCAGGACATAATAATCATCTGTTCCTTAGCAGGTCTTAAAATTAGGTAAATACAACCTCGGATGAACAACAACACATGACATATTACACCGTGTCATGATTTATTTAACAAAAATAAAGCCAAAATGGGGAAGCCATGTGTGAAAAACTAAGTACACCTTATGATTCAATATCCATAGGGGTGTAGCGCACAGCCAAGAGAGTGGGTCAATGACTGATTAAAAATATTCTTTATTCATCCATAAAAGAGAAAAAATGGAGGTGCAACACTCTCCTACATGTTTCGTGCCCCAAGCATTTTAGAACCACCTTTAGCAGCAATAACTTGAAGTAATTGTTTTCTGTATGGATATCAGTCTCTCACACCGTTGTGGAGGAATTTTGGCCCACTCTTCTTTACAACGTTGCTTCAGTTTATTGAGGTTTGTGGGCATTTGTTTATGCACAGCTCTCTTAAGGTCCAGCCACAGCATTTAAATCGGGTTAAGGTCTGGACTTTGACTGGGCCATTGCAACACCTTGATTCTTTTCTTTTTCAGCCATTCTGTTGTAGATTTGCTGGTGTGCTTGTTGACTCTAGAATACTTTGGTATACAGAGGAGTTCATGGTTGACTCAATGACTGCAAGGTTCCCAGGTCCTGTGGCTGCAAAACAAGCCCAAATCATCACCCCTCTACCACCGTGCTTGACAGTTGGTATGAGGTGTTTGTGCTGATATGCTGTGTTTAGTTTTCGCCAAACGTGGCACTGTGCGTTATGACCAAACATCTCCACTTTGGTCTCGTCTGTCCAAAGGACATTGTTCCAGAAGTCTTGTGGTTTGTTCAGATTCAACTTTGCAAACCTAAGCCGTGCTGCCATGTTCTTTTTATAGAGAAGAGGCTTTCTCCTGGCAACCCTTCCAAACAAACCATACTTGTTCATTCTTTTTCTAATTGTACTGTCATGAACTTTAACATTTAACATGCTAACTGAGGCCTGTAGAGTCTGAGATGTAACTCTTGTTTTTTTTTGCAATTTCTCTGGGCATTGCATGGTCTGACCTTGGGGTGAATTTGCTGGGACGTCCACTCCTGGGAAGATTGGCAACTGTCTTGAATGCTTTCCCCTTTTGAATAATCTTTCTCACTGTAGAATGATGGACTTTAAATTGTTTGGAAATTGCCTTATAACCCTTCCCAGATTGATGGGCAGCAACAATTGCTTCTCTAAGATCACTGCTGATGTCTTTCCTCCTTGGCATTGTGTTAACACACCTGAATGCTCCAGACCAGCAAACTGCTAAAACTTTGGCTTTTATAGAGGTGGTCACACTTGCTGATGATCAATTAATCAAGGGCATTTGATTAGTAGCACCTGTCTGCTACTTAGCATCTTAATTCCTATGGAAGCAGTAAGGGTGTACTTAGTTTTTCACACATAGCTTCTCCATTTTGGCTTTATTTTTGTTAAATAAATAATGACACGGTGTAATATGTCATGTGTTGTTGTTTATCTGAGGTAGTATTTACCTAATTTTTAGACCTGCTAAGGATCAGATGATTGTTATTATGTCCTGATATGTAAAACCATAGAATTCAAAGAGGATGTACTTTCTTTTTCAAGAAAAAGCAACCTCGTGGGAGGAATAAGTGGAGCACTGCAGGCAGGGAGGGTGCAGGTACAAATGGCACACCATAGATAAAAAATCTAATTTATTGAGTGACTGTTCCTTTTTGTTATGTCTCCAGTCACTCAATAAATTAGATTTTTTATCTATGGTGTGCCATTTGTACCTGCGACCCTCCCTGCCTGCAGTGCGCCACTTATTCCTCCCACGAGGTTGCTTTTTCTTGCCATTATTTACTACAGCTGGACGCACGCCTGGATGAGCTACTACCTGCATCTATTGGATATAGGCTCTGTTGAGCCTCCACTTTAACAGTGAGTTATCAATGGACTTCCATTATATCTTTATACCAGATACCCTGCTTGTTCTAAGTAGTCCTATTTAAGTGTGGTGGCGAACGGGGGTACATTTGTACCTTTGGGTTGTTATGTCCCCCTAGTACCCCATAAATCCCACTTTTATTAGCCTACCTGGGCGACTACTATTATATGAGCTACATGTGATTACAATCTTGTATACTGCTGATGCTCTATATACTCCAAGAGCAATTACATAATATATTTTCAAGACTGATGCTTATTGCTCACTACCAAGGATTCAAAGAAGATAATTGATGTAATTATCTACCTGTGGATTGTAATCTGTTGCACCGATACCTGGACTTTGTCTATCCTATACACTACTTTCTTTTTCACATAATTGTATATCGCAATATTTTTTTCTTTAGTTGATTCTTGTATCTCATGCATTTTTGTTTCTCAGGGAAATGGGTGTACATTGTCCATGTGCACTTAAATACCGTGACAAATTATTGTAAGACCGTTTGTCTAAAATGTTGTCTTTTTCATAAATTTGTCATATAATAAAATAATTATTTTTTTGATGCATTTTTAATTTGAGTGCTGCTCCCTTTATAATGTGTTTTATTTTTAATGTTGTTACTTATTGTGAAGAAGGACCTGGAAATACTAGCACCAACAAAGGAGTTATGAAGTTTTAGTAGTGTGTGTGTGTGTGTGTGTGTGTGTGTGTGTGTGTGTGTGTGTGTGTGTGTGTGTGTGTGTGTGTGTGTGTGTGTGTGTGTGTGTGTGTGTGTGTGTGTGTGTTTTCCTGAATAAATGAATACGATGTACCACTCAGCTCAGAATTCATAGATAACGAAAAAGTATTTCATTCTGTCTACACCTCACCACTTTTAAATGCATTAAGAAGACAAAGTGTTGAAGAAGGATATATTGATATTATAAAGAACATTTACGAGAATGCAACATGAACCATTAGATGACATGAAGATACAAGCAAGATCAGGATCAGCAAGGGAGTGCGACAGGGATACACCGTGTTTCACCGTAACATATGAAGAATTGTTAAATACCCTGGATTAGGAAGAAAAGGGAATTAAAATCAACAGTGAATATTTCAGTCGCCCACGATGTCCAGGTGACATTGTTATTTTTGCCGCAAGTCCAGCAAATCTCCAGCAACAAATCAGAGTCGCTGAAGCAAGTAAGAAGCTGAGACTCTGTATGAATCTCAGCGAGACCGAGGTGATGTTCAACAAATGTCATGTCTGCAAAGATCAAAATAAATTAAATAGAACTAGAAGAAGTTCAGAACTTTGTCTACCTGGTGAGTAATGATGGATGGAACCTTTCAAATTAAATCTGTGGGACGGGAAGATGGGACGGAGGCGTTTGGAAGAAACAAGACAATCGTACAAGGGAACCTCCCACTGCGCCTCAAGAGGAAGGTGTTTGACCCGTGTATTCTGCCCGCGCTCACGTATGGATGTGACCCGTGTATTCTGCCCGTGCTCACGTATGGATGTGACCCGTGTATTCTGCCTGCGCTCACGTATGGATGTGACCCGTGTATTCTGCCGGTGCTCACGTATAGATGTGACCCGTGTATTGTGCCCGTGCTCACGTATGGATGTGACCCGTGTATTCTGCCGGTGCTCACGTAGGATGTGACCCGTGTATTCTGCCTGCGCTCACGTATGGATGTGACCCGTGTATTCTGCCCGCGCTCACGTATGGATGTGACCCGTGTATTCTGCCCGCACTCACGTATGGATGTGACCCGTGTATTCTGCCCGCGCTCACGTATGGATGTGACCCGTGTATTCTGCCCGCGCTCACGTATGGATGTGACCCGTGTATTCTGCCCGCGCTCACGTATGGATGTGACCCGTGTATTCTGCCCGCGCTCACGTATGGATGTGACCCGTGTATTCTTCCCGCGCTCACGTATGGATGTGACCCGTGTATTCTGCCCGCGCTCACGTATGGATGTGACCCGTGTATTCTGCCCGTGCTCGCGTATGGATGTGACCCGTGTATTCTGCCCGCGCTCGCATATGGATGTGACCCGTGTATTCTGCTCACGTATGGATGTGAAACTTGGACCCTGGATGCGTAATAGATCATTCAGAAGTGTCAGACAACTCGAAGAAGTATAGAGAGATGTATGCTGGGTATTACAGAGATGTATGCTGGGTATTACTTGATGGGACAGGAAATGGGTTCAAAACCAAGCAAAAGTCTGTGGCATAATTACATGAGTGAAGAAATAACCATTATTGGACAAAGATGGCACTCGACTGGATTCCAAAGGCAATTAAATGATCAAGACGATAACCAAAAGTAAAATGGGAGGAGGAAATCAGCGTATTGGAGCAGCGTGGAGAAGAACGGCTGTAACCGCAGTATCTGGGAGATCATTGAGGAGGCTTCATCCAGCAGTGGGGAGACACGGGCTGAAGATGATTTTATATATCTATATATCTATATCTCATCTTCAGCCCGTGTCTCCCCAATAATATATATAATCTCAGCCCCGTTATAACGTGATCCGTTACAACGCGAATCCGCTTATAACGTGATGTAAGCATGGCTCCCAATTTTTGGATTTATGAATACTTTACAACAATATTATTGGTATCTTAAATACTTTATTGTACAATTGTACAATTATTTCTAACGTGAACCACTTATAATACGATGTGGTTCTTTGGACCCCAAGCACAGCGTTTTAAGGGAGTTGAGCTGTGTGTGAGTGTGTGTGTGTGTGTATATATGTGTGTGTGTTTTTTTTTAATATATCTATATATATATATATACATACAGTGTTCGACAAACCTATACATTTGCTCGCCCCGGGCGAGTGAATTTAACCCCCGGGCGAGTAAATATTGGCCCAAGCAGCACACGTTTGGTACTAGGTGGCGAGTAGATTTTTTGGTGATTTGTCAACCACTGTATATATATATGTGTGTGTTCTATATAGTGTCTACTAAATATGTTAATATATACTGCGTATATGTATGTCTAAATGTTTATATCTATATATACACTGTGTTCTGAAAAAAATTGATCTGGTTTTTTTTGTTGTCATATCTTGCAGAAAAAGAATGCAATTTTCATGAAAATGTTAACAATTTTTGGCCTGTCACAGTAGATTATTACATTTAATAATTATTTGATAATCTGATCAATATTATTTGGAATTGGTGACTGCGTGGTCACCTCATCAAGTGCATAGTTACAAAAAGGTGTCTAGCGAAGAAAATAAGCACTTTATAAAGTGCTTGAGACAGAGGGCAAGTTGTGGTCCAAAACGCTGACATAAAGTGTTTCCTGATAAAGGGCAGTCGCTAGGCCTGAAAACACTAATTCGGACCGATCAAAAGTTGGAGAAGCTTGATCAATGTGACATCAATTATGCAATCAGACCGTGGCGTTCTCGTCTTCGGGTGTGTGTTTCAGCAGAAGGACATTTTGACCACACACTTTGAACCATATGTAATCTTCGTGTTTCAGATTATATTACAACAATTTAACACCTTTGTGAGCTATGAAGGAAAAACTCCTATTTCTCATTTAATGAATATGAACCTACCGCAGTGTATCTGGTACTTGTTGGCATAATACTGTCACATCAATTTAATTACCAGTTGATTGTCTTGAGTGTGCTTCTTATATAGTGTTAATCTACATACCAGACCAAAAATTATGCAAATTTTCATGCAGATTGAGCGAGAAATATATCAAATATGATGAAAAATGAAAGGGGTCCCTTTTTTCCAGAACACAGTGTACATGTATACAGTGGCGAGATGTACATATATACAGTGGCGAGAAAAAGTTTGCAAACCCCAATGATAATTACAGAAATTCCATAGTTTTTCCACGATAACCTTCTTGAATCAAAGCCTTTTCTTAAATATCCAATAGAGTGTTTATTAACCAATTCCATGTCATTTGAAACAAAATATATATATGTATTAGACCAGGGGTACGTAAACTGCAGGGCGTGAGATTTTCTGGGGTTGGTGCAGCCCTTACGGAGGCCCTGCGCTCTTCCCCAAAGCATTTAAATTAAAAGCCGGGGATAGCGCGCAAGACCTGTAAGATCCTTTACCTTGTCTCCGGTGACTTCTGGTGATGCGTTGTGACTTTAGAAATGCCGGAGCTAAAGTATGTTGGTGGGGGGGGGGGGGAGCAGACTGGTTCAGGGGAAAAAGTTAGCACACCCCTGAATAAGACATTGAATCATTAAGAGTCAGGGTATGTGCAAAAGTAAGTGAAACCCTGGTTTTATCAGCTAAATTAAAGGGGTAATTAGAATCGGGTGTTTACATGATTAGGTAGATCTTGAGGTGTGAGTTTGCGAGGCCCCACCATATATAGAGATCACAAACTTAGTGAGTCTGGTTTTCACCATACAGGTGTGTGGAAACACGTCATGCCACAATAAAAATAAATCTTTATGGATCTCAGAAAAGCAGTTATTGTTGCTCATCAGTCTATGAAGGGCTACAAATGGAGAAAGTTCAAGAGCACATTCACTCTACCTAGGAGCGGTTAAGAAACCGGGCAAATCATCCATGACGTCACAAATAACCCCAGTGTTACATCCAAAGATCTGCTGGCCACTGCCGCCTTGGCGAATGTGAGAGTTCATGACTCGACTATCAGAAAAAGACTGAACAAGAATGGTGTCCATGGAAGGATAGCTCTCTAAAAAGAACATTGCTGCCTGTCTGAAGTTTGCCAAAGAGCACATACAGTAGATTATCCACAAGACGTCTCAAAAATGTTCTCTGGACAGACGAGTCAAAGGTAGAGCTCTCTGGCCTCAATGAGAAACGTTATGTTTGATGACAACCGAACACGGTGTTCGAATGGAAGAACCTCACCCCAACTGTCAAGCATAGTGGTGGGAGTGTGATGGTTTGCAACTGCTTCAAGATCTGGACAGCTTGCCATCATTGACACAACCATGAATTCTGCATTGTATCAGAAGATTCTAGAGGAGAATGTCAGGTTATCCGTCTGTGAGATGAAACTGAACCGAAAGTGGGTCATGCAGCAAGACAGTGATCCTAAACATACAAGCAGATCTACAAAAGAATGGCTGCAGAAGTAGAAATTCCACATTTTAGAATGGCCTAGTCAAAGTCCGGACGTGAAACCCATCGAAATGTTGTGGCAGGACCTGAAGCGAGCTGTCCATTCAAGGAAGCCCTCAAATGTCACTGAGTTGAAGCCGTTTCTGTAAGGCGGAATGGGCCAAAATTCCTCAAACCCGATGTGAGAGACTGACCGGCAGTTACAGGACACGCGCAGTTGAAGTTATTGCTGCTGAAGGGGGCGCCACCAGGTACTGAATCTAAAAGGTCACGTACTTTCTCACACAGGGATATTGAATGTTGAATAATTTGTGGATAAATAAATGTTGAAAAAGTATCATGTTTTTGTGTCATTTGTTATCTGTGTCTCAGGTTATCTATTATTACTCCTTGATAAAGCACGTTTGTGTGAAACGCGTAGGAGGGTTCACACCTTTTTGTAATGCTGGTTGGGCAATACATTTTTCATTTTATACCACCCGTTTCCCTACTTTCCTGGGCAGTGCGCTGCTTTGTGCATTTTTGCATTTTCTTTGCTGTTCTGACTTATATCTGCGGCTGGTCACGACTTCAAAGAATTTATTTGGCTCTAGGAGTGGGTAAGGCCGCGCTTATAGTGCCGTTGATGGCGACACGGCAGGTGACGTCACCCGTCGCCACAGACGAAAGTTATATTTAGCTGGGTGGCTGCGTTGCGGGTTTCCTGGCATTTGATTGGTACAAGGGCTGTCACATGTGGCGACAGCCCTTGAAAAATCAAATTTTGCCGGCTACCAGTTTTCGCAACGTGGCTCCGTTGCATTGTCGCCGTCGCACTTACTATAAGCGCACGCGGCAGCGGCTATGCATTTGTTTTCGGGCGACGTCGCGTTGCCGTCACTATAAGCGCGGCCTTAGATATAATGAAGGTCTTTGAAGATTGATGACAAGATTGACTACAAACTTTTGGGAGTTCTTTGGACTTTTATTATATAAATTGTCTCCAATGAGGTGCAGCGAAGTGAGAGCATCATTTTTTGTTACCTTCAGGAGACCTAAGATATGTAAGACTATAGTTGCTCACCTAGTGCTATACCCACTCCTTGAGAAACGCCTTAATTCTATGATATTTTGATGGAGATTAATTGATAATTCCAGGACTATTGGAGCACCCACTACCTGCATACTCTGAATTGTTCTATCTATTATTAGGACTTAGATCTAAGATCTAATGACATTTAAGGTTTGAAATATGTGATAATCCTAAGGGGTTCACAAACTTTTGTGTGTATGTATACAGGCATACCCTGGTTTAAGGACACTCACTTTAAGTACACTCACGAGTAAGGACATATTTTCAATAGCACCATATCCCTGTGTCCGTATGCTCGCTTCGCGAGTACGGACACTTATTCTGCCCTACAGACTGCCGTAGTAGTGAAGCGCCGATTCCCCTCGCCCAATAGGCAAACGGCAGCTCGCACATGCGCCTGTCAGCACATCCTGAACAGCAATCTCGTCTCCCTACCTGTACCCAAGCATCGATAAGTAGAAAAAAAGGTAGTGCTTCACTTTAAGTATATTTTCGCTTTACATACATGCTCTGGACCCATTGCGTACGTTAATGCGGGGTGTGCCTGTATACACATATATACTCGCCCCTGAAGATCTACCTAATTATTTAAACACCTGATTCTAATTATCCCCTTTAATGTAACTGATAAAACCATGGTTTCACTTACTTTTGCACATACTCTGACTCTTAATTACTCATTGTTTGTCTAATTCATACTTCATTTTGTTTCAAAAGACATGGAATTGGTTAATATAAACCCCACTGGATATTTAAGAAAAGACTGGTTTTGGTTAAAGAAGGTTACCATAGAAAGACTGGGGAATTTCTGTAATTATCATAGGGGTTCACAAACTGTTTCTCGCCACTGAATGTTTATGTACATGGATATAAGCTGTGTGTTATGCTTGCGCTTTATAGCCACATGTGTAAACGTGTCTGCCTGTGGGCGTGCCTGTGTATATACTCACGTGGTAACTTTGCGAGCCCTGATGTGTCTGTACGTGTGCGCAGCCATGGGGTATGTTTGCGTATCTCTGCTTGTGACCGGATTAGCTGCCAAGGTCTGTTAATGCAAACAAGAGAATTTGTGACGAGCCAAATCTGACATGTTCTGTGCTCTGACCGCACTGGGTCTGTATATCTCGTCCAAGAATAACTTGGTTATTCTCATTTTCTGTTTAGGCTTAAAGCAGACATTAGGAACACTTGCGTTAATTAGATGCAAAACATCCAGCCAGGAAGGTTTCTGCCACCTTGGACCTAAAGGAGATTTTTTTGACAACAGAAGAGAAAACAAATTATTATTAAAGCTGCAGACCAAGCAATATCCTACATGTGTGTTTTTTAATAAATCAGTTCTATAAGAAAATACTTGTAGGATAAAAAATAAATAAATTCTGAATGACATTTTTAATGTATTATAATGTAACAAGCATTTTTTGTTTCTATAGCAACCATTTAAAAGTCGCATTCCCTTCCTCTTCTGAAACAGACTCTGGCACACCTTTTTGAGCCCTGCCCTCACTCTAGCAGTGCACCAATTGTATCTAGTGACTGCCTGGTCACATGATCTTCCCCACAGAACTTTGCATCTTTGGTCCTCTTCTGCTGCGCGGACAGCCATTTAGTGAACCCCCGAGCCGAATCTTCGCCGATCGATCGCAGGACGGATCGATCGGCAACGTATCTAATTACTTATCATTGTGAGGATTGTATTGATGCACATACTAAGGGCTTTTTTTATTAAATGGCAGCTTGGACTGCTGCTTTAAATTAGAATTTAATAAATCCTACTACAAGTTGTGTTGCTGAAACTCTCACTGACGTTCTTCAAATTACAAGCTGACTCGCACGGGGGAAATTGGTGCAAAGTATTATAATCTGTCAAGAAATCTCTATTTATTGCACAGCAGCGTATGTTATTTCCTGAATGCTGCAAAAAAAAGCCCGACGTATACATTAGAGCAGATTACCGATCCGAGGAGAGATTTACTAGCACTCGGAAGGCATTGACTTCCTATATTGTTTTCAACACATCAACTGGGCCACACTTTGAATGCAAAGATGTTCCTGCCTACTAATGTACTTTATTTAGCTGTAAATTCGCCCTGCGCTGCTGCGACGCGCTGGGTGTTTCTGAATCACACAAGCCCCACTGTAGAAGAGGCAGAATGTAGCATTATTTCCCATCCCTCTCCAGTTATTTGTTTGTTTGCTTTTTGACGCTGTCCCAAGTATCCGCTTCCAGACATAACAGGATGTTTTCGGACCTGGCCTCAATGAGCTCAGATTCAATAGTAGAAAAGCTAACGGGCACTCGTAAATTGCCGAAACAAAGTGTCCACTGGTGGAATCTGTAACCTGATACATATTTTTTATTTTCTTCAGTTTACGAGTGCCCGACTCCCTTTCTACTATTGAATCTGTTCCAAACGGGATCTCCCGCAGGATTAGACCCTCTCCCCCCCGGGCAGCATATGGCGCACTGCTATTATCTGTTCTGGTAGAGTGCGTACTAGGAGTGCAAGCGCTTACAGATCCTTTTCTCACTAAGCTCAGAACAGGCTTTCTATATCCCGTGACCAGCTTTGCTTGTAGCAGGGGTTCTCAACTCCAGGTCTCAAGGCCCCCTCCCCCCCCCCACCGCAACAACAGGGCAGGTTTAAAGGATATCCCTGCTTCAGCACAGGTGGCTCTGTTGAAGACAGACAGTTGGAGACTGAGCCACTGATTGAGCTACCTGTGCTGAAGCTTGGATATCCTGAAAACCTGGGATTGCTGCTTCAACCCTTTGGGTGCTCCTCAACAAAGTTACTATGTCATGGAGTCTGCCGTTTCATGGCCTCATGACATAGTAGCTACGTCATTTTCTAGTGGAGGTTGTGTTCCTGTGGAGGTCTGAACGCCATCTGTCCATCTGCGGAAGGGAAGAGGGCTTCTGTTCCATCATCAGGGATACCGCAGTCATGTGATCGCTTCCGGTGAGTGGTCACATGATCGCAAAGTGCCGGATGGGCCGTGCTGTTGCCATCTCTCCGGCACGGGAGGAATTAGGGGGGGATTGTATCTTTCTATGCAGCTGAATACACTGAGACATAACTGCCCCATCAGTCCTGCACACAGGTTTCACCTTTAACCTCCTTCTGTTGCATTTCCAGCTCCCTGCTATGGATAGCGCCATCACTCTCTGGCAGTTCCTGCTGCAGCTCCTACAGGAGCCGCACCACAAGCAGCTGATCAGTTGGACCTCGAACGATGGGGAATTCAAGCTCCTTCAGGCCGAGGAAGTGGCCCGGCTGTGGGGGGTACGCAAGAACAAGCCCAGCATGAACTACGACAAGCTGAGCCGGGCGCTCCGCTATTACTACGTCAAGGTGAGGGAGAGGGCGGCGGGGGGGGGGGAGGAAACGTCCTGTTTTCATGATAGAACTCTTGTTCCCAAACCTCCGATCGGGGTAACTAGCACTTTGGAGTAACGGCTGCGTTATTTGAATACAGAATCTAGTTTTGGGTCCCTTGCTAACAGCGTATTCTGTGACACATGGCCCTAAAGATTTCAATAAGCACTTCACGAAAATGGTGGTGGATTTGTGCAACAGGCTCCCAGCAGAGGTGGTAGAGGTTAATAGAGTAAAGGAATGGAGAAGGAGTGGCTCAGTGAGTAAAGACACTGGCTGACACTGAGATTGCTGCAGGGGAGCCTGGTTCAATTCCTGGTGTTGGCTCCTTGGGCAAGTCACTTTATCTCCCTGTGCCTCAGGCACCAAAAACATAGATTGTAAGCTCTACGGGGCAGGGACCTGTGCCTGCAAAATGTCTCTGTAAAGCGCTGCGTACAATTAGCAGCGCTATACAAGAACATGCTATTATAAAGGAATGAAAAGAATACTGCTACTTTTTATGTTTCCCCAGGTCTAATTGAGTACCAATTTTGGAGGTGGGTTTTTTTTTAAGGTCTCTCTGACTTGCTGATGTGAGATTCTCTTTTATTTCTGTTTTCTAGAATATTATCAAGAAGGTGAATGGGCAGAAGTTTGTGTACAAGTTTGTCTCGTACCCGGACATCCTCACCATGGACCCGCTGACCCTGGGCCGCGGAGAAGGAGAGGCAGAGGGACAAGTCGCCGACACCATTTCTGCCTGCATTGGCCGAGACAAGGAGAACTGCGGCAAAGAGCGAATTCCGGCCCCGAACGCCAAGTCCTCCAGCCGCAATGATTACATCCACTCCGGGCTGTACACGTCCTTCACCCTCAACTCTCTGAACATCGAGCGGAAGATGGCCCAGGAGGCAGCGCCATCCGTCATTAGGTTTGTGATGACGCCCGTGAAGAAACTGGAGCCCGCTTACAGGGTCCCTTCTATCCCCCCACAGCCGAGGGACCCCCAGGAGAAACCTGCAGAGCCGCCACCTGCGCCAGAAACGCCCAGCAACTCTGCCTACTCACCACCTGCCTCTTCCGTCTCCCCCATTCCTCAGCTCTCTGGGTCCTCTTCTCCGTCTTTGGAGATGGTGGTTGACACAGATTTGGAGTCTGTGGCCTCACAGCCCCTGGATTTCTCCCAAGAGGTGCCCATGGAGGTGCCAGAGCCAGAGCCCTACCTGCTGGACATAAAAAGCACATCCAAGTCCAAAAAACCCAAGGGGCTCGAGCTGGCCCCCACTGTGGTGATAACTACCAGCGACTCCGGCCACCTGGGAATCCTCAGCCCCTCGATGCCCACAGCATCGCTCACACCAGCATTTTTCTCTCAGGTAAAAACCCGCTGGGCCCCATCAGTCCTAAATTGGCTTTAAGAGATCAGTCCCTCCTAGGAGCAAAGTGTACTAATGGCAGGGACATGGTTAAGGGGTCAGTCTCTCCTAGGGACAAAGTGTACTAATAGCAGGGACATGGTTAAGGGGTCAGTCTCTCCTAGGGACAAAGTGTACTAATGGCAGGGACATGGTTAAGGGGTCAGTCTCTCCTAGGAGCAAAGTGTACTAATGGCAGTGCCATGGTTAAGGGGTCAGTCTCTCCTAGGAGCAAAGTGTACTAATGGCAGGGACATGGTTAAGGGGTCAGTCCCTCCTAGGAGCAAAGTGTACTAATGGCAGGGACATGGTTAAGGGGTCAGTCTCTCCTATGAGCAAAGTGTACTAATGGCAGGGACATGGTTAAGGGGTCAGTCCCTTAGGGGCAAAGTATACTAATGGCAGTGACATGGTTAAGGGGTCAGTCTCTCCTATGAGCAAAGTGTACTAATGGCAGGGACATGGTTAAGGGGTCAGTCCCTTAGGGGCAAAGTATACTAATGGCAGTGACATGGTTAAGGGGTCAGTCCCTCCTAGGGGCAAAGTGTACTAATGGCAGTGACATGGTTAAGGGGTAAGTCTCTCCTAGGGGCAAAGTGTACTGATGGCAGGGACATGGTTAAGGGGTCAGTCCCTTCTAGGGGCAAAGTGTACTAATGGCAGGGACATGGTTAAGGGGTCAGTCTCTCCTAGGAGCAAAGTGTACTAATGGCAGTGACATGGTTAAGGGGTCAGTCTCTCCTAGGGGCAGAGTACTAATGGCAGGGACATGGTTAAGGGGTCAGTCTCTCCTAGGGGCAAAGTGTACTAATGGCAGGGACATGGTTAAGGGGTCAGTCCCTCCTAGGAACAAAGTGTACTAATGGCAGGGACATGGTTAAGGGGTCAGTCTCTCCTAGGGGCAGAGTACTAATGGCAGTGACATGGTTAAGGGGTCAGTCTCTCCTATGGTCAAAGTGTACTATAGGCAGTGACTTGGTTAAGGGGTCAGTCTCTCCTAGGGGCAAAGTGTACTAATGGCAGTGACATGGTTAAGGGGCCACATCTGGGTTATTGATGCCTTTTTTACCAAAATCTGTAATTCTATAAGTATTTGAAATAATTTTAGTAAAGCCAGTTTGTAAACGTGGTGAGAGGAGACCTGGGAGGGATTTGATATTCTCCGGCTGCTCCTTTTTTTGTCTGATGTCGCCATGTGATCAACAAGAGTTTGCGCAGACAAAAAAAAAACCTTTCCCCCCCCCCCCCCCCCCATCCCTTATCTTTATTGGCTCCCTGGTAAGGGTAGGGTGAGATGAGTAAAGAAAACACTTGATTGACAAATACATGGAATTTGTCATTTATTTCCAAAGAAGCAAAAGCAGCAAATTCTTTGCTATTGGCACAATTACCTTTGTTTAATAAATGCAACGTGTAAATCATTTCCAGAGAAAGAGAAGCAACCAAATCTTTGCTTTTAGCCCAGTTAGATTAGACAAGGAAAGCCAATTATGTTGTTAAATTGTTAACAAATGGTTGTTTTTTTGCTCCTCCAGCCCTGAAGAAGTTGACACAATGTTAACCCGTTCACTGCCACGTGGGTCCTCACTGCCTATTTCCGAACCCTTATACTGCATATTACTATAATGCAGGGGTGGGCAACTCCAGTCCTCAAGGACCACCAAGTGGTCAGGGTTTCAGGATATCCCTGCTTCAGCACAGGTGGCTGCATCATTCTGACCTGTGCAGAAGCAGGGTAGGGTATCCTTACCCTAAAATTCCTATTCTAAACCCTAGCTGCTAAAACCCCTTAATTTAACCACCTACCCTAACCAGTAGTACAACTTACCTTAGAAGCTGTGGCGGAGGATCCGGCCGCGGCAATTTGGTCGTGGCGAAACCGCGGCGGCCAAATGTCCCATTGTGTCCCTCTGCCCTTTGGCAGAGAGCTGTGGGGTACAGCTGCATCTGTGCCACGCAGCCCTCTCGCGAGAATGATTTGGTACGTCGGCATTTCCACCTCGTGCTGCTTCCAGTCCTGTCTTGCTTGGGGCAGCGGGCACAGTAACAGAGACATCTAGTGCACAAGTCCCTTTAACACGCGGCACAGTGAAGATATAGGTGTATATCGGTGTTCCACCGTTCAAATAATCCACGGATTGGTTCTTGTTCCAATATGTATTCAGAAACTAATAGAAAGTGTCACTGACGTCTTTTCAGGCATTGTTACGAGTGGAGAACTACAGGCAGGATGGTAACAGTTCAAGAATGGTTGTTGGTAGTTCTGATCTATATATCCCAACAGAACACTGTATACCCTTCCTGTACTGATCCGGTGGTGCCAAATATGTACTTGTTTTTCCCGGTTTGAGCTGTCACTTCAATATGTTCCATCTCGTAGATAACA
Source organism: Ascaphus truei (assembly GCF_040206685.1). Lineage (NCBI taxonomy): Eukaryota > Metazoa > Chordata > Amphibia > Anura > Ascaphidae > Ascaphus > Ascaphus truei. The sequence goes on along the minus strand of NC_134491.1, from coordinate 22,395,471 downwards.
TACCTAGTTATTCACATTCCTAGCACATGTTATCTAGCATGCTATGCCTCATTATATTTAACAAGCGCTGCCCTGTTCTGGCCTTCTCATAACCTTGTTCTTCCTGCCTGTAGATAACAATTTAAGCCTTCCTATCTTCCAGCTCTGGCTTATTCTACATTAACTAATTGTATACCACATACCTACATGCCTATCTTCACACAGGATGCTGGGAAATGTAGTTCTTGCAGAGCGAGTAAGGAAAGTCCACGATGCTGAAAGTGAAAAGCATTACAAAGTAAAGAGACCTCACAATGCTATCAAGATGGTCCGTTTATGGAACACACTATAAATGTATCATTTTGATAGCATTTTTTTTTATTATGTCACTTTTTGCCTTGATAAAGACCCTTAGGGGTCGAAACGTGTGGTGTGTGCGTCCCCTTCGCTGGAGATATGTATGCTTTCTATACCCAGAATGCTTGATTTTGTTTAACACGTCAATGGGGCGTTTGTGCTTTTAATGATGCATCCACTTGGGTGGCGTTGCGTTCCTAGTTTAGGTCTGGAAGCATGACGGAGGGGGAAACGGGTCAGGTTCTGTCTGCTTTCCAATCTCTTCCAGTCCAAGCTGTACCCTTCCATACCACCCTGAATGAAACGTTTGGCGCCCAAAGGTTGCAAGGTTCGGGATCAGGGCCGGTATTGACTTGCATCGATCTTTTCTTGTGTTGCAGACCCCCATATTGCTGACCCCCAGCCCCCTGCTCTCCAGCATACACTTCTGGAGCACACTGAGTCCCATGGCGTCTCTCAGCCCCGCCAGGCTGCACGGCGCCAACACGCTGTTCCAGGTGAGTGATGCCCCAATAAACCCAAACCTGTTAGCGTTACTCCTGAAGAAATTCGGGCCCTGCAGGATTCTGCAGAAGCAGCAACTCCCTCCCTCCCCCTCGTATCTAAATGACCTCCCTAACTTTACCCCCGGGAATCCCAGTCTCACATATTCCATCCTGGCATTTTTATTATGATAAGACGCCGTCCAGTTGATGAAGTCCAGCAGTTGTCCCCATCTATTGACTTGTGGCAATGATGCTGCCGTCGGCCATATTTTTTACACTAAATAGCAGGAAGACAAATATGTTAACCCTATGGTTGCCCCATGATGTAGCCACCATGTCATGGGCTTTCAGCACGTTTTCTAGGGGAAATCATGTAGAGCGCTAGGTGGGATCTAGCCGGCAGAGGAATAGAAGAGGAGGACTTCCAGGAAGCGATCACGTCTGACCCTTTTGCCGAGGGGGCGGCCTGACCCTTCCGCCGAGGGGGCGGCCTGACCCTTCCGCCGAGGGGGCGGCCTGACCCTTCCGCCGAGGGGGCGGCCTGACCCTTCCGCCGAGGGGGCGGCCTGACCCTTCCGCAAAGAGGTCGCGATGTGCCAGAGGGGCTGGTACACTATTGTGCTGCAACCCCTCTTGCACTCAAAGGGTTATGGGTAATATTCTGGGAGACCTCTCTGTGCAGATATAAACGCAGGTTTGCGCTATAAGAAAGAATAGGCAGATATATTCAAAGCGTGTTACTGTTATTTTTGTTGTAAAACGCTGCATGTGTATGTATGTATGTATGTGTGTGTATGTATGTATGTATGTGTATGTATGTATATGTATGTATGTGTATGTATGTATGTATATGTATGTGTATGTATGTGTATGTATGTGTATGTATGTATGTATGTGTATGTATGTATGTGTATGTATGTATGTGTATGTATGTATCTGTATGTATGTGGTGCTAAGTGTAAGGTACATTCATGTGAAAGATCTGTAAGGTGCAGAGACGGGCGAAACATTTGCGAATTTTGCGTTTTTGTGTTTGCCGAGAAAAGATCTAAAAGTTGCCCAGAATTTTTCACCTGCGCGTATGTTCCTTTTAGCGCCCCTACATACCAAGGAATATTTTTAGCCAGAAAGGTTGGCTGAGTGTGGCTACTTTTTGTGAATATCCGCCTAAATAAATTGAGAAGTGTTTGTTTTTAAAGATCCCCCCGACGCTTTGCAAATTCGCACTTTTCTCTGAGCAATTGTGAGAATTTTCGCTGACGCACAAAGAAGTTTGCACCTCTGGTGTGTTAGGACTTGGCGTTGCTTAGTGAATCTAACCCCCAGGGACATTCACATTAATGAGGCAATCCAAGCAATATCCACACGTGGGGTTAAAAAAATAATTGGTTCTGCTGTATTACAGCATCTTTAATTATTATTATTCAAATCTTAATGCCATTTTCAATATATTTTAATATACTGAGCATCCTTTGATTTCTAATCGCAGGCTATAACCCACATCCCCAGCAGTGCAAGATCTTTGTAACACTTTCCTGTGTGATAATTTGTTGCCAATATTCCCAGCAGTTTGAGCTGCAAACTGTAACAATAGATAATGTTACCTTAGTAATATAAGAATACTTTGTAGCCGCTGAGTTACACCGACTGAAGGATTGATTGAAACTCAAAGGCGGCCATTTAATGAACCCTGGGAAGCAGGATCTTTGCTGATCGATCACAGGAGAACTAATTGATCGGTAGCTTAGGTCCGGGGTGCACGGGCTGGGGGGCGCGAGATTGTCTGCGGGGGAGCCGCGGGGTTTACAGAGGCCCCACACGCATCCTGAAGGCACTTAAATGAAATGCCGGGGAAGCGGCGAAGGCCTCTGTAAACTGCGCTTACCTTGGCTCAGGCGGCTTCTGGAGACGCGTTGCCCATGACATTGCGTTGCCATGGCAACATGACACCCAGGCGCCGTAGCCGAGGTAAGAGGGGTGGGGCACGCAGAGAGGGGGACAGCCGGCAGGTGGGCGCAGGGAAAAAAGATTGTGCTCCCCTGGCTTAGGTAGTTCGTTTTCTAAAAAGTTAATGAAAGGCTGCGTACATTAAACAAAAACAACACTTGGCTTGGATTGTCTCTTTAATGCGTTCGCCTGCTTTGGGGCTTTATTGATTAACTCCGGCAGTCCATTGAAAGGTATCACAACCTGCTACAAATATTTCCCTTCGACAATCTCTGACTCTTCTTGTTTCTGTTTTCAGTTCCCGAACGTTTATAACGGACACATGCCACTCACCCTATCCAACTTCGACAGCCCCACCACACCGGGACCCTTTTCTCCGGACCTGCAGAAGACCTAGCGTGGAAATCCAGAACAAAGAAGGGACAGAACCGCAGAGAGCACTTGTTTTTAGCTGTTGTTTTTATATATCTATATTTCTACAATGCAGCAGATGTCAGATTTCATAGTTTGTAGCAGCAACCGGCTCGGCGTTTACATTTATATTCTCTAGATGAATTCTGGGAATAGCTGCCGAAAATCCTCCTCCCTGGGAGGTTAAAATGGCCGCTGCCCTTGACATTTATTCAGACAACAGAGGCTGCCGTGGCAACAGGCGAAAACTTCGGAGGGGGGCTGTGTTAATGAGCTGAATTGGAATATATTTTAATTTACCTTCTCCGGCGGATGGCAGGTGTGGGAAAATGCCTTAATTTTGGGGCAATCTTTCCCTGCCCCCTCCCCCCCCACCTGGCCGTAGAGGGTTTAAAACTCTTTTTACGTCAGGAGACGGTTGCAGTTTGGGACAAAGGGAAATCCTATATTTTGAGAGCGGAATAAAACATCTCACGTGCACATGGGGAGGGGGTCAAAATGAATCCGGAATTGAGCAAAAGGTGCAATTTTCTATTTGGCCGCGTGAATGGTACTTAAAAGGGATTATGCAAATCAAGAGTTATTGGACGAAACGCAAAGCACTTATACTGGGCCGAGGCCCGAGGGAAGTAATGGACTTTCAGTCGCGTTATTCACTGATGTACAAGGGTAGCAAAAGCCCCAAAACAGAGCTCTTTGCACAGCTAACCGAATCCGTCAAACAGGACCTCTGCCTTCTTGTGTCCGGGGGTATGATCCCAACGGCCAGTGTGATAACTCGCACACAGCCTTGTCGGGTTACGGAGAAAGGCAGCGCGGTGTTCCTACGCCAAAAATCTGCATACTTTAAAAGTATTCGGCGTTCTGTTTTTGTTTGTATTCTTATTTTAGGGGGGGGGGGAAGGTTGGTCTCCCCCTTATGGTAGGAAAGGTTTTATGAAAAGTCATTCATCAGAGAGAGGGCGTGTGTGAGATTAACGATCGTTAATGTGTAAGGACACCACAACTGTCTATATCAGGGGCGGTCAACTCTAGTCCTTAAGGGCCACCAACAGGTCAGGTTTGAAGGATATCCCTGCTTCAGCACAGGTGGCTCATTCTTTGACTGAGCCACTGATTGAGCCACCTGTGCTGAAGCAGGGATATCCTTCAAACCTGACCTGTTGGTGGCCCTTCAGAACTGCAGTTGGCCAGCCCATGTCTAGTTAATGCGCAACTTGTCCTTGACTACACCCTAAAGATCCCCCCCACAGTAGGTGAAAAAGACGTCTCTATTTTGATGCTGCAAGGCGCGCTGGTCTTGTCACAGCGCCATTTTTACAGCCAAAAAAATAATAATTGTTTACCTCCTTCGACGATTTATCACTCAAATATTTATAGTGTTTATGACCTATGCAAATTAAATTCCTATAGAAGAAAAACATTTGTATATGCAAGTTCATGCCCAGCATGACCATGTAGCGCCGGGCATGTAATGAGGCACTTTTATACTGGGAAAGGGGATCTTGGTTTTTAGGACATTTATATTGTACTTGACGTATTTTCTTTTGTGTGCTGACCCTCCTAGGACATCCTAATGGCAGTGACAGGTTTAAATATATAGTGCAATTCCAAAGTGCGGGGGAACCGTCTCAGGCGAGGAGAATCCGGCTTGTGCAGCCAACACAACACCGACAAACACATTCCTCAATTCCATTTAATGTAACAGCCAAGTACAGTGGAAAAGCAGCGTGTCAGGTCCCAAATGGGCCTCTCATCAGGTCTGATGTGACCCGATGAGAGGTCCATATGGGACCTGTAACGTTGTCTTTCAACTGTTCTTGGCTGTTACACTGCCGACACAGTTTATCCGAGTGCGGCTCATTCCGCAAGCCGGGAAATGTCCCGGCTTGCGAGCCGCACTCCCTCAGCGTGCCGCGCATCACCGATGCGCGGTCACGCATCATCGGGTGCCAGCGCCCCCTGCACGCGCGTCCAGGGCTCCCCGAGGGAGCCCTGGTGTCCCGTGATCGCGGGACGGCGGCAGGGGGTTCCGGGGGACCCGGCGGACCCGGCAGCGGTAGGGAGAGCGCCCCGATCGGAGGGCGCTCTTCCGCTGCTTCGGCGCGCGCCCGTCACCCTGCGGCGCGCGCCAGGATACTGCTGCGGCCAAGAATGGGCAAATGCTCGAATAAACTTGGCCGCAGCAGTACATTAAATGGAGAATTACATCATGAACGAGTCGAGCTCTACTTTGTATTTCTAGCTTAGAGGAGGCCTGCACTTTGAAGAAATTGAGTGATATGTTTAAGGCGTCGGACCCTCGTAGGACATCCTAATGCCAGTGATATGTTTAAGGCGTCGGACCCTCGTAGGACATCCTAATGGCAGTGATATGTTTAAGGCGTTGCCATTTAAAAAAATCAATTTTTAACCTATAAGTATTTTTAAATCTATTTTTACAGTTCTATAAATGTGCTGAGCTGAGACCTGGGAGGAGTTTGATTTCCTCTGGCTGCTTCCTTTTGACTGATATGACTATTCAACAAGTTTGCACAGGCAAACCTGACCTCTTATCTTTATTCACCATGAAAAGAGAGGGGACCCCCCCCCCCCACTTGATTGACAAGCAGTCCCCCATTTAGAGTCCCTGTAGAAATGCAATTTGCAATCGACTTCAAAAGCAACAAAAGCAGATCATTCTTTGCCATTAGCACAATCAGATTGGTTTTAGGAGAGACCATTAGACTGGGTTGTCTTATTTTGCCCGGTTGCGCAGCACAGCGTATCTGCACGCAGAGGCACGGCTGAACATACAAGATTAACCCTTTAACTGTCAGAGGGGCCTACCACAAACGGGAAAGCATGACATTAGGGGCCCTTCTGACAATGAAAGGGTCAATCCCTCTTGCATAGTATATTGGACAGAAACAGGAAAATGAAAGCAGAATATATATGTCTGTGTATGCATGCATACATACAATCAATTACTGCAAATAACGCAATAGTAGTCAGCTCCAGTCCTCAAAGGCTACCAACAGGTCAGGTTTTCAGGATATTCCTGCTCCAGCACATGTGGCTCAATCTGTCCCAGCTTTTTCTGCACAAGTGACCCAATTGGTCCCTGCTTCAGCACAGGTGGCTCAGTCTTCGACTCAGCCTCTTATTGAGGCACCTGTGCTGAAGCTGGAATATCCTTAAAGCCTGACCTGTTGGTGGTCCTAGAGGGCTTGAGGGTTGGAATTGGCCGCCCCTGAATTAACGCATTGATTTATCAGTCGGCAAAAGTGGTATTTCCTTTGGGAACATAGCCACCCCTGTGTGTATCATATAGCCCCCGGATCTGGAAACGAGAAGCGTATTCTCTCTCCAGTGCCAAAGGAAAGGTGGGGATCAGTACGCAGAGCATGAAAGGCTTTCTTATAACAGGCGACCGTGTGAATCCCAGGTGTACGGGCGCGTTTGTCACTATTGGAGCGGATATAAGATGAGATTTGACTGTGCGTACAATACGTTGTTTTTCTACGTTCCATTCTTATTTGTGGAACTGATTTACGGGCAGGGAATATGCAGTGTGCTTTTTTTATATACATATATAAAAAAAACAGGTTTTTAAAAGAAAGATGCCATTATTTGATATATCAGGAGATGTAGGGTTTTTAGGTAAGTTTGTATATATAAATATTGTCTAATTCTTGCAGAGCAATGTGTTGCAAGCCCTCTGCGTTAAATTAGCACCAAAGCTGTTTTGGACACATCCTATAAAAGGTGTGTGTGTGTGTGTGTGTGTGTGTGTGTGTGTGTGTGTGTGTGTGTGTGTGTGTGTCATGCTAATGGGGCCCTAAAGGTCGAAATGGCTCTTTGTGAGTGCTTTCACTGGCTTTGCATCTAATCCCAAGATGTGCTTAAAAGCTGTGTAAGGGTTCCATGTAAAAAATGGATTTCAGCCAAAAGGTGACACGGTGTGCTCATTTGCATGTCATTTCCCAGAATCTCTTGCTGCAGTGGAACCACTGTATGCTGGGTGATAATGGTGAAAGGCAGGGTTGCAGACTTAAGACATGTGAATGTGCTCACTAGTGATCTATATATATATATATATATATATATATATATATATATATATATATATTCATACTAACACATGCCCACACACACACTCATATGTGTGTATATATATATATATATGTGTGTGTGTGTGTTTGTTATTCGCTAGCTGAAGTGACCCTTGCATTGCAGATGGGGGGTATCACACGGTATTGTTACTGAATGCATTAGCGGTATGTTCATTAAACTGGTCACAGATCATGCAACTCGACTCAACAAAGCCACATCCGACTGCGATTCTTAATTCCCCGGCCTTAATTTCCAGCGGTCCGTAACTACACACCAACGACCTATCTATATGTTGATGATCTGCTGTACATGTTCTAGTTACACACAGCAGGTCCAGGACGGTGTGCCCAGCTGTCCATGTGTGTATGTGTACAATTAGCTCTTATTAGATTGCTTACCTTGCCAAAAAGCTCTTAACTAAGATGTAGTTTAGCATTAGTGCAGGAAAGAATATCCCGAGGGATCAAATAATGTTTGTTTTTTTTATATGGTTAAATTTAAAAAAAAGAATAAAGTTTGCACTGCGGAAACAAGAATCTCCCCGAAAACTGCTTTATGAAAACAAGAATGAGTGATTCCTTCCCAATTAGGACTTAAACGAGCTAATGGCCATCATATTATCGCCTAATAATAACTGTTTGTGATTGATGCTTTTAAACCAAAATCAGGCCAGTGCATAGATTTTTAGATCCCACACAAGTGTTTTTTTTTTTATTAAATGAAAATGATAAATAAATGTAAGCTTTAAAAAAAAGAAAAGGGGAAAAAAGCGCTATTTTCATGGTTGCGTGCTAGTGACAGGGAGGGTACGTACATAATTCTCATCATGGTTTTTATTGAGGTTTATTGACAGGAAAAAGACAAAGAGGAATAAAAAAAAATAACACACCCCCCCCCCCCCCTGTAAATAAGCTTTTTTTTAAATGACTGAAATATTATTTTCCGATTAAAAAGTCAAATGCATCAATGACCTCCTTTTAGCCTAGGAATCGTACCAGCGCTGTTAGCTACTTTTAGGCTATATATGGGACAGGGCTTTATACGTAAGACTGTATGTGAGCATCGCAGAGCCTCTGAATGTGTAATGTGTACAAATCCTGCACTTGTTGGCTATCACTGAATCTGTTGCTTTTTAAATATCCTGTTTCTGTACTGTCTTTTTGTAAAAGGGGCTGGGTTTTCAGGGGATATCGCAGTATACAGTATATATATATATATATATATTAAAAGAAAGAAGCTATTTTGTGTGGAAACTCCGTAAAGTTTGTTCTGTATAAATAACTACAAACCGGCTTACAAAAAAAAAAAAAAAAGAATGGAAAAAATAAAGATTTTGTACGGGAAGATAATCTCTATATTCAACTAAAAAAGCCAAAAAAGCATTCATTGTGTCTGTGTGGTGGTGAATGTTCAGCCAATAATGCAAAGCTGTATTTTTGTTTTTTTTAATAAATATTTTTATGGAAATGTATCTGTTTTTTGTTTAATTTTATTGTGTTCATGCAGAAAAATATGGGGTTTTTGTTATTTAAAAATAGATAATAAATTATTTTTTACATTTTATTATTCCACGCTTAATGCTATTTTTAATCCGTTTTAAAGCATACTTTGATTTCTATAGCAGGTTTTACCCCACCACCCCAGCAGTGCAAGATCTTTGCAACACTTTCCTGTTTGAGATAATGTGTTGCCAATATTCCCAGCAGTATGAGCTGCAAACTAACAATAGATAATGTCACCTTAGTAATATAATAATACATTGTAGCTGCTGAGTTACACTGACTGAAGGATTGATTGAAACTGAAAGTTGGCCATTTAGTTAGGCACAAAATCAGGATTTTTACAGATTTATAACAGGAGCACCAAACGATTGCCAGTTGAAGTAAGAAGGTAGTTATACGTTGTCGCGCGCTTTATATATGCAAAGAAAAGAAAAACGGGGGGGGGGGGGGGGGGAGTAGAAATGCTGCTTTCCTTGGTCCTGGACAGGTGTCCGTGGTAAATGACCTACATAATGATAAATGTGCAGCCCTCTCTGGTGGTGAAGGGGTTAATACGCTTTAACTCCGCTGCATGTCGTGCGCAAGGAGACCTGGTATTCACACTGCTGCTTGCTCTGCAGCTGCCGGGGATATTGCAGAAGGATATTGCAGAAGGATCGCAGCAGAGATTCCAATGATGTTTACAAAAGTGCCAAAGCATTTCTGAGAACATTCTCAATGCCAACCATCTTTAATGAAACCCACACCATTTTTCTCAGTGATGAGCAATTTTGCGTTGAAGTAATTTAGATTAAAATAATAAGTGTGTATACACACGCACACACACGTGTATATGTATGTACAGTAGCGAGAAAAAGTTTGTGAACCTCTTACGATTTTCTCATATTTCAAACCTAAAATGTGATTAGATCTTAATCTAAATTCTATTAATAGATTACTATAACCTGATCAAACAAATGACACAATAACATGATACTTTTTCAACATTTATTTATCCACAAATGATTCAACATTCAATATCCCTGTGTGAGAAAGTACGTGACCTTTTAGATTCAGTACCTTGTGGCGCCCCCTTCAGCAGCACTAACTTCAACTGCGCGTGTCCTGTAACTGCCGGTCAGTCTCTCACATCGGGTTTGGGGAATTTTGTAACATTCCTCCTCAGGTCGCGCATATAGTCCCAGCGACGTGACGTCAAAACAAATGTATTGCATCCGTCGCATGCGCTTATAGTAGGAGCTACGCGATGGCTTGGTCTCTCGCTGGAAGTCAATTCAATTTGATTTTTTTTCAGCGGCCGCAGCCTGACGTCGCGTCGCCGGGACTATAAGCGCAGCCTTAGAGGAACTGCTTCAGCTCAGTGACATTTGAGGGCTTCCTTGCATGGACACCTCGCTTCAGTTCCTGCCATAACATTTCAATGGGGTTTAGGCCCGGACTTTAGCTAGGCCATTCTAAAACGTGGAATTTCTTCTGCAGCCATTCTTTTGGGCTCCGCTTGTATGTTTAGGCTAAGGCCCCGCTCCCTCCGTCAGCGCTCCCGCACTGCAGACAGGCGGGGCGCTGACATACACAGACCGCGATATGCGGTCTGTAGGGAGCGGGAGGTAGGCGGGAGTGGGAGGCTTGAGCGGGAGGGGGGCGTGGCTTGAGCGGAGGGACCCGCTACTCTTTCCCCCCCCTCCCTCCCTCCACGGGCTCGGGCTGGAGCTACTGATCACAAGCAACACACACACACACATGCAGAGGCAGGCACTCACGCACTCACGCACACACATACACAAACACAGATAGGCACTCAGACACACACATACACACACACAGACAGGCACTCACGCTGCTTTCCCCCCACACTCCTCCCCGCTCCCCGAAGCCTCCCCTCCTCCCGAAGCCTCCCCTCCTCATTGGCTCACAGCCACACCACGTGACGCGTCGCCGCTTGGGATTACAATTCTCTTGTATCCCCTGGCGGCTGACGCGTCACAGCGTGTAGTGAGCTGTGCAGCCAGGGGGGACCGGGACCGGCTCGGGAGGATTCCCCTGCTGGTGGGGAAATCCCGTGCAGCCGCCCGCGCCGCCGGGCGCAGCGGGTCCCAGGCCTTAGGATCATTGTCTAGCTGCATGAGCCACTTTTGTTTCAGCTTCCGCTCCCAAACTCACCCTTGACAATCTACCTAATTATTTAAACACCTGATACTAATTATCCCCTTTTAATTTAGCTGATAAAACCAGGATTTTACTTACTTTTTCCCATACCCTGACTCTTAATTACTCATTGTTTGTCTAATTCGTGCATCATTTTGTTCAGGACCGAACTGGTTATAAGGGATATTGTGCATCCACTTACTATCATGATCGAAATAGATATTGACACTAACTTCTTTGAAGTAGGTCTTGGTAAAGATACTGACATTAGTGATGTACTGAGTACCGGGGTAATTACCCGGCACTTTTCCAGATACCCGGCAATGCCCCGGCCCCAGGGGTGCTGGAACCCTCTGCTCCCTTTCCTGCAGGCGGAAGGTGAGGAAGACCGCCGAGGAGGACCACGGCGATATCGTGGGAGCAGCGGCAGACTGCCTGGTGGTGGCGGTGGATGTCCTTGTTGAGCCGGCGCGGGAGCAGCGGAACACATCACAGCTGATGCTGGTGGGAGCTGGGGAATCATGTGAACGGAGCAGGAGCATTACTATTGGACAGCCAGGGTGGAGTTGGCTGTCCAATAGCAACGCTCCTGCTCCGGCATCAGCAACGTTCTACAGGCGCCATTTCCACCGGGACTTCCCCAGCTTATATTTGCAAAGCGGGGGCAGTTTACCCCCACACCCTCATGTACCCTCTGATGCCTCAGAATCAAAACTCAACATGTAAGAGAGAATTGGGGCTTGTTGCCCACAATATATTATTGCATCGTTACTAAAGCAAGGATTGTGCTTGTCTCCTTTTTTTTGTTGTACATATATGTAATGTTTTTTTCTGGACCCTCCTGACCCACCCAATCTCAGATTGGCCCCTGTGGTCTAACCGGTCCCCATTACATGGATGTGTATGGTGGTGCACCTGTTGGCTACAGGACTCCTGAGTCTCCCACATGATGATGGAATGGGGATATCAGCAAGACAGGCAGCTGAGGTAGTGTTCTTTGAGTCCTAGCTATATCCAGTGCAGCGCCTCCACCCCATCAGGATCTCTGCGTCCGCAGGGAGATGGTTCTGATGAGGACCTCCTTCCAGGTGCCTCCCTCTGCTGAGTAACTCCACACTGACACATGAGGGTTTGGATGAATAAGGGCATCTTTATTGTCAGGGTAGGCAACTGCCCCTCACAGCGGTAGAACTCAGCCGCTCATGATTAGTCTGCTCTTCCCTTCAAAAGGTCTCGTCCTCCTAATGGAGTTGGGTCACCTCTCCCCTCAAGGAGATCACCACCTGTGTCAGGTCCCTGATCACAGTGCAGATACTAATGATTAACACACACTTGGAACTCCTAGTTAACACATTAACTTTAGACAGTGCTGTGTCATTTAACTTAGGGAATAGCCATATCTCTGATGTCACTAACAGTGGACTCAGAGCATGTTACCACTCCCCTTGACTACATATGACACCTCACCAGGGTGTGAGGGCAAACCTCCATGATTGATGCTGGCAATCCTGTATACTTGAGGGTGGAGTAGAAATAGAACCCAAATACAGCACTCAGGTTCACGCTCTGTGTGTAAAGTGAATGATTTAAAACATAACTTTATTGTATCACATATAAAATAATGGGTGTTAAAAACTGACGACCTGAAGGGATAGTGACCTTCAATACTAGAACCGTATAGGTTTAGGGTCTAGAGTGTGTGTGTTGTGTGAATTACAGATAGCACATTAAGCTAAAATCCTTATGAGGATCTATCCAATCTATACTCACTGGCTCTGAGGTGAGTACTAATAGCCGTAGGCGCCTATAGCGAACCAGGTAAGGCTAGATAGTTATTGTGTGCTCAGGGACTATCAGGTAAGTTGCTACCAGTCACTCACAATGCTAATAAGGTAAGTGAGGAGTTAAGACTCCAGTCAGTAATTATAGTGACCTTATAGGTAGGTGCAGTGCTTGGTCTGGTTGACCTGTAGTGCCCTGCTATAATGTAGAGTAATAGTGAGGGTCTGACCTCTAATAACCTCAGTGGTGGTATACACAGGTTAAGTGCACTGTGTGCAGACTAATGCAGGGAAAAGCACACTAAAACATTAAGCTGTGGGTAGCAACCAAAGAAACAGTATGTTTTATCAGAATACATGAGCTGGTACACAATAAAAATCAAAGGCGATAATCGGCAATAGTGAGCTCTCAGCTGCTTAATAGGTGATAAACTGTAAATGTTGTGACCCTGAGGACAGGTATATTTATGTGCAGTGACTGATACCTCCTTAAACCAGAGATCATTGAAAACAAATTACATATATAAGCAGTCTGAGTGCTGTTGTGAACTGTAGAGTCCCTATGGGCTGCTATCAGGGAATCCCTGAGTGGTAATAGTGTCCAATGCAGCTCGCTGTAAAGCAAGGGACCTAATTAGTACATAGAACCTCTACCACAAATAGAGCAACAGATGCCAGTATTAGAGAGGACTTGAGAGGTTCAGAGTGTCCATCGGGGCACTTTGAGAACCTGTATAACCACACGAGCAGGGAACCGCATCACCTCGCAGTCTGAGACTGTGAATGCGGTGAAGATCAGACCCCTGCACGTGCACGTTGGAAAACAGAGCCGCCGACGCGCGCGTTTCGCGAGAGGCTTTATCAAGGCGTGAGTGTAAGTAATACTTACCAGGTTTACTGCCAGCATGAGAGAGAACTGTATACCATTTTTAAACATGGCTACATATATATACATGCTCCGTTATATCTTTATTTTTGACACATATACATATTTATATATTTTGTGGGGGCTCAGGGGTTCCCAAAAAGAGCTTGCTGGGGTTCTGTGTTTTGTTAACCCATTCTCAGCTGTTCCAGCTGGTGGAGGTTAGTGGCTCCTCCTTCCCAGGTTTTAAGCCCGCCCCTCCCCACTTTGCAAGTTCCTCATTCTGCTGGATATAGACCCACTGTGGTCTTTCTCCCTCCTAATAGAGGTAAATGAGAATTTTAATCCTAATAGAGGTATATTAGTATTTTATCTGGTAGTGTTAGGACTTGCGAACAGGTGTCTGCCTTGACGTGGCTCGCAAGCTTACAACGCTTTGGCCAAAGGGTTAAACTAAATGACCCTATTTCAAGAGAATATATAAGTATTTTACTGTGTATTTCTGTCATGTTGGATGTAGCATTGGGCTTCTCTGTCGTCTGTTGTATACATATGCCACGCTCAATAGCACTCCATTTTGACACATATACATATATATATATTTTGTGGGGGCTCAGGGGTTCCCAAAAAGAGCTTACTGGGGTTCTGTGTTTTGTAAGTAATACTTACCAGGTTTACTGCCAGCATGAGAGAGAACTGTATACCATTTTTAAACATGGCTACATATATATACATGCTCCGTTATATCTTTATTTTACCATTCGCGCTTTGCACAGCTGTGCGCGGGACGCGTTCAATGGCGCACTGCTGGACCCTGGCAGTGAATGAAGCAGAAATGAAGCGCCCACGAGCATCCTGACCGTGTTTATTTTCCCGCTGCCCTTGCTCTGCTGTTCCGGTCCTCACCGCAGAGCGCACCGTTTCACACCTGTACTTCCGGTCACCGTTTGTCAGGCAAGGACGTCCGAACCAGAATTGCTTCCATGGGCTCAATGTGCAAGAACTCTATTTAAAGCCGCTATCCTGCCTGGCCGTTCTTACCCACAAGTTTTTTTTAACAGCGTTGGAAATGGGCGTCTCTGGAGCAGAACTGCGCTGATGTTTGCTTCGAGGACCGCCTGGGCCCTGAGATACTTGTTGGTTCAGTTGCCTGTGTTTTCCTCCCCTGTAGGGAAAATCTAAATGAACACATTCAGGGTACAAATGATAGCTTAATTAGGTGACAAAACTTAATTGGAGAGCCAAGTGACGTAGTGCTGTGCATTATGGTTTAGGTAGCTCTTCAATGCATTTTGATAGAGTAAAATCCCCAATTTTGCAGGATTTCACCTCCTTATGCCTGTGAGATTCTGCAAATTCTATTTAAAAGCAGCCGCTCCTAACCTTTTTTACCCTGTGCTCCCCATGCTAGAAATATTTGTTCCAGGAACCACTAATTAATGCATTTTATTACCTACTCATGAGATTATCGTTAACAAACCTGTGTGACTGAATCCAGGCAGTATAGTGACCTGTGCTTCATAACACCCCAAACTGCCCCACAGTGTGTGCAGCCAGCATGGGTGGGGGGGGGGGGTATAGCTGTCACCTCTCACTGCGGGAGCTTCCAAAGTTACGTCCCACAATACCCTGCAGCTGTGGATGCAAAGCATTGTGGGCAGCAACTTTGGAAGCTCTCTCGAAGTACCCACGCTAAGATGCACTTTGAGGACTAAGCGCGCAGTCCCCATACGGGCTCAGGAACCCGCCATACTGCCTGGCAGCCGCCATTCACATTTTTTTTGGTTACGAACCTCTTGGAGACATCATGAACCCCTAGGGGTTCCTGCACCCCCTGTTGGGAATCACAGTTTTAAAGCATTTGCCCGCAAGGCTACGGATTCTGCAATTTATTACATCCAAGCTCCCAGCCTCCCCATAGCGGCTGTAAATAGCCTGACCCCACTTTTATGCATCTTAAAGGTCAAACACAACATTTCCTTAAAATCCCTTCCGACTGCACGTTTTACGAATTCCTTCTAAACAAGACCGTTTCTGCTCCATCATGCCCCAAAACTCTTTTTCACCCCAGCTGGGATGCACCGCAGGAGATGGGCTACCTCCAGGCAGATGGGGTTCTAAATTGGTCTCCAAACGTCTACAAAGGCAGCAAAATCTTGGGAGATTGGTCAAAACTTCTGGAAGCCGGTGTGCCAAGCCGGCACACGTTCTTCACGGCACAGGACAGGCATCTGAAAAACTGGCACGCGATGTTGCCGTCTCTCTGTGGGTTTTTATTAACCCTTTCGCTGTCAGGCAGTGACCGGGTTAAGGCGGGCGAATCACAAATGCAGACGCTCCTTCCCCATCGGCTTCATCCTTCTCTACCTCTGATACGGATCAGCTTCTCTTCCGAGTGGTGGGGTCCTGCAGGAAGGTTCTGCGGAGAGAAGAATTGTGCGCAGCGTTTAGTAAAATGATGGCGCATGTGGGCATCTTTCATGCAGCATTAAGTGAGAGAGATGGGGGAGGGGGGATCGGAGTGATTGATTTCTGGGGGATGGTTCTGCTCTCGGCAGAGCCTTTACAAACCGCAGGCTCTGTATTAAGGATGAGTCCATAGAAGGACCGACAGCGCTGAGCCGTGCGGACGCTCTGCGATGAGCCCCGTAAGCCTCAATGAGGATGGCTTGAGAGGAGGCTCACGCGAGCGTCCGCAGGCGTGCTGTGGCGCAGTGATTTTCAGCCACCATAAGAGATTGTATGTGAGCGCGCTGTCGGCTGAAACACCCAATCGGAGCGAAGCAGCGTCACGACGTCGCCGCCTTGACGGCGCTTCGCTGGCTATTGGCCCCATGACGTCAGTGCTCCGCCCCCCGATCGCGCACGCTGGCTCGTCTGCAAGTCCATACAATCGCTCCTGATTGAGCAGGCGAGCCTCAGCGTCAGGTAGGAGGAGCGCTGTCGGTGCTTCTATGGACGCATTAGCCGCAGGCGTGAGCTGTACGCAGGAAAGGAAGCGAAAGGCAGCACAGTGGCATTTCCTTGTATTCCTCCTGAAAAAAACGGGTCTTTAACCCCTGCACTACTGCCGACTACTTCTGCCTACAAGCGCGAGTACAGACTGGGGGGAGATCTAGCGGTTCCAGGTTCCGTGTGCTTAATGATAACGATGTCAGGGATGTGCTTAATAGATTAAAACGAAGTGATTGATAGGCGTATGTCACGGCAACGCGGCGTCAAATCCATTTTCACTGGAGTCGGAGGGGGAGACACGGACGTGGCAGGAGAATTTTGGGTGACGCCCCACCACACCCCGCCTCCGGTAAGCACTCAACAGCGGGAGGAGGGTTACGTTTGGAGGAGGGGAGCGAGTGACATATTTTCCAATTTGT
This sequence comes from Ascaphus truei, assembly GCF_040206685.1. Classification (NCBI taxonomy): domain Eukaryota; kingdom Metazoa; phylum Chordata; class Amphibia; order Anura; family Ascaphidae; genus Ascaphus; species Ascaphus truei. The sequence goes on along the minus strand of NC_134491.1, from coordinate 22,378,530 downwards.
TGAGGTGTGTGTGTGTGTGTGTGTGTGTGTGTGTGTGTGTGTGTGTGTGTGTGTGTGTGTGTGTGTGTGTGTGTGTGTGTGTGTGTGTGTGTGTGTGTGTGTGTGTGTGTATATATATATATTAAAAAATTGTTTGTGTGTTTTTTTGTTTATCATGAAAATGTTTGTAAATATTGTAACCTGCTGGGCTGGGGGCATTTTCTCTTTACCTCCGCCTTATTTTTCCCTTACCCTCGCCCTTTCCCAAACTGACCCTGAAACAGGCCGTTGATGAATAGAGAATGTTTTATTTCCACTCGTTTGAATGGAGCTGAACTCTCCTCCAGCACTGCCCGTGCTTAACCCTTCATTAACCGTAATGGATGAATCTTCCATATGACTTCCCGGGCGCACGGTGCACATGTGCAGTGCTACGCCGCTAAAGTTGCAAACAAGTCTTTAACCGTCTCCAAGGTGTGGAGAGATGCTGACTTCCCTGAGGACATACTGAATGGGAACTGGCGACTTCCACTTCAGAGGCCAGCAAATACACTGAGTGCCTGTCGCTTGCATGTAGAACCAGCTCTTTAGAATGTTCCATTTATCCGTGTGAAGAGCTTACACTCTAACTGCGGTGTCTGAGGCACAGGGGAGCACGTGTGCAAGGTCACGCAGAGCGCTGACATTGGGGACTCAAACTGGGTTCACCCACTTCAGTAATGTTACCGCAGAACTCGGCTTTTCATGTTAGTATAACATGTCTGAGATGGGTTCTCTACCAGCCCCAACAATGGACATTCTGCAACATAAAGCAGTACTCAGCATGACTACAGTTTCCCAACCCATGGGCAGTGGGGGAAATTAGGGCAACAAGGAGATTTAGGAAGGAGTCTCCCTTACCTTCCACCGCCCTGGAGTGTATGTTATCGAATACCATGAGCGCAAGGTACAGTGTGAGAGCCAGAGAGGCGAGACTGACCCCACACACCAGGAAACTGTAACTGCCCTGAGTCTGAATGACCTGCGGTATAAGGCAAAATACAACAGTGTATGGAGGAGCTAGAAGGGGACGGTGACAGGGACACAGGGAAGGGGACGGTGACAGGGACACAGGGAAGGGGACAGGGTGATGGCACACAGGGAAGGGGACGTGACAGGGACACGGCACACAGGGAAGGGGATGGTGACAGGGAGACGGCACACAGGGAAGGGGACAGGGTGACGGCACACAGGGAAGGGGACGGTGATAGGGACACGGCACAAAGGGAAGGGGACGGTGACGGACACGGCACACAGAAGGGGACGGTGACAGGGACACAGCACACAGGGAAGGGGACGGTGACAGGGAGACGGCACACAGGGAAGGGGACGGTGACAGGGACGCGGCACACAGGGAAGGGGACGGTGACGGAGACGGCACACAGGGAAGGGGACAGGGTGACGGCACACAGGGAAGGGGACGGTGACAGGGACACAGCACACGGGGAAGGGGATGGTAACAGGGAGACGGCACACAGGGAAGGGGACAGGGACACGGCACACAGGGAAGGGGACGGTGACGGACACGGCACACAGGGAAGGGGACGGTGACAGGGAGACGACACACAGGGAAGGGAATGGTGACAGGGACTCGGCACACGGGGAAGGGGACGGTGATAGGGACACGGCACAAAGGGAAGGGGACAGTGACAGGGACACGGCACACAGAGAAGGGGACAGTGACAGGGACACGGCACACAGGGAAGGGGACAGTGACAGGGAGACGGCACACAGGGAAGGGGACGGTGACAGGGACGCGGCACACAGGGAAGGGGACGGTGACGGAGACGGCACACAGGGAAGGGGACGGTGACAGAGCACCTGGAACCTCACTGACCCCTAAGGCACTGGGCGGGGCTGATATATTTCAGAGCTATTTTAGGGGTGTTACTCTTTCTTACCATTCCCACCAGAATCTGTAGGATCATCTCGCCCATCGCAGCTCCTGTAACGAGCACCGTGGTGGCACACCCTGAGGGGGACATAGGAATGAGTACAGAGAGCAGCACATTACGTGCTCACCAATGTGCATGGAGCTAGGAAGCGGGAACTGGGCCCTGTCTTATTCTCCATTAGTTGAGGGAGTAAATACAAGGGTAAAATCCCTGGAAAACAGGTGGCTCTATAACAGAGACGTAATGGTCATATTAGGCCTGGAGAAGTGGACATTTGTTTTAAGCTGTGATACATTTTAATAGGCCAACAAGTTAATACAAAGCTTTCCAAAACTCACAGGCGTCTGTTTATGCCATGTGAAGAAGAGACCTGTGAGGTTTGGAAAGCGCTGTACATGTGAAGAAGGGACCTGTGAGATTTGGAAAGCTCTGTACACGTGAAGCAGAGACCTGTGAGGTTTGGAAAGCTCTGTACACGTAAAGGAGAGACCTGTGAGGTTTGGAACGTGCTGTACACACTGTTACATCTACGAAGAACTTTCTTGTTAAAAGGTATGACAGACTACAGCAAAGATATTCTGTTGTTCTCTGCTCCTATAAGGTTTTGGATGGGAAGTCTGCCCGCACCCTTGTAGTTTAGGATGTCCTCTGTGTAGGCCACCATGCTGGGAAAGACGCTGCTGAGGAAGAGGCCAAGAAAAGCCGTCCCAACGAAGAGACCGGGTGTGCTGTATTGTGACAGCAGCAGGAACAGGAAGGTCACTTCCACTCCGATCTGTGGGGAGAGGGGACATCGCGGAACTGTGCCTGTACTCTGTATAACTATACGTTACCTCTATGTAAGAACATACCAAGGATCACTCCACAATTGCAGACTCCCTGAAAATGGAACATGCTGCACTCTGTAATGATGCTGAGTATCTCTGTGCTATTTCAATCTCTCTGGAACATGCTGCACTCTGTAATGATGCAGAGTATCTCTGTGCTATTTCAATCTCTCTGGAACATGCTGCACTCTTTAATGATGCTGAGTATCTCTGTACTATTTCAATCTCGAACATGCTGCACTCTGCAATGATGTTGAGTATCTCTGTGCTATTTCAATCTCTCTGGAACATGCTGCACTCTGCAATGATGCTGAGTATCTCTGCGATATTTCAATCTCTCTGGAACATGCTGCACTCTGCAATGATGCTGAGTATCTCTGCGATATTTCAATCTCTCTGGAACATGCTGCACTACATCAAGATAAATATTCTCTCTATATTCAAGTACAACTCAAGGAACATGCTGAGCTGTATAATGATGTGAAGTATCCCTGCACTGTTCTAAACAAAAAAGAAAAAGGCAGTGCTAATGAAAAACTGGCCAGCAGCTTGGGATATAACTCTGACCCCCCAGGTCACATATAGATAGAAGAAAAAACGTTCTATCTATGGCGCTTGGCCAATATGGAATATAAAAGAAAAATATTTTATACAAGCAGATAAGAGGTGATATCCACTCGAACTCTCCTCGTGAAGACGATAAATCATGTAAAAGAAATAAAAGCAAACATAGTGTAATACAATCACTAAACAAACACACAACACTATTCACAAATAATAGACAAACAGTAGCTGAGACAAAACGAATGACTGATATATAAAAATAACATTTAATACAATAGCTAATTAAAAATAAATAATATCACTACAACAAAGGGTCACATGTGCACTCCAACCGGGGTTGGACTGGCCGCTTACCAGACACTATAGAATTGAAGGCAGTGGCTAAATCTGAGAGTATCCCCTCTCGTGGTGGTGAAAATCAATGTCCAAGCGTCTCAGACGATCAGCAGGAGCTTCGGAGGGGAACCCTCCCTGCCTTCCACCCCACAGACCTCCGCAGGGCAGACGCACAGGACCGCGTGTCGCAGGAGAAGGCGTCGTCACGTGCGCCACAAGAGCGCAAGATCCACGCCGACAGCAGCAGCCCAGCGGTGTCATCAATGTCCTGTTCGGTGCAGCGGCCGCCGTAGACAGGAACAATGGCCGGGATAAGTCCGTGGATGGGTATAGCAAGTGTGGTAGATGTTGTAGTATCAGCTGTGCGCGCATAGACCACCCTACGCGTTTCCACACTTGCTATACCCATCCATGGACTTATCCCGGCCATTGTTCCTGTCTACGGCGGCCGCTGCACCGAACAGGACATTGATGACACCGCTGGGCTGCTGCTGTCTGCCTGGATCTTGCGCTCTTGTGGCGCACGTGACGACGCCTTCTCCTGCGACACGCGGCCCTGTGCGTCTGCCCTGCGGAGGTCTGTGGGGTGGAAGGCAGGGAGGGTTCCCCTCTGAAGCTCCTGCTGATCGTCTGAGACGCTTGGACACTGATTTTCACCACCACGAGAGGGGATACTCTCAGATTTAGCCACTGCCTTCTACTCTTTAGTAAGGTGAGAAAGACTGGAAAAACGAATCGCTGAATCCAAAAAAATGCACCATCAGCTCACCAACTGCAAGGGCTTAAAAGAGTTTATTTGGACTACATAAAAAAGAAAAAAAGGACAAACAAAAAACTAATACATGCAACACCCTACGCGTTTCAGGCTCCTGAGAGCCCTTTCTCAAGGGGGATAATGGGGACTGAGAACAGATCTCAAATATATAGCCCCTTCTATGCAATTAACATACAGCTGAAACAGATAATCATTACATTGATTGACGAAACTTTAACCATATAGTGGCATAGTCATTTTCCCAACTATAATGGTTTAAAACAGATTTGAAAAGGGGGGGGGGGGCGCATGACATAATAAAACCTATATCTGTATACCGACTAGAAAATCATAACCAAAGATCAGCATATTTAACCAATGACATAGAGAACATAAGCTAGAGTAATATTCAGGTTCATTATTGTCTCTATTAAAATAACAGTAGTGTAGTGTTCTAAAATCATAATAAACATAATGGTATTAGTATGGAATGTTCAAAAGATAAATACAATAGAACAGACTTCAACCATATAGTTAATTTAATTTCAATTCTGCAATCTGACTGTGGTTTATTTAACATTGTCTCAAAGGAAGTATTTAAGGTCCCACTCCGTGTTCAACCCTTTTGGAATTAATGTATCAAGTGTAAAAATCCAGTGGGCCTCTCTGCGGTATTGGTTCTGTCACCGCCTCTATAGTGTATCGAAATATGTTCAATAGCTACACATTTGAAATTACTGAGAGACCCATCTTGGCATATACTAAAGTGTTTTGATACAGGGTGTGTCTGATCTTTATTAAGAATATTTCGCATATGTTCTAATAGTCTCATTTTGAACATACGTGTCGTGAGGCCCACATATTTCCTTTGACAACCACAGATCAACATGTAAATTACATATTCTGTCCTACTCTTTAGTGTCTGGTAAGCGGCCAGTCTAACCACGGTTGGAGTGCACTTGTGACCCTTTGTTGTAGTGATATTATTTATTTTTAATTAGCTATTGTATTAAATGTTATTTTTATATATCAGTCATTCGTATTGTCTCAGCTACTGTTTGTCTATTATTTGTGAGTAGTGTTGTGTGTTTGTTTAGTGATTGTATTACACTATGTTTGCTTTTATTTCTTTTACATGATTTATAGTCTTCACGAGGAGAGTTCGAGTGGATACCACCTCTTATCTGCTTGTATAAAATATTTTTCTTTTATATTCCATATTGGCCAAGCGCCATAGATAGAACGGTTTTCCTGCGCTGTTCTAGATACCTGAAAATGAACGCGTTGCACCATAAAGTGATTCCGAGACTCCCAACACACTTAGCAGTGAATACGTTGCCATAGGTGTGACCTGCACCTGCGTGTGAATCGTGAAACTTGAAGGGATCAGTCACACGGATTGAGAAACCGGATTATGTCCATCAGGACATACTGAACCCAGGTCCAGGTTAAGTGTTAAAGCAAAGTCACTCTCGCACCGAAGCTGTGGGTGCTAGGTCACCAATGGGTGTGTGTATGTACTGTATGTATATCTTTATTTATATCACCCCATCCATGTACACAGCGCATCACAGCAGTAATACACAACATAATAATATAACACACAGTGGGAACAAGCGCTTTAAGACATAAAAGTAACACTAGGAAAAGGAGTCCCTGCCCCAAAGAGCTTACAATCTAATAAGGTAAGTAGGAAGAATGTACAGAGACAGTAGGAGGGTGTTCTGGTAAGTGCGTCTGCAGGGGGCCAAGGTCGATTGTATGAGGTGTATAGTATCAGCCACGGAGCTACCCATGTGCTTCGTTAAAGAGGTGTGTTTTAAGGTGGGTCTTAAAGGTGGGTTACTGGGAGGACGCTGGGTGCTCGTGGCGTTTGCTGGCTCTTCTCAGGGTGGGCAGTGAAGTTGTGTCCAAGTGACATTTACTGCACATCCACGAACGAGCATGTTTTGGTTCCGGCAGGAAGTTACCATTGCTAAGACCGTCTCCCTAATGCAAAGAGGAGGAGGTTTGGGACCGGAAGGGCGCAGAACAAGTCTAAGCAAAGCGTTGTATACATCTTAACCCAGTCTAGGGGCAAGAGATGTTCTAGGACAGAAGTGGCCAACTCCAGTCCTCTAGGGCCACCAACAGGTCAATTTTTACAGGATATCCCTGCTTCAGCACAGGTGGCTCAATCAGCTAATTCTTCGACCGAGCCACTGATTGAGCCACCTGTGCTGAAGCAGGGATATCCTTACAACCTGATCTGTTGGTGGCCCCAGAGGACTGGCGTTGCCCACCCCTGTTCTAGGGGCCCTGGCACTGACGGGGGTCCCTCCTGCTTCTCCCTGGCCTCCCCTCTTTCTCTCACTACGTTTCAGCCTCGGGTAGCTTCTCCAAGCCCCCCGGCGTGAGGCTGTCTTACCAGGTTGATGAGGAGCATGGAGCGAGGGGTCACTTTGTAGGACACAGGGATAGAGATGAGTCTTCCTAGGGTGATGAAGCCCCAGAAGAGGCTGGGCAGGTACCCGGCGGTCTTATGGGCAAGAGACAGGGGCTGCTCCACCGCATAGCTGTATACGAAGCCAGAGTATTCCCCCTGCGGGAGATACCCTCATTACACACCGTCAAGGGGTGACCTTCACACACAGCTATCTCTCACTCTGCTGCTTTACACACCGCTATCGCTCACTCTGCTGCTTCACACACAGCTATCTCTCACCGTGATCTCACACAGCTATCTCTCACCGTGATCTCACACAGCTATCTCTCACTCAGCACTGTTATCTTATCATTCTGACAGCTGACACCGCGATCTCTCGTTCCTCTCTGCCAGCTCTCTATCTGTCCGATGCCCCACTATCTCTTCTGTACATATCACAGCCACCTCCCTCCCCCCTGTAACTCTTCCACCCCCCCCCCCCTCCCTCTCCCTGCCCGCCTCTCGCCCCTCACCCACCACATACCCCAGGGCCAGGGGGCACATAAAGGGTTAATACAACTCACCACTATCCCATCGCTCATGAACAGGGTCACAGCGGCACAGGCGTGAATGGCGAAGAACGGGAAGGAGGCCCCACGGAAATTCTTACTCTGGCAGCAGATCACAGGTACCCCATGACCTGAAATATAGGGAGAGCCTTGGAGGTAAAGGTGCTAGTCTTTAAAGTGGGAGGTTTTAAATGCCAGCGCCAATTGTGAGCTGAATCTGGCATCACCTGATCTGCTTTATAATGTATTGCGCTGTATACAGCAATTACGCTAATTCAAGAATATATATACAGTGTGTATATATGTGTATATATATATATATATATTATTATTATTATTATTTGTATAGAATTGCTGCAGGACTTATTCAAGTTCCCCACGGGGAAGAAAGCAGGGCCAGATTTGTCAAAAAAATGAATCCAATTTCTTCCCATAAGGTTTTATTTGCTGAGTGCAGGGTGGGCTCTGGGCCTGCTCAGGGTGGGCTCTGGGCCTGCTCAGGGTGGGCACTGGTTCTGCTCAGGGTGGGCACTGGTTCTGCTCAGGGTGGGCTCTGGGCCTGCTCAGGGTGGGCACTGGGCCTGCTCAGGGTGGGCACTGGTTCTGCTCAGGGTGGGCTCTGGGCCTGCTCAGGGTGGGCACTGGTTCTGCTCAGGGTGGGCACTGGTTCTGCTCAGGGTGGGCTCTGGGCCTGCTCAGGGTGGGCACTGGTTCTGCTCAGGGTGGGCACTGGGCCTGCTCAGGGTGGGCACTGGTTCTGCTCAGGGTGGGCACTGGTTCTGCTCAGGGTGGGCACTGGTTCTGCTCAGGGTGGGCACTGGGCCTGCTCAGGGTGGGCACTGGTTCTGCTCAGGGTGGGCACTGGTTCTGCTCAGGGTGGGCACTGGTTCTGCTCAGGGTGGGCACTGGTTCTGCTCAGGGTGGGCACTGGGCCTGCTCAGGGTGGGCACTGGTTCTGCTCAGGGTGGGCACTGGGCCTGCTCAGGGTGGGCACTGGTTCTGCTCAGGGTGGGCACTGGTTCTGCTCAGGGTGGGCACTGGTTCTGCTCAGGGTGGGCACTGGGCCTGCTCAGGGTCGTGCTTGGTGAGATATGACAGTGCGCAGGGTGTGCACTAGTTGTGCTCATAGTGGGTGCAGGGTGGGTACTGGGTGTGCTCATAGTGGGTGCAGAGTGGGCACTAGTTGTGCTCATAGTGGGTGCAGGGTGGGTACTGGGTGTGCTCATGATGGGTGCAGGGTGGGTACTTGGTGTGCTCATAGTGGGTGCAGGGTGGGTAGTGGGTGTACTCATAGTGGGTGCAGGGTGGGTACTGGGTGTGCTCATAGTGGGCGCAGGGTGGGTACTGGGTGTGCTCATAGTGGGTGCAGGGTGGGTACTTGGTGTGCTCATAGTGGGTGCAGGGTGGGTACTGGGTGTGCTCATAGTGGGTGCAGGGTGGGTATTGGGTGTGCTCATAGTGGGTGCAGGGTGGGCACTAGTTGTGCTCATAGTGGGTGCAGGGTGGGTACTGGGTGTGCTCATGATGGGTGCAGGGTGGGTACTTGGTGTGCTCATAGTGGGTGCAGGGTGGGTATTGGGTGTGCTCATAGTGGGTGCAGGGTGGGCACTAGTTGTGCTCATAGTGGGTGCAGGGTGGGTACTGGGTGTGCTCATGATGGGTGCAGGGTGGGTACTTGGTGTGCTCATAGTGGGTGCAGGGTGGGTAGTGGGTGTGCTCATAGTGGGTGCAGGGTGGGTACTGGGTGTGCTCATAGTGGGCGCAGGGTGGGTACTGGGTGTGCTCATAGTGGGTGCAGGGTGGGTACTTGGTGTGCTCATAGTGGGTGCAGGGTGGGTACTGGGTGTGCTCATAGTGGGTGCAGGGTGGGTACTGGGTGTGCTCATAGTGGGTGCAGGGTGGGTACTGGGTGTGCTCATAGTGGGTGCAGGGTGGGTACTTGGTGTGCTCATAGTGGGTGCAGGGTGGGTATTGGGTGTGCTCATAGTGGGTGCAGGGTGGGCACTAGTTGTGCTCATAGTGGGTGCAGGGTGGGTACTGGGTGTGCTCATGATGGGTGCAGGGTGGGTACTTGGTGTGCTCATAGTGGGTGCAGGGTGGGTAGTGGGTGTGCTCATAGTGGGTGCAGGGTGGGTACTGGGTGTGCTCATAGTGGGCGCAGGGTGGGTACTGGGTGTGCTCATAGTGGGTGCAGGGTGGGTACTTGGTGTGCTCATAGTGGGTGCAGGGTGGGTACTGGGTGTGCTCATAGTGGGTGCAGGGTGGGTACTGGGTGTGCTCATAGAGGTGCAGGGTGGGTACTTGGTGTGCTCATGATGGGTGCAGGGTGGGTAGTGGGTGTGCTCATAGTGGGTGCAGGGTGGTACTTGGTGTGCTCATAGTGGGCGCAGGGTGGGTACTGGGTGTGCTCATAGTGGGTGCAGGGTGGGTACTTGGTGTGCTCATAGCGGGTGCAGGGTGGGTACTTGGTGTGCTCATAGTGGGTGCAGGGTGGGTACTGGGTGTGCTCATAGTGGGTGCAGGGTGGGTAGTGGGTGTGCTCATAGCGGGTGCAGGGTGGGTACTTGGTGTGCTCATAGCGGGTGCAGGGTGGGTACTTGGTGTGCTCATAGTGGGTGCAGGGTGGGTAGTGGGTGTGCTCATAGCGGGTGCAGGGTGGTACTGGGTGTGCTCATAGTGGGTGCAGGGTGGGTACTTGGTGTGCTCATAGTGGGTGCAGGGTGGTACTGGGTGTGCTCATAGTGGGTGCAGGGTGGGTAGTGGTGTGCTCATAGTGGGTGCAGGGTGGGTACTTGGTGTGCTCATAGTGGGTGCAGGGTGGGTACTGGGTGTGCTCATAGCGTGTGCAGGGTGGGTACTGGGTGTGCTCATAGTGGGTGCAGGGTGGGTACTTGGTGTGCTCATAGCGTGTGCAGGGTGGGTACTGGGTGTGCTCATAGTGGGTGCAGGGTGGGTAGTGGTGTGCTCATAGTGGGTGCAGGGTGGGTACTTGGTGTGCTCATAGTGGGTGCAGGGTGGGTACTGGGTGTGCTCATAGCGTGTGCAGGGTGGGTACTGGGTGTGCTCATGATGGGCGCAGGGTGGGTACTGGGTGTGCTCATAGTGGGTGCAGGGTGGGTACTGGGTGTGCTCATAGTGGGTGCAGGGTGGGTACTTGGTGTGCTCATAGTGGGTGCAGGGTGGGTACTGGGTGTGCTCATAGTGGGCGCAGGGTGGTACTGGGTGTGCTCATAGTGGGTGCAGGGTGGTACTGGGTGTGCTCATAGTGGGTGCAGGGTGGGTACTTGGTGTGCTCATAGCGTGTGCAGGGTGGGTACTTGGTGTGCTCATAGTGGGCGCAGGGTGGTACTGGGTGTGCTCATAGTGGGTGCAGGGTGGTACTGGGTGTGCTCATAGTGGGTGCAGGGTGGGTACTGGGTGTGCTCATAGTGGGTGCAGGGTGGGTTCTTGGTGTGCTCATAGTGGGTGCAGGGTGGTACTGGGTGTGCTCATAGTGGGTGCAGGGTGGGTACTGGGTGTGCTCATAGTGGGTGCAGGGTGGGTACTTGGTGTGCTCATAGTGGGTGCAGGGTGGTGCTTGGTGTGCTCATAGTGGGTGCAGGGTGGTGCTTGGTGTGCTCATAGTGGGTGCAGGGTGGTACTGGGTGTGCTCATAGTGGGTGCAGGGTGGGTACTTGGTGTGCTCATAGTGGGTGCAGGGTGGTACTGGGTGTGCTCATAGTGGGCGCAGGGTGGTACTGGGTGTGCTCATAGTGGGCGCAGGGTGGTACTGGGTGTGCTCATAGCGGGTGCAGGGTGGGTACTTGGTGTGCTCATAGTGGGCGCAGGGTGGTACTGGGTGTGCTCATAGTGGGTGCAGGGTGGGTACTGGGTGTGCTCATAGTGGGTGCAGGGTGGGTACTTGGTGTGCTCATAGTGGGTGCAGGGTGGGTTCTTGGTGTGCTCATAGTGGGTGCAGGGTGGTACTGGGTGTGCTCATAGTGGGTGCAGGGTGGGTACTGGGTGTGCTCATAGTGGGTGCAGGGTGGGTACTTGGTGTGCTCATAGTGGGTGCAGGGTGGTGCTTGGTGTGCTCATAGTGGGTGCAGGGTGGGTACTGGGTGTGCTCATAGTGGGTGCAGGGTGGGTACTTAGTGTGCTCATAGTGGGTGCAGGGTGGTACTTGGTGTGCTCATAGTGGGTGCAGGGTGGTGCTTGGTGTGCTCATAGTGGGTGCAGGGTGGGTACTGGGTGTGCTCATAGTGGGTGCAGGGTGGGTACTTAGTGTGCTCATAGTGGGTGCAGGGTGGGTACTTGGTGTGCTCATAGTGGGTGCAGGGTGGGTACTGGGTGTGCTCATAGTGGGTGCAGGGTGGGTACTTGGTGTGCTCATAGTGGGTGCAGGGTGGTACTTGGTGTGCTCATAGTGGGTGCAGGGTGGGTACTGGGTGTGCTCATAGTGGGTGCAGGGTGGGTACTTGGTGTGCTCATAGTGGGTGCAGGGTGGTACTTGGTGTGCTCATAGTGGGTGCTGGGTGGGTAGTGGGTGTGCTCATAGTGGGTGCAGGGTGGGTACTGGGTGTGCTCATAGTGGGTGCAGGGTGGGTACTGGGTGTCCTCATAGTGGGTGCAGGGTGGGTACTGGGTGTGCTCATAGTGGGTGCAGGGTGGGTACTTAGTGTGCTCATAGTGGGTGCAGGGTGGGTACTGGGTGTGCTCATAGTGGGTGCAGGGTGGTACTTGGTGTGCTCATAGTGGGTGCAGGGTGGGTAGTGGGTGTGCTCATAGTGGGCGCAGGGTGGGTACTGGGTGTGCTCATAGTGGGCGCAGGGTGGGTACTGGGTGTGCTCATAGTGGGCGCAGGGTGGGTACTGGGTGTGCTCATAGTGGGTGCAGGGTGGGTACTGGGTGTGCTCATAGTGGGTGCAGGGTGGGTAGTGGGTGTGCTCATAGTGGGCGCAGGGTGGGTACTGGGTGTGCTCATAGTGGGCGCAGGGTGGGTAGTGGGTGTGCTCATAGTGGGTGCAGGGTGGGTACTGGGTGTGCTCATAGTGGGTGCAGGGTGGGTACTTGGTGTGCTCATAGTGGGTGCAGGGTGGTGCTTGGTGTGCTCATAGTGGGTGCAGGGTGGGTACTGGGTGTGCTCATAGTGGGTGCAGGGTGGGTACTTAGTGTGCTCATAGTGGGTGCAGGGTGGTACTTGGTGTGCTCATAGTGGGTGCAGGGTGGTGCTTGGTGTGCTCATAGTGGGTGCAGGGTGGGTACTGGGTGTGCTCATAGTGGGTGCAGGGTGGGTACTTAGTGTGCTCATAGTGGGTGCAGGGTGGGTACTTGGTGTGCTCATAGTGGGTGCAGGGTGGGTACTGGGTGTGCTCATAGTGGGTGCAGGGTGGGTACTTGGTGTGCTCATAGTGGGTGCAGGGTGGTACTTGGTGTGCTCATAGTGGGTGCAGGGTGGGTACTGGGTGTGCTCATAGTGGGTGCAGGGTGGTACTTGGTGTGCTCATAGTGGGTGCAGGGTGGGTACTTGGTGTGCTCATAGTGGGTGCAGGGTGGGTACTGGGTGTGCTCATAGTGGGTGCAGGGTGGGTATTGGGTGTGCTCATAGTGGGTGCAGGGTGTGCACTAGTTGTGCTCATAGTGGGTGCAGGGTGGGTACTGGGTGTGCTCATAGTGGGTGCAGGGTGGGCACTAGTTGTGCTCATAGTGGGTGCAGGGTGGGTACTGGGTGTGCTCATGATGGGTGCAGGGTGGGTACTTGGTGTGCTCATAGTGGGTGCAGGGTGGGTAGTGGGTGTACTCATAGTGGGTGCAGGGTGGGTACTGGGTGTGCTCATAGTGGGCGCAGGGTGGGTACTGGGTGTGCTCATAGTGGGTGCAGGGTGGGTACTTGGTGTGCTCATAGTGGGTGCAGGGTGGGTACTGGGTGTGCTCATAGTGGGTGCAGGGTGGGTATTGGGTGTGCTCATAGTGGGTGCAGGGTGGGCACTAGTTGTGCTCATAGTGGGTGCAGGGTGGGTACTGGGTGTGCTCATGATGGGTGCAGGGTGGGTACTTGGTGTGCTCATAGTGGGTGCAGGGTGGGTATTGGGTGTGCTCATAGTGGGTGCAGGGTGGGCACTAGTTGTGCTCATAGTGGGTGCAGGGTGGGTACTGGGTGTGCTCATGATGGGTGCAGGGTGGGTACTTGGTGTGCTCATAGTGGGTGCAGGGTGGGTAGTGGGTGTGCTCATAGTGGGTGCAGGGTGGGTACTGGGTGTGCTCATAGTGGGCGCAGGGTGGGTACTGGGTGTGCTCATAGTGGGTGCAGGGTGGGTACTTGGTGTGCTCATAGTGGGTGCAGGGTGGGTACTGGGTGTGCTCATAGTGGGTGCAGGGTGGGTACTGGGTGTGCTCATAGTGGGTGCAGGGTGGGTACTGGGTGTGCTCATAGTGGGTGCAGGGTGGGTACTTGGTGTGCTCATAGTGGGTGCAGGGTGGGTATTGGGTGTGCTCATAGTGGGTGCAGGGTGGGCACTAGTTGTGCTCATAGTGGGTGCAGGGTGGGTACTGGGTGTGCTCATGATGGGTGCAGGGTGGGTACTTGGTGTGCTCATAGTGGGTGCAGGGTGGGTAGTGGGTGTGCTCATAGTGGGTGCAGGGTGGGTACTGGGTGTGCTCATAGTGGGCGCAGCGTGGGTACTGGGTGTGCTCATAGTGGGTGCAGGGTGGGTACTTGGTGTGCTCATAGTGGGTGCAGGGTGGGTACTGGGTGTGCTCATAGTGGGTGCAGGGTGGGTACTGGGTGTGCTCATAGAGGTGCAGGGTGGGTACTTGGTGTGCTCATGATGGGTGCAGGGTGGGTAGTGGGTGTGCTCATAGTGGGTGCAGGGTGGTACTTGGTGTGCTCATAGTGGGCGCAGGGTGGGTACTGGGTGTGCTCATAGTGGGTGCAGGGTGGGTACTTGGTGTGCTCATAGCGGGTGCAGGGTGGGTACTTGGTGTGCTCATAGTGGGTGCAGGGTGGGTACTGGGTGTGCTCATAGTGGGTGCAGGGTGGGTAGTGGGTGTGCTCATAGCGGGTGCAGGGTGGGTACTTGGTGTGCTCATAGCGGGTGCAGGGTGGGTACTTGGTGTGCTCATAGTGGGTGCAGGGTGGGTAGTGGGTGTGCTCATAGCGGGTGCAGGGTGGTACTGGGTGTGCTCATAGTGGGTGCAGGGTGGGTACTTGGTGTGCTCATAGTGGGTGCAGGGTGGTACTGGGTGTGCTCATAGTGGGTGCAGGGTGGGTAGTGGTGTGCTCATAGTGGGTGCAGGGTGGGTACTTGGTGTGCTCATAGTGGGTGCAGGGTGGGTACTGGGTGTGCTCATAGCGTGTGCAGGGTGGGTACTGGGTGTGCTCATAGTGGGTGCAGGGTGGGTACTTGGTGTGCTCATAGCGTGTGCAGGGTGGGTACTGGGTGTGCTCATAGTGGGTGCAGGGTGGGTAGTGGTGTGCTCATAGTGGGTGCAGGGTGGGTACTTGGTGTGCTCATAGTGGGTGCAGGGTGGGTACTGGGTGTGCTCATAGCGTGTGCAGGGTGGGTACTGGGTGTGCTCATGATGGGCGCAGGGTGGGTACTGGGTGTGCTCATAGTGGGTGCAGGGTGGGTACTGGGTGTGCTCATAGTGGGTGCAGGGTGGGTACTTGGTGTGCTCATAGTGGGTGCAGGGTGGGTACTGGGTGTGCTCATAGTGGGCGCAGGGTGGTACTGGGTGTGCTCATAGTGGGTGCAGGGTGGTACTGGGTGTGCTCATAGTGGGTGCAGGGTGGGTACTTGGTGTGCTCATAGCGTGTGCAGGGTGGGTACTTGGTGTGCTCATAGTGGGCGCAGGGTGGTACTGGGTGTGCTCATAGTGGGTGCAGGGTGGTACTGGGTGTGCTCATAGTGGGTGCAGGGTGGGTACTGGGTGTGCTCATAGTGGGTGCAGGGTGGGTTCTTGGTGTGCTCATAGTGGGTGCAGGGTGGTACTGGGTGTGCTCATAGTGGGTGCAGGGTGGGTACTGGGTGTGCTCATAGTGGGTGCAGGGTGGGTACTTGGTGTGCTCATAGTGGGTGCAGGGTGGTGCTTGGTGTGCTCATAGTGGGTGCAGGGTAGTGCTTGGTGTGCTCATAGTGGGTGCAGGGTGGTACTGGGTGTGCTCATAGTGGGTGCAGGGTGGGTACTTGGTGTGCTCATAGTGGGTGCAGGGTGGTACTGGGTGTGCTCATAGTGGGCGCAGGGTGGTACTGGGTGTGCTCATAGTGGGCGCAGGGTGGTACTGGGTGTGCTCATAGCGGGTGCAGGGTGGGTACTTGGTGTGCTCATAGTGGGTGCAGGGTGGGTACTTGGTGTGCTCATAGTGGGTGCAGGGTGGTGCTTGGTGTGCTCATAGTGGGTGCAGGGTGGGTACTGGGTGTGCTCATAGTGGGTGCAGGGTGGGTACTTGGTGTGCTCATAGTGGGTGCAGGGTGGTGCTTGGTGTGCTCATAGTGGGTGCAGGGTGGGTACTGGGTGTGCTCATAGTGGGTGCAGGGTGGGTACTTGGTGTGCTCATAGTGGGTGCAGGGTGGGTTCTTGGTGTGCTCATAGTGGGTGCAGGGTGGTACTGGGTGTGCTCATAGTGGGTGCAGGGTGGGTACTGGGTGTGCTCATAGTGGGTGCAGGGTGGGTACTTGGTGTGCTCATAGTGGGTGCAGGGTGGTGCTTGGTGTGCTCATAGTGGGTGCAGGGTGGGTACTGGGTGTGCTCATAGTGGGTGCAGGGTGGGTACTTAGTGTGCTCATAGTGGGTGCAGGGTGGTACTTGGTGTGCTCATAGTGGGTGCAGGGTGGTGCTTGGTGTGCTCATAGTGGGTGCAGGGTGGGTACTGGGTGTGCTCATAGTGGGTGCAGGGTGGGTACTTAGTGTGCTCATAGTGGGTGCAGGGTGGGTACTTGGTGTGCTCATAGTGGGTGCAGGGTGGGTACTGGGTGTGCTCATAGTGGGTGCAGGGTGGGTACTTGGTGTGCTCATAGTGGGTGCAGGGTGGTACTTGGTGTGCTCATAGTGGGTGCAGGGTGGGTACTGGGTGTGCTCATAGTGGGTGCAGGGTGGGTACTTGGTGTGCTCATAGTGGGTGCAGGGTGGTACTTGGTGTGCTCATAGTGGGTGCTGGGTGGGTAGTGGGTGTGCTCATAGTGGGTGCAGGGTGGGTACTGGGTGTGCTCATAGTGGGTGCAGGGTGGGTACTGGGTGTCCTCATAGTGGGTGCAGGGTGGGTACTGGGTGTGCTCATAGTGGGTGCAGGGTGGGTACTTAGTGTGCTCATAGTGGGTGCAGGGTGGGTACTGGGTGTGCTCATAGTGGGTGCAGGGTGGTACTTGGTGTGCTCATAGTGGGTGCAGGGTGGGTAGTGGGTGTGCTCATAGTGGGCGCAGGGTGGGTACTGGGTGTGCTCATAGTGGGCGCAGGGTGGGTACTGGGTGTGCTCATAGTGGGCGCAGGGTGGGTACTGGGTGTGCTCATAGTGGGTGCAGGGTGGGTACTGGGTGTGCTCATAGTGGGTGCAGGGTGGGTAGTGGGTGTGCTCATAGTGGGCGCAGGGTGGGTACTGGGTGTGCTCATAGTGGGCGCAGGGTGGGTAGTGGGTGTGCTCATAGTGGGTGCAGGGTGGGTACTGGGTGTGCTCATAGTGGGTGCAGGGTGGGTACTTGGTGTGCTCATAGTGGGTGCAGGGTGGGTATTGGGTGTGCTCATAGTGGGTGCAGGGTGGGCACTAGTTGTGCTCATAGTGGGTGCAGGGTGGGTACTGGGTGTGCTCATGATGGGTGCAGGGTGGGTACTTGGTGTGCTCATAGTGGGTGCAGGGTGGGTAGTGGGTGTGCTCATAGTGGGTGCAGGGTGGGTACTGGGTGTGCTCATAGTGGGCGCAGGGTGGGTACTGGGTGTGCTCATAGTGGGTGCAGGGTGGGTACTTGGTGTGCTCATAGTGGGTGCAGGGTGGGTACTGGGTGTGCTCATAGTGGGTGCAGGGTGGGTACTGGGTGTGCTCATAGTGGGTGCAGGGTGGGTACTTGGTGTGCTCATGATGGGTGCAGGGTGGGTACTTGGTGTGCTCATAGTGGGTGCAGGGTGGGTAGTGGGTGTGCTCATAGTGGGTGCAGGGTGGGTACTGGGTGTGCTCATAGTGGGTGCAGGGTGGGTACTGGGTGTGCTCATAGTGGGTGCAGGGTGGGTACTGGGTGTGCTCATAGTGGGTGCAGGGTGGGTACTGGGTGTGCTCATAGTGGGTGCAGGGTGGTACTTGGTGTGCTCATAGTGGGCGCAGGGTGGGTACTGGGTGTGCTCATAGTGGGTGCAGGGTGGGTACTTGGTGTGCTCATGATGGGTGCAGGGTGGGTACTGGGTGTGCTCATAGTGGGTGCAGGGTGGGTACTGGGTGTGCTCATAGTGGGTGCAGGGTGGTACTTGGTGTGCTCATAGTGGGCGCAGGGTGGGTACTGGGTGTGCTCATAGTGGGTGCAGGGTGGGTACTTGGTGTGCTCATAGCGGGTGCAGGGTGGGTACTTGGTGTGCTCATAGTGGGTGCAGGGTGGGTACTGGGTGTGCTCATAGCGGGTGCAGGGTGGTACTGGGTGTGCTCATAGTGGGTGCAGGGTGGGTACTTGGTGTGCTCATAGTGGGTGCAGGGTGGTACTGGGTGTGCTCATAGTGGGTGCAGGGTGGGTAGTGGTGTGCTCATAGTGGGTGCAGGGTGGGTACTTGGTGTGCTCATAGTGGGTGCAGGGTGGGTACTTGGGGTGCTCATGATGGGCGCAGGGTGGGTACTGGGTGTGCTCATAGTGGGTGCAGGGTGGGTAGTGGTGTGCTCATAGTGGGTGCAGGGTGGGTACTTGGTGTGCTCATAGTGGGTGCAGGGTGGGTACTTGGTGTGCTCATAGTGGGTGCAGGGTGGGTACTGGGTGTGCTCATAGTGGGCGCAGGGTGGTACTGGGTGTGCTCATAGTGGGTGCAGGGTGGGTACTGGGTGTGCTCATAGTGGGTGCAGGGTGGGTACTTGGTGTGCTCATAGCGTGTGCAGGGTGGGTACTGGGTGTGCTCATAGTGGGCGCAGGGTGGTACTGGGTGTGCTCATAG
Source organism: Ascaphus truei (assembly GCF_040206685.1). NCBI lineage: Eukaryota > Metazoa > Chordata > Amphibia > Anura > Ascaphidae > Ascaphus > Ascaphus truei. The sequence goes on along the minus strand of NC_134491.1, from coordinate 22,360,066 downwards.
TGGGTGCAGGGTGGTACTGGGTGTGCTCATAGTGGGTGCAGGGTGGGTACTTGGTGTGCTCATAGCGTGTGCAGGGTGGGTACTTGGTGTGCTCATAGTGGGTGCAGGGTGGGTTCTTGGTGTGCTCATAGTGGGTGCAGGGTGGTACTGGGTGTGCTTATAGTGAGTGCAGGGTGGGTACTGGGTGTGCTCATAGTGGGTGCAGGGTGGGTACTTGGTGTGCTCATAGTGGGTGCAGGGTGGTGCTTGGTGTGCTCATAGTGGGTGCAGGGTGGTGCTTGGTGTGCTCATAGTGGGTGCAGGGTGGTACTGGGTGTGCTCATAGTGGGCGCAGGGTGGTACTGGGTGTGCTCATAGCGGGTGCAGGGTGGGTACTTGGTGTGCTCATAGTGGGCGCAGGGTGGTACTGGTTGTGCTCATAGTGGGTGCAGGGTGGTACTGGGTGTGCTCATAGTGGGTGCAGGGTGGGTACTGGGTGTGCTCATAGTGGGTGTAGGGTGGGTACTGGGTGTGCTCATAGTGGGTGCAGGGTGGGTACTTGGTGTGCTCATAGTGGGTGCAGGGTGGGTATTGGGTGTGCTCATAGTGGGTGCAGGGTGGGCACTAGTTGTGCTCATAGTGGATGCAGGGTGGGTACTGGGTGTGCTCATGATGGGTGCAGGGTGGGTACTTGGTGTGCTCATAGTGGGTGCAGGGTGGGTAGTGGGTGTGCTCATAGTGGGTGCAGGGTGGGTACTGGGTGTGCTCATAGTGGGCGCAGGGTGGGTACTGGGTGTGCTCATAGTGGGTGCAGGGTGGGTACTTGGTGTGCTCATAGTGGGTGCAGGGTGGGTACTGGGTGTGCTCATAGTGGGTGCAGGGTGGGTACTGGGTGTGCTCATAGTGGGTGCAGGGTGGGTACTTGGTGTGCTCATGATGGGTGCAGGGTGGGTACTTGGTGTGCTCATAGTGGGTGCAGGGTGGGTAGTGGGTGTGCTCATAGTGGGTGCAGGGTGGGTACTGGGTGTGCTCATAGTGGGTGCAGGGTGGGTACTTGGTGTGCTCATAGTGGGTGCAGGGTGGGTATTGGGTGTGCTCATAGTGGGTGCAGGGTGGGCACTAGTTGTGCTCATAGTGGGTGCAGGGTGGGTACTGGGTGTGCTCATGATGGGTGCAGGGTGGGTATTTGGTGTGCTCATAGTGGGTGCAGGGTGGGTAGTGGGTGTGCTCATAGTGGGTGCAGGGTGGGTACTGGGTGTGCTCATAGTGGGCGCAGGGTGGGTACTGGGTGTGCTCATAGTGGGTGCAGGGTGGGTACTTGGTGTGCTCATAGTGGGTGCAGGGTGGGTACTGGGTGTGCTCATAGTGGGTGCAGGGTGGGTACTGGGTGTGCTCATAGTGGGTGCAGGGTGGGTACTGGGTGTGCTCATAGTGGGTGCAGGGTGGGTACTTGGTGTGCTCATAGTGGGTGCAGGGTGGGTATTGGGTGTGCTCATAGTGGGTGCAGGGTGGGCACTAGTTGTGCTCATAGTGGGTGCAGGGTGGGTACTGGGTGTGCTCATGATGGGTGCAGGGTGGGTACTTGGTGTGCTCATAGTGGGTGCAGGGTGGGTAGTGGGTGTGCTCATAGTGGGTGCAGGGTGGGTACTGGGTGTGCTCATAGTGGGCGCAGGGTGGGTACTGGGTGTGCTCATAGTGGGTGCAGGGTGGGTACTTGGTGTGCTCATAGTGGGTGCAGGGTGGGTACTGGGTGTGCTCATAGTGGGTGCAGGGTGGGTACTGGGTGTGCTCATAGTGGGTGCAGGGTGGGTACTTGGTGTGCTCATGATGGGTGCAGGGTGGGTACTTGGTGTGCTCATAGTGGGTGCAGGGTGGGTAGTGGGTGTGCTCATAGTGGGTGCAGGGTGGGTACTGGGTGTGCTCATAGTGGGTGCAGGGTGGGTACTGGGTGTGCTCATAGTGGGTGCAGGGTGGGTACTGGGTGTGCTCATAGTGGGTGCAGGGTGGTACTTGGTGTGCTCATAGTGGGCGCAGGGTGGGTACTGGGTGTGCTCATAGTGGGTGCAGGGTGGGTACTTGGTGTGCTCATAGCGGGTGCAGGGTGGGTACTTGGTGTGCTCATAGTGGGTGCAGGGTGGGTACTGGGTGTGCTCATAGCGGGTGCAGGGTGGTACTGGGTGTGCTCATAGTGGGTGCAGGGTGGGTACTTGGTGTGCTCATAGTGGGTGCAGGGTGGTACTGGGTGTGCTCATAGTGGGTGCAGGGTGGGTAGTGGTGTGCTCATAGTGGGTGCAGGGTGGGTACTTGGTGTGCTCATAGTGGGTGCAGGGTGGGTACTTGGTATGCTCATGATGGGCGCAGGGTGGGTACTGGGTGTGCTCATAGTGGGTGCAGGGTGGGTACTGGGTGTGCTCATAGTGGGTGCAGGGTGGGTACTGGGTGTGCTCATAGTGGGTGCAGGGTGGGTACTGGGTGTGCTCATAGTGGGCGCAGGGTGGTACTGGGTGTGCTCATAGTGGGTGCAGGGTGGTACTGGGTGTGCTCATAGTGGGTGCAGGGTGGGTACTTGGTGTGCTCATAGCGTGTGCAGGGTGGGTACTTGGTGTGCTCATAGTGGGCGCAGGGTGGTACTGGGTGTGCTCATAGTGGGTGCAGGGTGGTACTGGGTGTGCTCATAGTGGGTGCAGGGTGGGTACTGGGTGTGCTCATAGTGGGTGCAGGGTGGGTACTTGGTGTGCTCATAGTGGGTGCAGGGTGGGTTCTTGGTGTGCTCATAGTGGGTGCAGGGTGGTACTGGGTGTGCTCATAGTGGGTGCAGGGTGGGTACTGGGTGTGCTCATAGTGGGTGCAGGGTGGGTACTTGGTGTGCTCATAGTGGGTGCAGGGTGGTGCTTGGTGTGCTCATAGTGGGTGCAGGGTGGTGCTTGGTGTGCTCATAGTGGGTGCAGGGTGGTACTGGGTGTGCTCATAGTGGGCGCAGGGTGGTACTGGGTGTGCTCATAGCGGGTGCAGGGTGGGTACTTGGTGTGCTCATAGTGGGCGCAGGGTGGTACTGGGTGTGCTCATAGTGGGTGCAGGGTGGTACTGGGTGTGCTCATAGTGGGTGCAGGGTGGGTACTGGGTGTGCTCATAGTGGGTGCAGGGTGGGTACTTGGTGTGCTCATAGTGGGTGCAGGGTGGGTTCTTGGTGTGCTCATAGTGGGTGCAGGGTGGTACTGGGTGTGCTCATAGTGGGTGCAGGGTGGGTACTGGGTGTGCTCATAGTGGGTGCAGGGTGGGTACTTGGTGTGCTCATAGTGGGTGCAGGGTGGTGCTTGGTGTGCTCATAGTGGGTGCAGGGTGGGTACTGGGTGTGCTCATAGTGGGTGCAGGGTGGGTACTTAGTGTGCTCATAGTGGGTGCAGGGTGGTACTTGGTGTGCTCATAGTGGGTGCAGGGTGGTGCTTGGTGTGCTCATAGTGGGTGCAGGGTGGGTACTGGGTGTGCTCATAGTGGGTGCAGGGTGGGTACTTAGTGTGCTCATAGTGGGTGCAGGGTGGGTACTTGGTGTGCTCATAGTGGGTGCAGGGTGGGTACTGGGTGTGCTCATAGTGGGTGCAGGGTGGGTACTTGGTGTGCTCATAGTGGGTGCAGGGTGGTACTTGGTGTGCTCATAGTGGGTGCAGGGTGGGTACTGGGTGTGCTCATAGTGGGTGCAGGGTGGGTACTTGGTGTGCTCATAGTGGGTGCAGGGTGGTACTTGGTGTGCTCATAGTGGGTGCTGGGTGGGTAGTGGGTGTGCTCATAGTGGGTGCAGGGTGGGTACTGGGTGTGCTCATAGTGGGTGCAGGGTGGGTACTGGGTGTCCTCATAGTGGGTGCAGGGTGGGTACTGGGTGTGCTCATAGTGGGTGCAGGGTGGGTACTTAGTGTGCTCATAGTGGGTACAGGGTGGGTACTGGGTGTGCTCATAGTGGGTGCAGGGTGGTACTTGGTGTGCTCATAGTGGGTGCAGGGTGGGTAGTGGGTGTGCTCATAGTGGGCGCAGGGTGGGTACTGGGTGTGCTCATAGTGGGCGCAGGGTGGGTACTGGGTGTGCTCATAGTGGGCGCAGGGTGGGTACTGGGTGTGCTCATAGTGGGTGCAGGGTGGGTACTGGGTGTGCTCATAGTGGGTGCAGGGTGGGTAGTGGGTGTGCTCATAGTGGGCGCAGGGTGGGTACTGGGTGTGCTCATAGTGGGCGCAGGGTGGGTAGTGGGTGTGCTCATAGTGGGTGCAGGGTGGGTACTGGGTGTGCTCATAGTGGGTGCAGGGTGGGTACTTGGTGTGCTCATAGTGGGTGCAGGGTGGGTATTGGGTGTGCTCATAGTGGGTGCAGGGTGGGCACTAGTTGTGCTCATAGTGGGTGCAGGGTGGGTACTGGGTGTGCTCATGATGGGTGCAGGGTGGGTACTTGGTGTGCTCATAGTGGGTGCAGGGTGGGTAGTGGGTGTGCTCATAGTGGGTGCAGGGTGGGTACTGGGTGTGCTCATAGTGGGCGCAGGGTGGGTACTGGGTGTGCTCATAGTGGGTGCAGGGTGGGTACTTGGTGTGCTCATAGTGGGTGCAGGGTGGGTACTGGGTGTGCTCATAGTGGGTGCAGGGTGGGTACTGGGTGTGCTCATAGTGGGTGCAGGGTGGGTACTTGGTGTGCTCATGATGGGTGCAGGGTGGGTACTTGGTGTGCTCATAGTGGGTGCAGGGTGGGTAGTGGGTGTGCTCATAGTGGGTGCAGGGTGGGTACTGGGTGTGCTCATAGTGGGTGCAGGGTGGGTACTGGGTGTGCTCATAGTGGGTGCAGGGTGGGTACTGGGTGTGCTCATAGTGGGTGCAGGGTGGGTACTGGGTGTGCTCATAGTGGGTGCAGGGTGGGTACTGGGTGTGCTCATAGTGGGTGCAGGGTGGTACTTGGTGTGCTCATAGTGGGCGCAGGGTGGGTACTGGGTGTGCTCATAGTGGGTGCAGGGTGGGTACTTGGTGTGCTCATAGCGGGTGCAGGGTGGGTACTTGGTGTGCTCATAGTGGGTGCAGGGTGGGTACTGGGTGTGCTCATAGCGGGTGCAGGGTGGTACTGGGTGTGCTCATAGTGGGTGCAGGGTGGTACTGGGTGTGCTCATAGTGGGTGCAGGGTGGGTACTGGGTGTGCTCATAGTGGGTGCAGGGTGGGTACTTGGTGTGCTCATAGTGGGTGCAGGGTGGTACTGGGTGTGCTCATAGTGGGTGCAGGGTGGGTACTGGGTGTGCTCATAGTGGGTGCAGGGTGGGTACTTGGTGTGCTCATAGTGGGTGCAGGGTGGGTACTTGGTGTGCTCATGATGGGCGCAGGGTGGGTACTGGGTGTGCTCATAGTGGGTGCAGGGTGGGTACTGGGTGTGCTCATAGTGGGTGCAGGGTGGGTACTTGGTGTGCTCATAGTGGGTGCAGGGTGGGTACTGGGTGTGCTCATAGTGGGCGCAGGGTGGTACTGGGTGTGCTCATAGTGGGTGCAGGGTGGTACTGGGTGTGCTCATAGTGGGTGCAGGGTGGGTACTTGGTGTGCTCATAGCGTGTGCAGGGTGGGTACTTGGTGTGCTCATAGTGGGCGCAGGGTGGTACTGGGTGTGCTCATAGTGGGTGCAGGGTGGTACTGGGTGTGCTCATAGTGGGTGCAGGGTGGGTACTGGGTGTGCTCATAGTGGGTGCAGGGTGGGTACTTGGTGTGCTCATAGTGGGTGCAGGGTGGGTTCTTGGTGTGCTCATAGTGGGTGCAGGGTGGTACTGGGTGTGCTCATAGTGGGTGCAGGGTGGGTACTGGGTGTGCTCATAGTGGGTGCAGGGTGGTGCTTGGTGTGCTCATAGTGGGTGCAGGGTGGTACTGGGTGTGCTCATAGTGGGCGCAGGGTGGTACTGGGTGTGCTCATAGCGGGTGCAGGGTGGGTACTTGGTGTGCTCATAGTGGGCGCAGGGTGGTACTGGGTGTGCTCATAGTGGGTGCAGGGTGGTACTGGGTGTGCTCATAGTGGGTGCAGGGTGGGTACTGGGTGTGCTCATAGTGGGTGCAGGGTGGGTACTTGGTGTGCTCATAGTGGGTGCAGGGTGGGTTCTTGGTGTGCTCATAGTGGGTGCAGGGTGGTACTGGGTGTGCTCATAGTGGGTGCAGGGTGGGTACTGGGTGTGCTCATAGTGGGTGCAGGGTGGGTACTTGGTGTGCTCATAGTGGGTGCAGGGTGGTGCTTGGTGTGCTCATAGTGGGTGCAGGGTGGGTACTGGGTGTGCTCATAGTGGGTGCAGGGTGGGTACTTAGTGTGCTCATAGTGGGTGCAGGGTGGTACTTGGTGTGCTCATAGTGGGTGCAGGGTGGTGCTTGGTGTGCTCATAGTGGGTGCAGGGTGGGTACTGGGTGTGCTCATAGTGGGTGCAGGGTGGGTACTTAGTGTGCTCATAGTGGGTGCAGGGTGGTACTTGGTGTGCTCATAGTGGGTGCAGGGTGGGTACTGGGTGTGCTCATAGTGGGTGCAGGGTGGGTACTTGGTGTGCTCATAGTGGGTGCAGGGTGGTACTTGGTGTGCTCATAGTGGGTGCAGGGTGGGTACTGGGTGTGCTCATAGTGGGTGCAGGGTGGGTACTTGGTGTGCTCATAGTGGGTGCAGGGTGGGTACTGGGTGTGCTCATAGTGGGTGCAGGGTGGGTACTTGGTGTGCTCATAGTGGGTGCAGGGTGGTACTTGGTGTGCTCATAGTGGGTGCAGGGTGGGTACTGGGTGTGCTCATAGTGGGTGCAGGGTGGGTACTGGGTGTGCTCATAGTGGGTGCAGGGTGGGTACTTGGTGTGCTCATAGTGGGTGCAGGGTGGTACTTGGTGGGCTCATAGTGGCTGCTGGGTGGGTAGTGGGTGTGCTCATAGTGGGTGCAGGGTGGGTACTGGGTGTGCTCATAGTGGGTGCAGGGTGGGTACTTGGTGTGCTCATAGTGGGTGCAGGGTGGTACTTGGTGTGCTCATAGTGGGTGCTGGGTGGGTAGTGGGTGTGCTCATAGTGGGTGCAGGGTGGGTACTGGGTGTGCTCATAGTGGGTGCAGGGTGGGTACTGGGTGTCCTCATAGTGGGTGCAGGGTGGGTACTGGGTGTGCTCATAGTGGGTGCAGGGTGGGTAGTGGGTGTGCTCATAGTGGGTGCAGGGTGGGTACTTGGTGTGCTCATAGTGGGTGCAGGGTGGGTACTTGGTGTGCTCATGATGGGTGCAGGGTGGGTACTTGGTGTGCTCATAGTGGGCGCAGGGTGGGTACTGGGTGTGCTCATAGTGGGTGCAGGGTGGGTACTTGGTGTGCTCATAGTGGGCGCAGGGTGGGTACTGGGTGTGCTCATAGCGGGTGCAGGGTGGGTACTTGGTGTGCTCATAGTGGGTGCAGGGTGGGTACTGGGTGTGCTCATAGCGGGTGCAGGGTGGGTACTGGGTGTGCTCATAGTGGGTGCAGGGTGGGTACTGGGTGTGCTCATAGTGGGTGCAGGGTGGGTACTGGGTGTGCTCATAGTGGGTGCAGGGTGGGTACTGGGTGTGCTCATAGTGGGTGTAGGGTGGGTACTGGGTGTGCTCATAGTGGGTGCAGGGTGGTACTTGGTGTGCTCATAGTGGGTGCAGGGTGGTACTTGGTGTGCTCATAGTGGGTGCAGGGTGGGTGCTTGGTGTGCTCATAGTGGGTGCAGGGTGGGTACTGGGTGTGCTCATAGTGGGTGCAGGGTGGGTACTTAGTGTGCTCATAGTGGGTGCAGGGTGGGTACTGGGTGTGCTCATAGTGGGTGCAGGGTGGTACTTGGTGTGCTCATAGTGGGTGCAGGGTGGGTAGTGGGTGTGCTCATAGTGGGCGCAGGGTGGGTACTGGGTGTGCTCATAGTGGGCGCAGGGTGGGTACTGGGTGTGCTCATAGTGGGCGCAGGGTGGGTACTGGGTGTGCTCATAGTGGGTGCAGGGTGGGTACTGGGTGTGCTCATAGTGGGTGCAGGGTGGGTACTTGGTGTGCTCATAGTGGGTGCAGGGTGGGTACTGGGTGTGCTCATAGTGGGTGCAGGGTGGGTACTGGGTGTGCTCATAGTGGGTGCAGGGTGGTACTGGGTGTGCTCATAGTGGGTGCAGGGTGGGTACTGGGTGTGCTCATAGTGGGTGCAGGGTGGGTACTTGGTGTGCTCATAGTGGGTGCAGGGTGGGTGCTTAGTGTGCTCATAGTGGGTGCAGGGTGGGTACTTGGTGTGCTCATAGTGGGTGCAGGGTGGGTACTTGGTGTGCTCATAGTGGGTGCAGGGTGGATACTGGGTGTGCTCATAGTGGGTGCAGGGTGGGTACTGGGTGTGCTCATAGTGGGTGCAGGGTGGGTAGTGGGTGTGCTCATAGTGGGTGCAGGGTGGGTAGTGGGTGTGCTCATAGTGGGTGCAGGGTGGGTACTGGGTGTGCTCATAGTGGGTGCAGGGTGGGTACTGGGTGTGCTCATAGTGGGTGCAGGGTGGGTAGTGGGTGTGCTCATAGTGGGTGCAGGGTGGGTACTGGGTGTGCTCATAGTGGGTGCAGGGTGGGTACTTGGTGTGCTCATAGTGGGTGCAGGGTGGATACTGGGTGTGCTCATAGTGGGTGCAGGGTGGGTAGTGGTGTGCTCATAGTGGGTGCAGGGTGGGTACTGGGTGTGCTCATAGTGGGTGCAGGGTGGGTACTGGGTGTGCTCATAGTGGGTACAGGGTGGGTACTGGGTGTGCTCATAGTGGGTGCAGGGTGGGTACTTGGTGTGCTCAGGGTCAGTCCTGGGTGGGTACTTGGTGTGCTCATAGCGGGTGCAGGGTGGGTACTTGGTGTGCTCATAGCGGGCGCAGGGTGGGTACTGGGTGTGCTCATAGTGGGTGCAGGGTGGGTACTTGGTGTGCTCATAGCGGGTGCAGGGTGGGTACTTGGTGTGCTCATAGTGGGTGCAGGGTGGGTACTGGGTGTGCTCAGGGTCAGTCCTGGGTGGGTGGTGAGTGTTCTCAGGATGGGGTCTCTCTACATAGGTACTAGTTACCCTCCTCACCCTTCTCCTCATGCGGTTCTGCCTCATTATGGTCACTTCCCTCGCCCTTTTTCTGAGTCTCCATGGCCAGTTCGTCGGCAGACAGCAGGGACCCCAGTTGCTTGGCACAGCCCGGCACCATGCCCTGCTTATACAGCAGCAGGAACACAGCAATGGGCACTGGAAGCTAGTGGAAGACAGAATCACGAATCAGTCACATGTGAGGGGCACCCCACACCCGCAAACACCCATCCACCCCCCAAAAAAGGGTCTCTGAAAGGACATTTCCCATCCTGGGGTCACCCTGAGAGGTGGAAAGCTGCCAATCCTGCACACAACCCCCAAAATACTACCCAAGTACAGGAGAGAACCCTACAAAATATTCATAGAGGGCTCCAAAAATATTTTGAATGCCTACCCCAAAGCACTGTCCTACTGTCCGAACGCAGAATACGTCTCACAGAAGGTGCAGCTAAGAGGAGGGGATCTGAGAGACACCGAAGTCTCAATGATGAAGACTGAGCCACTAATTGAGCCACCTGTGCTGAAGCAGGGATATCCTTAAAACCTGACCTGTTGGGGTTTTTTGAAGACTGAAGTTGAGCCCCCCTGGATTAGGCAACTGAGCTATCACTCTCCCCCTCCCGCCCCTAGATGGGGGGCGTGTCACTCACGTTGATAACAGCGATGATCCAGAAAGCGTAGGATATGCGTGTCACTGCCGGGCCGTGGAGGGGGAGCTCGAAGCCGGATAGGTTTCCTGGGTGATGGGGGATCAGGGAGTTCCTGATGTGTTCCAGGTCCTGGCTGCCGTTCTGGGTCAGATTGGACTGGATGCAGTTGGTGTCAGAGAGGAAAGGGTCAGCGATGAGGGGGCTTAGCAGGGCCCCGACACCAAGAAAGAAGTAAAGGACCTAAACCAAAGAAAAGAGGCTCAGTCCCTCCTAGGACCAAAGGGAGCTGTCCGAGGGACTGCAAGGCATTGCTTTGCAGCCAAGGGGCTATTACATTCAATGTTATGTTACTTAGCAGATCTCTTCTCGCCCTTCCCAACGCTGTTTTCATTTTTAAATCGAACGCTTTGCTCAGGAGATATATGAAATATTAAGCGTCCAGGAGGTTAAAAGGGAGCTTTGGCGATGAGACTGTTTGTCAGTTCTCAAAACTTGAGGGAAATTGTTCTTTTTGTTGTGTTCTTTGTTTGCAAAGTAATTATGAAGCCGCCGTTAGTCAGACAGAAGTACCAGATACTGTATGCTGCAAACACTCACTTGTCACCGGATGCAAATAAGTCAGACAGTTACTTTAGGGACATGCAATCTTCCCAAGGAGCCAGTTACACTGCAACATTATTCAACCCACTACATGTGACTGTCCCTCTCCTGTCTCTCATCTTTATCATAGCCCCTCTCTCTCATCTCTCTTTAATACCCTCTTCCACTCTCAGGGTGTATCTCTGTCTCTTCTCTCTCTCTCTGTCTCTCTCTATGGGCCTCTCTCAGGGTGTATGGGCCTCTCTCAAGTGTATGGGTCTCTCTCAGGGTGTATGGGCCTCTCTCAAGTGGATGGGCCTCTCTCTCTCTCTCTCTCTCTCTCTCTCTCAGGGTGTATGGTCTCTCTCCCTCAGGGTGTATGGGTCTCTCTCTCTGTCTCTCTCTTGGTCTCTCTCGGCCTCTCTTTCTCTGTATGGGCCTCTTTCTCTCTCTGTATGGGCCTCTGTCTCTGTATGGGCCTCTCTCTCTCTCGCTCTGTGTATGGGCCTCTCTCTCTCTCTCTCTGTATGGGCCTCTCTCTCTCTCTCACGGTGTATGGGCCCCTCTCTCACCTGCAGGAAGACCGCTGAGTCCTGCTGGTAAGTCTTCACCAGCTGTATGTTGGAGACGGTCTCTATGCAGCCCATGGCCAGCCCGGCTATCGCCATCACCAAGGCCAGGATCCCAATGTGACCGCAGAACGGGATGATGGCAAACACCACGGAGATGACCAGCGAGGACAGGAAGAGGATGAGCAGGGACTGCGTCACCCTGCGGGGGGCGATACTGAGCGTTATCTTTGGGGCATAAACTGACCAATTTCACGTGACATATTTCATAGAACTATAATATTTATTTCATATAGCGCTCACAGTGTCTGGAGCGCAGCCCATACAATTCTGCAGGCGTACTGAGGTCCTGCCCCACAGAGCTTACAATCTAACTGAGGCACATAAGATAAAGTGACTTGCCCAAGGTTATAAGAAGACCTGACACTGGGAGATGAACCAGGCGCTCCCACTTCAGAGGCAGTATCATTACCACTGAGATACTCCATCTCGCTGACTTGCACTGGGAATTGGGAACATTATAGGGACAACGAATAAGAATGATTTTGTGGGACGGAACCAGAACCACGGATCCGGATTCCCACAGTCACCCTGTGCAGGTCAATTCTAGTGAAAATGGGTTTAGCATCTTCTGCAGGAAATATAAACCGAAATTCTGGTCAGCATCTTGTGCTGCAGTATACAGTAGTGCCGAGTAACTAAACATGCAGACGCAAAAGAGAGCTACTAGAAAATGCTTCTATCCTTAGAAACGTCTACGCCCCCCCTACGCGGATTAATTATATAATGATACTAAGTATCAATGTAATTACAGAAGACTCAACAACCCTAGCCAAGACTGCCACCTTGTCTGTTGGCCTTACACTAGCCGACATCAGCAATTTCCCTTTGAGGGCTGTGTCATACCCCTCACTGCTGTATACTGCAACATGTCTTTTGATGTGATTGCAGGGAAAGTTTCCTCCCCCTCCTGGTGTTTGGATTAGAGGGTCACCTCGGAAATACAGCCACGGGCGCTGCTGATAACCCGTGAGTCTAACGAGCGTCACGTAATTAATTAAACACTGGCTGGTAACGGAGGCGATAAGAAGAAGCCTGATCTCTCCCGGACTGTGGAGTTTAACCCCTTCACTGCCTAAGGGGTTTAAACCAGGAGTGGCCAACTCCAGTCCTCAAGGGCCACCAACAGGTCAGGTTTTCAGGATATCCCTGCTTCAGCACAGGTGGCTCAATCAGTGGCTCAGTCAAAGACTGAGCCACCTGTGCCGACGCATGGATATCCTAAAAACCTGACCTGTTGGTGGCCCTTGAGGACTGAAGTTGCCCACCCCTGGTAAACATAACCCCCTCTCCTTTTTCTCTCCCTCCAGCCAGCAGGGAGACTGTTGAGTCCTGCTGGTAAACCTTATCACCTAGTAATAAATACATATTTCGGGCTTCTATCTTTGACCTTGCTATGTCCTTCCAAATAACTTTGCTGCCTGTTCATTTTTATCGTGAGTTTCACCTTCCTGTGTGCGCTAAACACATTTCTGTGTATGAGATGTATCTGCCCATTGCATTATATACACAAGCAGAGGTTATCCCCCCACTATACCACTGACCACACTGCTTTTTCCACCCTGGTAATGAACATTTTGGCACCCAAAAAAAAAAAAAGGCTTTTTTCGGTTTTGTGAAAAATGACCAATATCCTACTCTGAAACGTAACGCGGATTTGCGAAGTATGAAAAGTATATATTTGGCCAAGTGTCAAAGATTAAGACCTCTGCTTATCACCCCCACGCACTGTGATAACCCGACACGCTATTTCCTTTCCGCAAGTTCTTTTCAACTGTCAATTTCCACTGATAATGTGTGTGTGAGCGAGTGTGTGTGTATGTGTGGGAATGTGTGTGTGTGTATATATAATATGTGAGTGTGTGTTTGTGAGAATGTGTGAGAATGAATGTGTGTGTGTGTGTATGTGTGGGAATGTGTGTGTGTGTGTGTGTGTATATAATATGTGAGTGTGTGTTTGTGAGAATGTGTGAGAATGAATGTGTGTGTATGTGTGAGAATGTGTATGTGTGTGTATATATAATATGTGAATGTGTGTGTGTTTGTGAGAATGTGTGAGAATGAATGTGTGTGTGTGTTTGTGAGAATGTGTGAGAATGAATGTGTGTGTGTGTTTGTGAGAATGTGTGAGAATGAATGTGTGTGTGTGTGTGTGTGTGTGTGTGTTTGAGAGAATGTGTGACAATGAATGTGTTTGTGAGAATGTGTGAGAATGAATGTGTGTGTTTGTGAGAATGTGTGAGAATGAATGTGTGTGTGTGTGTTGGTAATCATCTGTTTGGAGGTGTGTGACCCCTCTTCTCTGGTTTTAAGATCACTCTTCCCACATTTAAATGTCAGGTCTTGTTAGGCACCTGTGAATGACCTGTGTATTAAAACAGTTCTCCCTCCATTAGAGAGGCTAGGAGAGATTCTCCAGCTAGTGTTAGCACTTGCAAAACAGGGGGTACCGTGGCGGGGTTTGGAAACTTAAAATGCGTTGGCCAAAGAATTTCACTAAATGACCCTCCCTTATAAAAAGGAAAACAGGTAAGTATATAACACTATAATGCGTCAGATTGGCTGCAACACGGTAACACTTTGTCTTTTGTTATACAAAAAACATACCCGCTTCCCAGGTGTGTGTGTTTGTTCGCAGGGAGGCTCCAGGATGTCATTACCGAAGGTATGGAGGTTATTAAACGTATGTCCCTTTCAGCTCCGTTCTCGCACAGTGCACCCCCCTCCCAATATCCGTCATCGTCGCTCTCAGAGGAGACACTTAACCCCCGCACCCCCGGGAATCCTCCCTAACGAGGAGAACAGGGCCGGTCCCTCTCGGGAGGAGCAGATGGGACGCTGGCAGAGAGGGGTGAGGGACAGAGAGGACACCCTAGGGGGTGTGCTCCGTGCCTCTCCCAACGGGTGTTCTCCCTGGAAGACGGAGCACACGATATATTGTGAGTGACGTGTATTCATTCTGTGTAAAGTTGTTTCTAGTAACTTCGCAGTGTCCTAAACCCGGGGGGCTCAACTCAAGTCCTCAAGGGCCACCAACAGGTCAGGTTTTCAGGATATCTCTGCTTCAGCACAGGTGGCTCAATCAGTCCCTGCTTCAACACCTGTGGCTCAATTAGTCCCTGCAATCAGTCCCTGCTTCAACACCCGTGGCTCAATTAGTCCCTGCAATCAGTCCCTGCTTCTTCGACTGAGCCACGTATTGAGCCACGTATTGAGCCACCTGTGCTGAACCTGGGATATCCTGAAAACGACATCAGAACCACATCTCGTGAGCATAGGCTAAAGCTTGACATCTCGTTAGTGTAGCACAACGTTGTGTTATCTTCCAGGAATGTGACGTTGTGCCAGTGTGTATGTATGTATGTATGTACTTACGCATGTCTTTATTTATACAGCACTCACAGTGTACTCGGCGCTGTACAAAGAGACAGCACAGGGAATTATAATAATAATATACAGTAAGTGCAGCAAAGTCAGACAATTAGAAAGGAAATCCCTGCCCTGCAGAGCTTACAATCGAAGTCAGGCCTGCTCAACTCCAGTCCTCGAGGGCCGCAAACAGGCCAGGTTTTCAGGATATCCCTACTGCAGCACAGCTGGCTCAATTAGTGGCTCAGTATGACTGAGATTCTAAGATTCTTAGATTCTAAGGGGCCTCATGCAGAGAGCAGCGGTAAGGTGAATAGCGGCATTTTTTGGAGAAAAATGCCTGTAGAAAGGCAGGTACTGGCGAGTTTTAAAAAAAGCGCCATTTTTTTTTTATTTGCAAATTTCGCCGCGCGGCTGGAGAGAACCTAAATCTCTCCAGTGTTGAAAACTGCCGTATTCAGAGAGGCGCGATCGCCATCTAGCGGCTGTTCGCGCAAAAAAATGGCGCGATTTTCAACATTTTGCTTCTCCAAAAAAATTTGGCAAGAAGCTGGAGCTCGGCGGCCGGTGGGGGAGAAAAAAAAAACGCGATTTTTTTCCCACAAGTTTCAACAGCGCGCATATCGCCGGTTGAAACTCTCCATATGCAGACAGGATTCTAAATGCAGTTTTCGGACCTTTCTGCATATGGAGAAAAAAAACTCTCCATTAAAGCTACTTTTTATTCCCCTCTCCAATTTTAAATAGCGCTGCTCTCTGCATGAGGCAGATGGTATGTTGGGAGATTTGCAGAGACAGCAGGTGAGGGAATAAGTGCTGTTGATAGCAGTAGGAGTGACTGTGGGTGTGGGACAGTAGCCATGAGTCCAGGCTATTGGGATGCTTCATTTAAGAGGTGAGTTTTAAGGTTCCCCTTGAAGGTGGGGAGAGAGGGTGCTCAGCGTGTACTGATTGTGAGGGAGTCCCACAGGTAAGGGGCAGTGAGGGTGAAGGGTTTAAGGCGAGAGAGAGCAGTAGAGGTGAAAGGGGTGGAGTGGAGGCAGTTATTGGTAGAGCGCAGGAGACGAGCGGGGGCAGTCTTGGCGTTTCTCCTATCCAGATCCTGAAACAGGGCTTTAGCTCAAGTTGAGAGAGGAGAGGGAAATAACGTTGGGAAGGGCGCCATGGCCCAGACTCACTAAAAGGGCAAAGCTTCAGCACAACAACTCCCATTCAAATGCTTAGGAGCTTAGGTGTGCCAAAGCTTACCATCGTTTAGTGAATCTGGGCCTATGTTATTTACTCATTCCTAGCTGTGGTGTTACACCCACTCTGTAAAAGCCCTATTTCAGCATCTGGACGGTAACATAACCCCCCAAAGTAACCTTAACGGAATTTAGCCAAGACGCAATATTTGAATAACACCTCATTTGCATGTCGTTATCACCAACGCCCGTTACAGTTACCGCTAAACCTGGCGCGACGTGGCGGTATTGTCCTTTGAAGACGCGCTGGTAGTCTTGCCGCGGCGTTAGTTGAAAGCCGCGTTAAGTGACTTGGTGGCGGTTGGTGGTTCTGGGTCTAAGTGTTTAACACGTCAGCGTTGGAACAAACACAGAACAGCAGAGAGACAGGATTAGCGACTCCACTGCAGGCTGAGAGCACTCACCCACACAACGCTGCCTCTGCCCTTTATACTGTTTGTTTTATATGTGCGTTTAAAAGCCAACTGGCAAATACCACGGGAGGTTCAATTCATTTAGGTGTTTGTCCTCCCTTTTTTTAATCTCTTTTCCAGCCCGCAAAGCATTGAAATCCATACCTGGTGACAGCAATGGAAGAGTAAGTACAGGGGTTGGTAACTCCAGTCCTCAAGAGCTACCAACAGGTCAGGTTTTCAGGATATCCCTGCTTCAGCACAGGTGGTGCAGTCTTCGACTGAGCCACTGCTGGAGCCACCTGTGCTGAAGCAGGGATATCCTGAAAACCTGACCTGTTGGTAGCTTTTGAGGACTGGAGATTGCCGCCCCTGGGTTAGTAGCTGCAGAGCTGTGCTTCCTTTTGCCCTAAGAACGCCCTTAACCGTTTGTACCTTAATCACCCCTAAGGGACCAACAAGGTCGCCAATCGCCCCATACCAATCACTTTATATATGACGTACCGGTACAAACGCGTCAGTAGCTCGACTGAAACGTTTAGCTTAGGTCCCTCTCTTTTTAGCAAGTACGTGTAACAAACAGAGAGACGGAAAATAATGGGGGGATATCCCTATCGCCCCACCCATTTATGTGGCGGGAGATAAGGAAGCTTTCACACGATGTATCAGCCACGTGTTATTGTAACAGAATAAAAGTAATACAATGTTACAAATAAAGCCCAGCACCTTCTCAATCACTCGCTTAACCCCCTTCAATCACCCCCTGGGGGTGAAATCACCCATGTTAAGAACCCCTGCCCCAAAGCAATTTCCTCCTAGCAATGAAAGACAGGCCCAGCGGGAGGGGGTGAATAATTCAAATAAAGAGTCCCACTGTAAATAGCATTAAAGAAGAACTTTTTCCATGTGAATGTTTTAAGACACGGAGGAAATTTAATGGGGCTGAAATCACCACTTAGCAGGGGACGACTTGAAACGAACAAGGGGTACAGTGTAACAATGGGAAAGACGGATTCACGGTGGAAGGCAGGAAAAGGCGGGCGCTAAGGGTGTTCCTGCTTTAGCTCACCGTCAGGCCCCATCCCTTCTCCTCACCGCCGATGTTTCCCTTTCCAAGAGAACTACAAAAAAGGACTTATTACTGCAATAAAAACAAACGCCCTCTCACGCGCCTCCCTCCGGCGCATAGAGAACTGGTTACAGGACATTTATTCGGCACAGGAATGCTGCTGTTTTATTTAAGGTGCCGTCTCCTGTAGCCAGAAAATAACCTTTGGTAAAGAATGTAAATATCTAATTAGCTTTCCTCAACTAATCTAACTGCACTAAAAGCAAATACCTCGCTAGGTTCCTTAAAACATAATAATTACAAGATACAATATAGTATACAATATACTGTAAGTACGGATATAGGATAAAGTATCTGTCGTCTAAATTTAGCATAAGTTGAACTTGATGGACGTAAGTCTTTTTTCAACCTCATCTACTATGTGAACTATCCCCATCTATCTGAACAAGCTCCTCACCCCTACCACACGCAGCCCTTATCATCTGACTGCAAAAGACTGTTCATGGTCCCAAAGTACAGCAAAGTACCGCTCCTCCTTCTCTTACCGTGCCCCCCAAAACTGGAACAGTCTGCCGGAGACTCTCACAGCTACCACCAGTCTAAGTTCTTTCAAAGCTAAAGCTGTCTCACATTTTAATCTGGTCTGTAACTGTTACATACCCTATAATATATTATATCTTACTGTGCGCGCAATGTCTTGTATATAATGTATAACCCTGTTCACTTATGTAACTATGTACTTGTAACCATGTATTTGTCATCATAACTCTGTGCCCAGGACATACATGAAAACGAGAGGTAACTCTCAATGTATTACTTCCTAGTAAAACATTTTATAAATAAATAAATAAATATGTAACAAGTTGCATTTTTTGGGGAGCCTCTGAATGGGATAGTGTTAGTTAGGCTGCGCTTATAGTGCCAGCGACGTCGCTGGAAAAATCAAATTGAGAGGACTTCCAGCAATTGCGACCCATCCGTCGCGCTTACTATAAGCGCACGCGACGGCAGCAATGCATTTGTTTTGGCGCGACTTCGCTTCACTGTCGCCGGCACTATAAGCGCAGCCTTAAGCAAGTGATCCAATGGAGATAAGGGAAAAGAGAGGGGGGCTCTGCCTGTACAAACTCTTGCTGAACACACAGTGACCCCTTAAACATGTCACTGCCTCTAGTACACTTTTCTCCTGGGAGCGACTGACCCCTTAATTCTGTAATCCCTCATACCCCCCCCCCCCCCCTTCCCCATCCCTAGAAATGCAGGAGAGGGGTCTTGTCACAGGTGGCTGAAGGTCCTCTTGTCACAAAGTGGGGGAGAGAATAGGGGGAAGGGGCTTGTGTCACAAAGTGGGGGGGGAGGGGTGTTGGGCCCCTATGACTACTCACGTCCTCTTGAAGAGCCCCCCCAGGGAGCTCCCCAGCAGCAGGCAGAACTGCTGGGAGAAGAAGACCCAGGTGATGTCCTGCAGACTGCTGTGTGTCTGGCACCTCAGGTCCAGCAGGGTGGGCCCCAGGAAGGCCATGCAGAGCCCAAAGCTGAAGAACACACTCCAGTAGGTCAGGGTGGGCTGCAGGTGTGTCCTGAAGAGTCCAAGGAGCCGCTCATCCCACCACATCCTGATCTACCCCCCACAGCCCAGCCAGGGGCAGGAGCCAGGGGGCTAGCAAGGGCTGCAGAGGGGGGAGACTAGCAGAGACACCCAGAACTGGGGAGAGGACACCAGGAGGGGTGGGGGCTACTGAGGACACCAGGAGAGGAGAACGGGATACAGAGAGTCAAATGGGTTGGGTGGGGGCAGGAGTCCTGTGGTGTGGGATAGGGGAGGGGGTCTCGCTGTTTCTCTCCTCTCTGTCCTTGTTTCGATCCCTCCTTTCTTGTGTTGCCTGTTCCTCTCCCTTGCTTGTATTTTCCCCTCTTCCTTCTCTCCCTGTTACTTTCCCCCCTTCTCTCACTCTCTCTCTCTCACTCTCTCACTCTCTCACTCTCACTTTGTTCTGCACTTTCTGACATTCCCTCTCTCCCCGAGTCCTCCGTTACTTGCTGCAGGGTGAGAGGAGAGGACGCGGGCTGCAGGGTGTGGGAGGTGCAGTCACTTACAGGAGGTGTGAGAGAGGAAGAGGACCCGCCCAAACACTGCCAGGGGAGAGGGCGCAGGGTGAGGAGAGGGGGCACAGCCTGCAGGGTGAGGGGAGAGGGTGCAGGCTGAGGGGAGAGGGTGCAGGGTGAGGGGAGAAGAAAGAGGGCACATGCTGCAGGATGAGGGCACATGCTGCAGGGTGAGGGCACAGGCTGCAAAGTGAGGGGACAGGCTGTAGGGAGAGGGCACAGGCTGTAGGGAGAGGGCACAGGCTGTAGGGAGAGGGCACAGGGCGAGGGGAGAGGGTACAGGCTGCAGGGAGGGCACAGGGCGAGGGGAGAGGGTACAGGCTGCAAGGTGAGGGGAGAGGACTGGTTGCAGGGTGAGAGGAGAGGGCACAGGCTGCCGGGTGAGGGGAGAAGACAGGGTGAGGGGAGAGGGCACAGGCTGCAGGGTGAGGAGAGAGGGCACAGGCTGCAGGGTGAGGGGAGAGGGCACAGGCTGCAGGGTGAGGGGAGAGGGTGCAGGGTGAGGGGAGAGGGTGCAGGGTGAGGGGAGAGGGCACAGGCTGCAGAGTGAGGGGAGAGGGCACAGGCTGCAGGGTGAGGGGAGAGGGTACAGGCTGCAGGGTGAGGGGAGAGGGCACAGGCTGCAGGGGAGGAGAGAGGGGTACGGGCTGCAGGGTAAGGGGAGAGGGCACAGGCTGCAGGGTGAGGGGAGAGGGCACAGGGTGAGGGGAGAGGAAAGAGGGCGCAGGGTGAGGGGAAAGGGTACAGGCTGCAGGGTGAGGGGAGAGGGAAAATGGGAGAGGGTACCGGCTGCAGGGTGAGGGGAGAGGACTGGTTGCAGGGTGAGGGGGGAGGGGGGAGTGAGGGGAGAGGGCACAGACTTCAGGGTGAGGGGAGAGTCAAAGGCTGCAGGGTGAGGGGAGAGGGCACAGGCTGCAGGGTGAGGGGAGAGGGCACAGGCTGCAGGGTGAGGGGAGAGGGCACAGGCTTCAGGGTGAGGGGAGAGTCAAAGGCTGCAAGGTGAGGGGAGAGGGAACAGGCTGCAGGGTGAGGGGAGAGGGCACAGGCTGCAGGGTGAGGGGAGGAAAGAGGGCACAGGCTGCAGGGTGAGGGGAGAGGGCACAGCCTGTAGGGTGAGGGTACAGGCTGCACGGTGAGGGGAGAGGGTACAGGCTGCAGTGTGAGGGGAGAGGACACAGGCTGAAGGGTGAGGGGGCACAGGGTGAGGGGAGAGGGCACATGGTGAGGGGAGAGGGCACAGGCTGCAGGGTGAGGGAGAGGATGCAGGGTGAGGGGAGAGGGCACAGGCTGCAGGGTGAGGGGAGAGGGCACAGGCTGCAGGGTGAGGGGAGAAGACAGGGTGAGGGGAGAGGGCACAGACTGCAGGATGAGGGGAGAGGGCACAGACTGCAGGGGAGGAGAGTGGGGTACGGGCTGCAGGGTGAGGGGAGAGGGCACAGGCTGCAGGGTGAGGGTAAGGGCACAGGCTGCAGGGTGAGAGCACAGGCTGCAGTGTGAGGGGAGTGGGCACAGGCTGCAGGGTGAGGGGAGAGGGTATAGGCTGCAGGGTGAGGGCACAGGCTGCAGGTTGAGGGGATAGGGCACCGGTTGAAGGGTGAGGTGAGAGGGCACAGGCTGCAGGGTGAGGTGAGAGGGCACAGGCTGCAGGGTGAGGTGAGAGGGCACAGACTGCAGGGTGAGGCGAGAGGGCACAGGCTGCAGGGTGAGGTGAGAGGGCACAGGCTGCAGGGTGAGGTGAGAGGGCACAGGTTGAACGGTGAGGTGAGAGGGCACAGGCTGCAGGGTGAGGTGAGAGGGCACAGGCTGCAGGGTGAGGTGAGAGGGCACAGGCTGCAGGGTGAGGGGAGAGGGCACAGGTTGAAGGGTGAGGTGAGAGGGCACAGGCTACAGGGTGAGGTGAGAGGGCACAGGCTGCAGGGTGAGGTGAGAGGGCACATGCTGCAGGGTGAGGGGAGAGGGTAAAGGCTGCAGGGTGAGGGGAGAGGGCACAGGCTGCAGGGTGAGGTGAGAGGGCACAGGCTGCAGGGTGAGGTGAGAAGGTACAGGCTGCAGGGTGAGGTGAAAGGGTACAGGCTGCAGGGTGAGGTGAGAGGGCACAGGCTGCAGGGTGAGGTGAGAGGGCACAGGGTGAGGGGAGAGGGCACAGGCTGCAGGGTGAGGGAAGAGGGTACAGGCTGCAGGGTGAGGGGAGAGCAGAGACTGTCTGATGGGTTCTGTATACAGTATCTCTATTAACACAAACCCCTAACTTCTCTCCCCCTCCTTCATAACCCGTGTCTTTGTTACTGTCTTATTAAGTTACAGCAGTCTCAGTGTATTCATTCTTCATTGAATCCTTGTGATGAGTAATGTTTTGGGGTCACTGTAAACTGTATAAACTAACCGAATACCCCCGCTACAGCTGATTTGGTAGCTACAGTCGGTGGTGCTGGCTAGGTAGGTAAGTATATGCACTAGAACAAGAAAAGAACCCAGTTGGAGCATCTCCCGACAATCTGGGTGATTAATGTATGATTTAAAACAAATTTAATGTCAACAAGGAATGTTAAAATATTGGGTATTAAAAAACACAATAAGGACGCAGCTGTGATACCTGTACGAGTCCCCCCTAATAATCCAAGCATGTGAAAAAGCTTGGTATCCCCATAGATAAGGGGACACGGGGAATAAGCAAAATGCCAATAGCCTATTGAGAATTGCAGAATGCAAGAGCAGTACTGATATCAACTGATGCCAACCAATACTACTGATCAATACCTCAAGGGAGTAAGTGACCGAGTATATGGTGCAGTCTAACCAGGGCATGGAGACACATGCACTCGGAAATAACTTTTCTATTGCACTGCACTGTTAAATTACTGCAGTAATCCTACCGGAGCCGTACTGACCCATATAATATAGATCACATGTACTGCACCTGGTATCTAAGCACCATCGGATGAACTGCCGGTGGAATGCAGTAGTGATGATAAGGTTGCGGCCAGGGCGACGCTGAGCGGGTGTGCGCACTCACGCTCAGTGCGATCAAAGACATTGCTACAATGTTTGTCCAGCATTAGCGTGCGTGCCAGTGAGCGTACTCCGCTCAGCTGCTTGGCGAGACAAATCAATTTGATTTGCTGCTCGCTGGCGCGTCACGTGAGCGGTTCGCTCAATGAGGGCGAACCAGCTCCGCGACGTCATGGTCGTGTGTCAGTGTCACACACACACAGGAGAGGGGCTCCCTCAGTGTGTCAGTGTCACACACATAGGAGAGGGGCTCCCTCAGTGTGTCAGTGTCACACACACAGGAGAGGGGCTCCCTCAGTGTGTCAGTGTCACGCACACAGGAGAGGGGCTCCCTCAGTGTGTCAGTGTCACACACAGGAGAGGGGCTCGCTCAGTGTGTCAGTGTCACACACACAGGAGAGGGGCTCCCTCAGTGTGTCAGTGTCACGCACACAGGAGAGGGGCTCCCTCAGTGTGTCAGTGTCACACACACAGGAGAGGGGCTCCCTCAGTGTGTCAGTGTCACGCACACAGGAGAGGGCCTCCCTCAGTGTGTCAGCGTCACACACACACACAGGAGAGGGGCTCCCTGTCACGGTAACCTGTGATAGGATATAATATACACCAAATGACTGGGTTGAACTGAACACGACTTAGATATAATAAAGATAATTTATTCCTTAAAGAAGGTGAACACACAGGATGGCACAAATAACAGACAAGAAATAACACTTACTTAGGTATTGGAATGATGAGGTAATCAGGAAACAGGATTAGCAATTCAACAGCAATCAGGCATTAAGTAGTTGGTAAAATGAAGACAAAGAGTATAGGACTGACACTGGTTTATATGTAATTCCAGTCCTATACCTTATCATTGAGTGCAGGTCATTGGAGAACAATGACCTGCACCCAATCTCTAACGTGGGAACATTGATAACCCATGCCCCCCAACTAGTTGGCACATGCGTACTTCTGGCCCTGGGGGTCTCATTTCTTTAACCCCACACAAAAGTCAGGGCGCCTACATGTCTACCAGACCTGGATCTGGTCAGGAAACCCTTTGTCTGTAGGTGTGAATTATAGCACTTACAGACCACTCAAACCCTGCGTATTCTCCGCCCTAATGTATACAGCCAGAGTGGCTGAGCCTTTGATCAGGGGGTCTGTTGTAGACAATGGGTCGCCCCCCTGAGCATTTACATTAACCAGATTCAGAAACCTTCGCGGGCTTTTATCCCCGCTTCGAAATACAATATAGTTTTTAATATCAACCACATATTAAAATAATTCGTTCGGTTGGGCCGAGCGGGCTGAAACTTGCCAGTCCCTCATGCCGGAGGTGACTTTCCATGGTGGCCAAGTTTCAGCTCGCTGCGACCTTCCGGGCCGGAGATACACAAATACAATTTAAAACCCTTATTACTTTAATGCAAGATTCTCCGCTCTAAAAATAAATCTCTGCTTTTCACTTCTCCCATTGAAATCAACGGACTCTGCCGCTACAGGCTTTTAATAGAGCAACTCCGCCGTTGAAGTCAATGGGCTCCGCCGCTATAGTCTTTCAATGGGGCAACTCCGCCATTGAAGTCTATAGGGAAACCACAATTCTTTACAGTTGCCCATACTCCGTCTGGTTGGTCGGAGAGGGCTGGAAATTGCCATGCAGTCATGCCGGAACAGTGACTACATGTGACCCAAATCCCAGCCCTCTGGTCCTCACAGAACTGGAGATATGGGCTTACACATTTTACTCTTTCGGACTTAGCCGTTTTCTCGCACTGCTCTTCCCTCCGCCATTGGAGTCAATGGCGCGACCCTCTTGGCGAGCGCGACCCTTTACGGGGGTCCTTAATCCTCGGACCCGGTGGTGGTCGAATGTGGGGGTTCCTAGGTTCTAGGGGCAAAAATTATTTTATTTCTGGGTGCCCTAGAACCTAAGGTTCCCACGCCAATTGTGTTTGACCGTGAACTAGTGTGATAAAAGCTCTTTTTCAGACATTGTACCCGCTTCTGCGGTTTGGATGACCCGTTCCTGGAGGTCGGCGTCGAGGAATCCCCATTGAAATTAATGGCTCCATTGACTTACAATGGGGAACCGCCGCTCCTCCTCTCGGACACCATCTGCTGGTCTTCTATGGAAACGGGCCCAAACCGCCGGATTCGCCATAGGATTGAATGGAGCTGCAATGGTGGCCTATGGGAAACTGCAAAATGGAGCCTGAAAAGGCAGGAACATGGAACCAAGGGCTATAATCACTTCCTAACTTTTAACCCTTCTCCTCCCGAACGGATCCCAGTGTGTGTGTGGTGCAGACACTGGAATGGTGACAATACATTATTACAGGGGAAGGCACAGTTGGATGTTGCAGAAGGGGAAAAACCACATTCTTGGACCGCAGTCCAGTTAACCACTTGCCTCCCTGGTGAGGTCAGGGGGTGGCCATATGGGGTGCAACCCCTTTAATACCGGGCCAATCCCCCTCTCCCTCTACACTCCCTCAGTGTGTCAGTGTCACACACACACAGGAGAGGGGCTCCCTCAGTGTGTCAATGTCACACACACACACACACACACACACACACACACACACACGAGGGGCTCCCTCAGTGTGTCAGTGTCACGCACACAAAGGAGAGGGGCTCCCTCAGTCTGTCAGTGTCACACACACAAGAGAGAGGCTCCCTCAGTGTGTCAGTGTCACACACACAAAGGAGAGGGGCTCCTTCAGTGTGTCAATGTCACACACACACACCCACAGGAGAGGGGCTCCCTCAGTGTGTCAGTGTCACACACACAGGAGAGGGGCTCCCTCAGTGTGTCAGTGTCACACACACACACGGAGAGGGGCTCCCTCAGTGTGTCCGTGTCACACACACAGGAGGGGCTCCCTCAGTGTGTCAGTGTCACACACACACACACACACACACACACACACGGAGAGGGGCTCCCTCAGTGTGTCAGTGTCACACACACACAGGAGAGGGGTTCCCTCAGTGTGCCATTGTCTCTCTCACACACACACACACACACACACGGAGAGGGGCTCCCTCTGTCTGTCAGTGTTACACACACACACACACACACACACACACACACACACACACACACACACACACACACACACACACACACACACACACACACACACACACACACACACACACACACACACACACACACACACACACACACACACACAGCAAAACAAACCGTTTTGGAAAGAATTCTCAATAAAGTTTATTATAATTTTATTCTGTAACATCCACAGTACACAAATTATTTGTCTGCAACATGTTAAAGGGTCACACAAAATGTCACACAAAAATCTAAACATCTTTAGAAAACATTTAGACGAAAGGGTTCCCAGAACACTCTGCCGCGTCTTTTCAATAGAAGATTTTTCCTTAAACACAACATTTTCACTTCGGAATTCTAAAATCGTTATTTTTAAATTATTAAATTTCTTTAATAATAAAACTTTAAATATATATATATATATTTATACATCTTTATATATTTTTAACCCCACACACAATTCACAATTGTACCTTGCTACTTAGTTACGGTCAAGCTTTTTAAAACTTCATTCTAGGCAGCACATATACCCTTCAGGCACAGATTGGGGAGGGGGCAATTAAGTCTTTCTCTATACCCCACTCTTGTACGCAGTCAGCGGTACTAAGTATCACCATTTCAAAAAAAAAATTCACTCCTAAACTTCCACATCCTATTTGTGTTTTAAGAAAATCAGATATCACTGACGGCAGGTAGAATTAACCATTTCAAACCAGGAGAAAAAGAAAGGTGTGTGTGTGTGTGTGTGTGTGTGTGTGTGTGTGCGTATTAAGGTACTGGAGGGAAGCATGTTTCAGACAGAGAGAAGAGGTCATGATCTGAAGCTGGAGGATGGGAGGGTAGAAGTACTTCACTTAACGGGGTGGTGGATTCATGGAACAACCTCCCAGCAGGGGTGGTAGAGGCTAATACAAGTAGGGAGCTCAAAAACTGCCTGGGATAGACACATGCCATCCTAACCCTAAGTATAAAGGAAACCAAAACATCCAATAGGCGTTGAGGTTTCATAGCAGATGAGGAGAGGGGTGTGAGGGGAGGTGTGGGGGGTTTGAAGGGGGGTGTAAGGAGGGGGTTGGGGGGGAGGAGGGGTGTGTAGGGGGGGGTGTGTGTGGGGGGAGGGGTGTGTGTGGGGGGGAGGAGAGGGGTGTGGGGGGGAGGAGAGGGGTGTGGGGGGGAGGGGGTGTGTGTGTGTGGGAGGGGTGTGTGGGGGGAGTGGTGTGGGGGGGAGGGGTGTGTGTGGGGGAGGGGTGTGTGTGGGGGAGGGGTGTGTGGGGGGAGGGGCTGTGTGGGGGAGGGAGGGGGTGTGGGACGGAGGGTGTGTGTGTGTGTGGGACGGAGGGTGTGTGTGTGTGTGTGGGACGGAGGGTGTGTGGGGGGGGGGAGGGGGAGGAGGGGTATGGTTTCAAGGTGCTGTCAATCATTTTTAATGACAGTTCAGCCTCTGGGCAGCTTAACAAAGTACCTGAGAGAAGCATGATTATATTTATAAGGATTTAACTACTTTGCTGCCAGAGAGGCCTGCAGTGTATTGCTAAGCAAAGTGTAACAGTCTCCTCTGGAAGGATAGAAGTTATGGGGCCTATGCACTAAGTGCCGATAATCCACTTTATTGAGGCCTTTTCGCTAAAAAAAAGCCTACTGCGATTCAGTAAGCCCCGATAAGTCTGCAATAAAAGCCCTTTTCGGCAAAAAAAAATTTCTGAGGAAAAAAAAACGCCAAACGAGCGACGAGAAGCCACTTATCGGCAGGTTTTCAAACTCGTGCAATTCTAGTAGCCCCGATTAGCCTATCACGTCTCTAGAATAGAGATTTCCTCTCAAAATCCTCCCGCCAGGAAATATTGGCAGGAAGGTGGTGAGAAGCTGTCGATACGCAACGAGATGGGACTTCGAAAAAAATAAAATAATGCCTTTTTCCTGCATGGGATTGATGCCGGGGGTCTCCGGAGCTGATACCCATTAATATCAGCACCGCAGACCCCCCGCATGAATCCCATGCAATAAAAATGCATTTACAGGCAACTTCTTTACCTTAGTGGCTAACCCTGCTTCCCGAGTTACAGGCCCCGGGAAGGGGCATCGGGTGCCGGCATCGCCGCCATTTTTAAATCTTCCGCGTCACGTGACCGTGGGATTTAAATACTGGAGGAGATACCGGCACCCCATACCAGGGCCTGTAACTCGGGAAGCAGGTGGTCCCGGAGGCTGAAATCAATGCGGTTCATCTCAGGAGACCCCTTGCTTCCGCACACTATTAATAAACAATTTACATTAGAGCAGCTTCATTACCATAGCAGATAGCCGCTACGTTAACGAATTTGTTCAATTTTTTATTTGGGTTTTAATACTAGTGTATTGTAGCAGGGGGTCTCCAGAGCAGAACCTCGTTGATTTGAGGTCCGGGGACCCCCTGCTTCCCGAGATACAGGCCCCGTTATGGGGTGCCGATATCTCGGTGTATATATATATATATATATATATATCCACCCCAGCAGAAGCGGACACAGGACAGCACTCAAAGTTTCGGTCCTCGTAGGTGGTGCTGAGAAAGGTCCCACGAGGACCGAAACGTTGGTCATGTTTGTGCTGTGTTTTACTTGCAATACAAGTTTTCTTACTTACCTTTGAGTGCTGTCCTGTGTCCGCTCCTGCTGGGGTGGATTGCTTTTTTTCTCTGTCTATTGGTATAGGACATGCACCGCAATTTTCTTGGTATTTGGAGTGCCAGCTGCCCTGTCTATTTTTTATATATATATATATATATATATATATATATATATATATATATTATATATATATATATATATATAGTCATTGGTATGGAGGTTTGCACTCACGTTTGTTAGAAAGCAGATGCTTGTCTCATATGAAGCATATAGACATGTGGTAACCAGGGGGATCCTGATGACAAAAGACAGCACACCGCAGTAATAATCCAAAAAGTGTGTATTGTGAACACAGGGCCGCCTGGTTACCACATGTCTATATATATATATATATATATATATATATATATATATATATATATATATATATATATATATATATATTATCGCTAGAATAAATGACCATCGTTGGACAAAGATGTTATTTGACTGGATTCCAAAGAAATTAAAAGACCAAGATAACTAAAAGTAAGATGGGAGGATGAACTCAGAAATATGTTGGAGCAGCGTGGAGAAGAGGCTGTAATCGCAGGACCTGGGAGACCATTGGGGAGGCTTCATCCAGCAGTGGGGAGACACGGGCTGAATATGATGATGATGATGATCAGTGGTCGACAAATCACCAAAAAATCTACTCGCCGAACAAAAAAATCTACTCGCCACCTAGTACCACATGTGTGCTGCTTGGGCCAATAGGAGCTCGCCACAATGTTACATCCACTCGCCCGGGGCGTACAAATGTATAGGTTTGTCGAACACTGATGATGATGATGACAATGGTATATATATATTATTGGGCGTATGAACAAGTGATTTCAGAGAACTACATAAAAGAGTGGTGGGCAGTGACTTCTGTAATATGCTATATCCCCTTCGCTCGTAGAGTGCTCTGCAACGCATTTACAGTGCTGTCCTGCAAGTCCCACAATGCATTGCGTGTAGCGCAGGGGTGGCCAACTCCAGTCCTCAAGGGACACCAACAGGCCAGGTATTTTATATCCCTGCTTCAGCACAGGTGGCTCAATCAGTGGCTTAGTCTGAGCCACCTGTGCTGAAGCAGGGATATTCTTAAAACTTGGCCTGTGGGTGTCCCTTGAGGACTGGAGTTGACCAGGCCTGGTGTAGGAGGTTGGTTTGAGTTAGGTGGTCACCCTACTCATACAAAAGGCTTTTTTTGGGGGGTCGGAGGGAGACACCCCACTGTTATGCACAAGCCTCGTCTCCTGAACCTGCCCCCGGATGCCCATATAACAGTACATTTGGCACAAGACTCCCGAGAGTCTGGTAAGATTAATACTCCCAGCTTTCTATGACTGCAGGGGGCAGTCTGCCATACGATGGGGGGAGGGGGACTCCTCGAGAGGGCTGTAACCCCACCCCAGGGGTAGGGGGGTACGTCCAATGTCACCTCTAAAATATACTCTGTCTCCTGGTCTTCCCACGAGCTGCGGAGAGAGGGTGAGAAAATGCAGTTACTTCGCTAATGATACTAAAGGGGTTAATCCTTAATCTGAGATAGTGCTGATCGGGGCACATTGATCGTTTTGGTGCAATAGTTCTCCCATCGGCACTAACTCAGTTTAATGGATAAACCCCTAAGAATCTTCTGCTTTGGACACATGTTGCACTGTATAATGATGCTGAGTATCCATGCACTCGAAGCCCTATGATAATGAACATGCTGAGCTATATAACGAGGTTGAGGATCTATATACAATACCAGCTTTGTGAAATTGGATGTACTGCTCTATATAATGATGCGGAGTATGTTCTTAGCCATGAAAGACATGAGATGCTGTTTTCCTGCCCGAACAATTTAGGCCCCAGATTTACCCCCTGTCTGGGGGGGAGAGGGGTACCCCCTGTCTGGGGGGGAGAGGGGTACCCCCTGTCTGGGGGGGAGAGGGGTACCCCTTGTCTGGGGGGGAGAGGGGTACCCCTTGTCTGGGGGGGAGAGGGGTACCCCCTGTCTGGGGGGGAGAGGGGTACCTCCTGTCTGGGGGGGAGAGGGGTACCCCCTGTCTGGGGGGGAGAGGGGTACCCCCTGTCTGGGGGGATCCTAGTTTCTTACCTGTGTGGTGGAAAATGGAGCCGCGGTGTCCGGGATCCGTCTGAAGCTGGATCTCACTGAGAGTGAAGATTGAGGTGTCTGCAGATAGTGAGAGATAGCCGTGTGCGTTACACCGGCAGAGATAGCCGCGCGTGTTATACCGGCAGAGATAGCCGTGTGCGTTACACCGGCAGAGATAGCCGCGCGCGTTACACCGGCAGAGATAGCCGTGTGCGTTACACCGGCAGAGATAGCCGTGTGCGTTACACCGGCAGAGATAGCCGCGCGCATTATACCGGCAGAGCTAGCCGTGTGCGTTACACCGGCAGAGATAGCCGCGCGTGTTATACCGGCAGAGCTAGCCGCACGCGTTACACCGGCAGAGATAGCCGCGCGCATTATACCGGCAGAGATAGCCGCACGCGTTATACCGGCAGAGATAGCCGTGTGCGTTACACCGGCAGAGATAGCCGCGCGTGTTATACCGGCAGAGCTAGCCGCGCGCGTTATACCGGCAGAGATAGCCGCACGCGTTATACCGGCAGAGATAGCCGTGTGCGTTATACCGGCAGAGATAGCCGCACGCGTTATACCAGCAGAGATAGCCGTGTGCGTTATACCGGCAGAGCTAGCCGCGCGCGTTATACCGGCAGAGATAGCCGTGTGCGTTACACCGGCAGAGATAGCCGCGCGTGTTATACCGGCAGAGATAGCCGTGTGCGTTACACCGGCAGAGATAGCCGCGCGTGTTATACCGGCAGAGATAGCCGTGTGCGTTACACCGGCAGAGATAGCCGCGCGCATTATACCGGCAGAGCTAGCCGTGTGCGTTATACCGGCAGAGATAGCCGCGCGTGTTATACCGGCAGAGATAGCCGTGTGCGTTACACCGGCAGAGATAGCCGCGCGTGTTATACCGGCAGAGCTAGCCGCACGCGTTATACCGGCAGAGATAGCCGCGCGCATTATACCGGCAGAGATAGCCGCACGCGTTATACCGGCAGAGATAGCCGTGTGCGTTACACCGGCAGAGATAGCCGCGCGTGTTATACCGGCAGAGATAGCCGCACGCGTTATACCGGCAGAGATAGCCGCACGCGTTATACCGGCAGAGATAGCCGTGTGCGTTATACCGGCAGAGATAGCCGCACGCGTTATACCAGCAGAGATAGCCGTGTGCGTTATACCGGCAGAGCTAGCCGCGCGCGTTATACCGGCAGAGATAGCCGCACGCGTTACACCGGCAGAGATAGCCGCGCGCGTTATACCGGCAGAGATAGCCGCACGCGTTATACCGGCAGAGATAGCCACACGCGTTACACCGGCAGAGATAGCCGCGCGCGTTATACCGGCAGAGCTAGCCGCGCGCGTTATACCGGCAGAGCTAGCCGCGCGCGTTATACCGGCAGAGATAGCCGCACGCGTTATACCGGCAGAGATAGCCGCACGCGTTACACCGGCAGAGATAGCCGCGCACGTTATACCGGCAGAGATAGCCGCACGCGTTACACCGGCAGAGATAGCCGCGCGCGTTATACCGGCAGAGCTAGCCGCGCGCGTTATACCGGCAGAGCTAGCCGCGTGCGTTACACCGGCAGAGATAGCCGCGCACGTTATACCAGCAGAGATAGCCGTGTGCGTTACACCGGCAGAGATAGCCGCGCGTGTTATACCGGCAGAGCTAGCCGCGCGCGTTATACCGGCAGAGATAGCCGCACGCGTTATACCGGCAGAGATAGCCGCACGCGTTATACCGGCAGAGATAGCCGTGTGCGTTATACCGGCAGAGATAGCCGCACGCGTTATACCGGCAGAGATAGCCGTGTGCGTTATACCGGCAGAGCTAGCCGCGCGCGTTATACCGGCAGAGCTAGCCGCGCGCGTTATACCGGCAGAGATAGCCGCACGCGTTATACCGGCAGAGATAGCCGCACGCGTTACACCGGCAGAGATAGCCGCGCACGTTATACCGGCAGAGATAGCCGCACGCGTTACACCGGCAGAGATAGCCGCGCGCGTTATACCGGCAGAGCTAGCCGCGCGCGTTATACCGGCAGAGCTAGCCGCGTGCGTTACACCGGCAGAGATAGCCGCGCACGTTATACCAGCAGAGATAGCCGTGTGCGTTACACCGGCAGAGATAGCCGCGCGTGTTATACCGGCAGAGCTAGCCGCGCGCGTTATACCGGCAGAGATAGCCGCACGCGTTATACCGGCAGAGATAGCCGTGTGCGTTATACCGGCAGAGATAGCCGCACGCGTTACACCGGCAGAGATAGCCGTGTGCGTTATACCGGCAGAGCTAGCCGCGCGCGTTATACCGGCAGAGATAGCCGCACGCATTACACCGGCAGAGATAGCCGCGCGCGTTATACCGGCAGAGATAGCCGCACGCGTTATACCGGCAGAGATAGCCGCACGCGTTACACCGGCAGAGATAGCCGCGCGCGTTATACCGGCAGAGCTAGCCGCACGCGTTATACCGGCAGAGCTAGCCGCGCGCGTTATACCGGCAGAGCTAGCCGCGCGCGTTATACCGGCAGAGCTAGCCGCGCGCGTTATACCGGCAGAGCTAGCCGCGCGCGTTATACCGGCAGAGATAGCCGCACGCGTTATACCGGCAGAGATAGCCGCACGCGTTACACCGGCAGAGATAGCCGCGCGCGTTATACCGGCAGAGATAGCCGCGCGCGTTACACCGGCAGAGATAGCCGCGCGCGTTATACCGGCAGAGCTAGCCGCGCGCGTTATACCGGCAGAGCTAGCCGCGCGCGTTATACCGGCAGAGATAGCCGCACGCGTTACACCGGCAGAGATAGCCGCGCGCGTTATACCGGCAGAGATAGCCGCGTGCGGTATACCGGCAGAGATAGCCGCGTGCGGTATACCGGCAGAGATAGCCGCGTGCAGTATACCGAAAGAGATAGCCGCGTGCGGTATACCGACAGATAGCCGCGTGCGGTATACCGACAGAGATAGCCGCGTGCGTTATACCGACAGAGATAGCCGCTTGCGTTATACCGACAGAGATAGCCGCGTGTGGTATACCGACAGAGATAGCCGCGTGCCTTATACCGACAGAGATAACCGCGTGCCTTATACCGACAGAGATAGCCGCGTGCCTTATACCGACAGAGATAACCGCGTGCCTTATACCGACAGAGATAGCTGCGTGCCTTATACCGGCAGAGATAGCCGCGCGCGTTATACCGACAGAGATAGCCGCGTGTGGTATACCGACAGAGATAGCCGCGTGCCTTATACCGACAGAGATAACCGCGTGCCTTATACCGACAGAGATAGCCGCGTGGCTTATACCGACAGAGATAACCGCGTGCCTTATACCGGCAGAGATAGCCGCGTGCCTTATACCAAGAGATAGCCGCGTGCGTTATACCAAGAGATAGCCGCGTGCGTTATAGGGGCAGAGTAGCCGCGTGCGGTATACCGACAGAGGTAGCCGCGCGCCTTATACCGGTAGAGGTAGCCGCGTGCGTTATACCGACAGATAGCCGCATGCGTTATACCGACAGAGATAGCCGCGTGCCTTATACCGACAGAGATAGACGCGCGCGTTATACCGACACAGTGGCAGATAGCTGTGTGTGTCACAGTGGCAGATAGCTTTGTGTGTTTTAATGGGAGAGGAGCAGAGTGAGGGATAGCTGTGTGTTATAGTGAGAGATAGCCGTGTGTTATAGTGAGAGATAGCCATGTGTTATAGTGAGAGATAGCTGTGTGTTATAGTGAGAGATAGCTGCGTGTTATAGTGAGAGATAGCTGTGTGTTATAGTGAGAGATAGCTGTGTGTTATAGTGAGAGATAGCCGCGTGTTATAGTGAGATAGCCGCGTGTTATAGTGAGAGATAGCCGTGTGTTATAGTGAGAGATAGCTGTGTGTTATAGTGAGAGATAGCTGCGTGTTATAGTGAGAGATAGCTGCGTGTTATAGTGAGAGATAGCTGCGTGTTATAGTGAGAGATAGCTGCGTGTTATAGTGAGAGATAGCTGCGTGTTATAGTGAGAGATAGCTGCGTGTTATAGTGAGAGATAGCTGCGTGTTATAGTGAGAGATAGCTGTGTGTTATAGTGAGAGATAGCTGTTTGTTATAGTGAGAGATAGCTGTGTGTTATAGTGAGAGATAGCCGTGTGTTATAGTGAGAGATAGCCGTGTGTTATAGTGAGAGATAGCTGTGTGTTATAGTGAGAGATAGCTGCGTGTTATAGTGAGAGATAGCTGTGTGTTATAGTGAGAGATAGCCGTGTGTTATAGTGAGAGATAGCCGTGTGTTATAGTGAGAGATATCCGTGTGTTATAGTGAGAGATAGCCGTGTGTTATAGTGAGAGATAGCTGCGTGTTATAGTGAGAGATAGCTGCGTGTTATAGTGAGAGATATCTGCGTGTTATAGTGAGAGATAGCTGCGTGTTATAGTGAGAGATAGCTGCGTGTTATAGTGAGAGATAGCCGTGTGTTATAGTGAGAGATAGCCGTGTGTTATAGTGAGAGATAGCCGTGTGTTATAGTGAGAGATAGCCGTGTGTTATAGTGAGAGATAGCCGTGTTATAGTGAGAGATAGCCGTGTTATAGTGAGAGATAGCTGCGTGTTATAGTGAGAGATATCTGCGTGTTATAGTGAGAGATAGCTGTGTGTTATAGTGAGAGATAGCTGCGTGTTATAGTGAGAGATAGCCGTGTGTTATAGTGAGAGATAGCTGTGTGTTATAGTGAGAGATAGCTGTGTGTTATAGTGAGAGATAGCTGTGTGTTATAGTGAGAGATAGCCGTGTGTTATAGTGAGAGATAGCCGTGTGTTATAGTGAGAGATAGCTGCGTGTTATAGTGAGAGATAGCTGCGTGTTATAGTGAGAGATAGCTGTGTGTTATAGTGAGAGATAGCCGTGTGTTATAGTGAGAGATAGCCGTGTGTTATAGTGAGAGATAGCCGTGTGTTATAGTGAGAGATAGCCGTGTGTTATAGAGATATCCGTGTGTTATAGTGAGAGATAGCCGTGTGTTATAGTGAGAGATAGCTGCGTGTTATAGTGAGAGATAGCTGCGTGTTATAGTGAGAGATATCTGCGTGTTATAGTGAGAGATAGCTGCGTGTTATAGTGAGAGATAGCTGCGTGTTATAGTGAGAGATAGCCGTGTGTTATAGTGAGAGATAGCCGTGTGTTATAGTGAGAGATAGCCGTGTGTTATAGTGAGAGATAGCCGTGTGTTATAGTGAGAGATAGCCGTGTGTTATAGTGAGAGATAGCCGTGTGTTATAGTGAGAGATAGCCGTGTTATAGTGAGAGATAGCCGTGTTATAGTGAGAGATAGCTGCGTGTTATAGTGAGAGATAGCTGCGTGTTATAGTGAGAGATAGCCGTGTGTTATAGTGAGAGATAGCTGTGTGTTATAGTGAGAGATAGCTGTGTGTTATAGTGAGAGATAGCTGTGTGTTATAGTGAGAGATAGCTGTGTGTTATAGTGAGAGATAGCCGTGTGTTATAGTGAGAGATAGCTGTGTGTTATAGTGAGAGATAGCTGCGTGTTATAGTGAGAGATAGCTGCGTGTTATAGTGAGAGATAGCCGTGTGTTATAGTGAGAGATAGCCGTGTGTTATAGTGAGAGATAGCCGTGTGTTATAGTGAGAGATAGCCGTGTGTTATAGTGAGAGATAGCCGTGTGTTATAGTGAGAGATAGCTGTGTGTTATAGTGAGAGATAGCTGTGTGTTATAGTGAGAGATAGCTGTGTGTGTTATAGTGAGAGATAGCTGTGTGTGTTATAGTTACATAGTTACATAGTAGATGAGGTTGAAAGAAGACTTCTGTCCATCAAGTTCAACCTATGCTTAATTTAGACAACAGATACTTTATCCTATATCTATACTTATTGATCCAGAGGAAGGCAAACAAAAAACCCCATTAAGGGGAAAAATTAATTCCTTCCTGACTCCAAGAATTGGCAATCGGATTAATCCCTGGATCAACATCCTTCCCATGTATACTTATTTGGTATATCCCTGTATACCTTTCCCATCTAAAAAGATGTCCAACCTTTTTTTGAACAAATCTATTGTATCTGCCATCACAGTCTCCATGGGTAATGAATTCCACATTTGAACTGCCCTTACTGTTAAGAACCCTTTCCTTTGTTGCTGGTGAAATCTCCTTTCCTCCAACCTTAAGGGATGGCCCCGAGTCCTTCGTACTGCCCGTGGGATGAATAGTTCTTTTGAAAGCTCCTTGTATTGTCCCTGAATATATTTGTATATAGTTATCATATCCCCTCTTAGATGCCTCTTTTCTAATGTAAATAAATCTAATATAGCTAGTCTCTCCTCATAAGATAGATTGCCCATCCCCTTTATTAATTTGGTGGCTCTTCTCTGCACTCTCTCTAGTTCCACAATGTCTTTTCTTAGGATTGGTGCCCAAAATTGTACTCCATATTCAAGGTGTGGTCTTACTAATGCTTTGTAAAGGGGCATAATTATGTTTACTTCCCTTCCATCCATTGCCCGTTTGATGCAAGATAAGATCTTGTTTGCCTTTGCAGCTACTGCATGACATTGGGCACTATTGCTAAACCTGCTGTCTACAAGCTCTCCTAAATCCTTCTCCATCAAGAATTCCCCCAATATATCTCCATTTAATTTGTAAGTCGCCTTTTTATTCTTGTATCCCAAATGCATAACCTTACATTTATCTGTATTAAACCTCATCTGCCATTTAACTGCCCACGTTTACAGTCTCTCCAAGTCCTTCTGAAGAGAAATGACATCCTTCTCTGATTCTATTACCTTACACAATTTAGTATCATCAGCAAAGATGGAGACTTTGCTCTCGATCCCAACCTCAAGGTCATTAATAAACAAGTTAAAAAGCAGGGGTCCCAGTACCAATCCCTGAGGTACTCCACTCACGACTTTAGCCCAAGCTGAAAAAGTTCCATTTATGACAACCCTCTGTTGTCTGTCCTTTAACCAGTTTTCAATCCAGGTGCATATATTATTACTGAGTCCAACTTTCTTTATTTTGTACACCAACCTCTTGTGTGAAACGGTATCAAAAAAAATTTGCAAAATCTAAGTAGACCACATCAACTGCATTACCCTGGTCTAAATTCCTACTTACCTCCTCAAAGAAACAAATAAGGTTAGTTTGGCAAGATCTATCCTTCATAAATCCATGCTGACTATTACTAATAATTTTGTTTTCCATTAGGTATTCCTGAATATTATCCCGTATTAAACCTTCAAGTAGTTTCCCTACTATTGAAGTCAGGCTTACAGGTCTGTAATTTCCCGGTTGTGATCTAGCTCCCTTCTTAAATATAGGCACCACATCTGCTTTACGCCAATCTTGTGGTACTGAGCCTGTGGAAATGGAGTCCTTGAATATTAAATATAATGGTTTTGCTATTACTGAGCTTAACTCCTTGAGAACTCTTGGATGTATGCCATCGGGGCCAGGTGCCTTATTTACTTTAATTTTTTCAAGCCGCTTATGAACTTCTTCCTCAGTTAACCAATTGTTCATTAATATGGAGGTTGTGGCTTCCTCCTGCGGCACTACTTTTGAACTTGATTCTTCCCTGGTAAACACAGAGGCAAAGAATTTATTTAATACCTCAGTTTTTTCCTTATCTCCAATAATCTGCCTACTCATCTCACACTGAAAGGGTCCTATATTTTCTTTTCTCATTTTTTTGTTATTAAGGTACTTAAAGAATTTTTTAGAGTTGATCTTAATTTCTATTGCAATCCTTTTTTCATTATCCATTTTTGCTAATTTAATTGCCCTTTTGCAATTTTTGTTACATTCCTTATAATTCTGATACGATGTCTCCGTCCCTTCTGACTTAAAGAATCTAAACGCCTTCCTCTTCTTGTCCATTTCCTCCCCTACCTGTTTGTTTAGCCACATTGGTTTTGACTTATTTCTTTTGTACTTATTACCCAGAGGTATACACTGATAAGTGTGCTTTTCTAACAATGTTTTAAAGACTGCCCATTTATCTTCTACATTTTTCCCTCCAAAAACATCATCCCACTGTATTACTACTAGATTAGACCTCAGTTTATTAAAATCTGCCTTTCCAAAGTTGAAGGTCTTTGTTGAACCCAAGTAATCTGTATTTTGATAATTTATTTCAAACTAGCTGAAAGACCCGGCGTTGCCCGGGATGTAATTTTGGGGGGGCGGACGACAGGGTTGGGCTTCCCCCGGGTGACTGGGTGACTGACTGAATGGGTGGGTGACTGGGTGACTGACTGAATGGGTGGGTGACTGAATGGGTGGGTGACTGGGTGACTGACTGAATTGGTGGGTGACTGGGTGGGTGACTGAGTGGGTGGGTGACTGAGTGAGTGCGTGACTGGGTGAAAGTGACTGGGTGACTGGGTGGGTGTGTGGGTGACTGGGTGTGTGGGTGACTGAGTGAGTGGGTGGGTGACTGAGTGAGTGGGTGACTAAGTGAGTGGGTGGGTGAGTGGGTGGGTGACTAAGTGAGTGGGTGGGTGGGTGACTGAGTGGGTGGGTGAGTGGGTGGGTGGGTGAGTGGGTGACTGGGTGAAAGTGACTGGGTGGGTGTGTGGGTGACTGGGTGGGTGTGTGGGTGACTGGGTGACAGTGCGTGGGTGGGAGACGGTGGGTGACTTACCTTGACCCCGTGGCATCTGGCTGGGGCAGGAGGTGAGTTCGGGAAGCTGGCGGGGGGGGCAAGAGTGGCAGGAGGCCCGCGCCGCACTTAGCCTCCGTCTGGGAGCCGGTGCACGTGAGGAGGAGGCCCGCGCCGCGCTTTCCCTCCGCCCGGGAGCCGGCGCACGTGAGGGGGAGTGCAGGAGGCCCGGGCCGCGCCGCGCTTTTCCTCGTTGTGAGCGAGGGGGGAGGAGCCTGGAGTTTGCTGCTGAGCAGGAGGGCCGCGCTTCCCCTCTCCGGGAGCGGCGCACGGTGAGGGTGATGGTGCGGCTAGGGATGTTGCAGAGCGTGGGGATTTGGGTGAGGTGGGGAGGGGGGAGAGAGTGAGGGGCACCGGGAGAGGAGGGGCACCGGGAGAGGAGGGGGGGGGGGGTGTGGAAGGTGAGCTGCGGTCCAACTGACGGGGGAGAGTGAGGCCAAGCAACAGAGTGTGTGTGTGTGCGTGTGCGTGTGTGTGTGTCGTCACTCCGCCTCAGGCCAATGAGAGGTGTGGGGGCGGCCCAAGGGACCAATGAGATTTCCCCTAGGGACACAGGAAGATGCAGACAGGCATACAGTGCTTTCACTAATATATAATAAAAGATGAGACCATGTTATGATCATGTTACCCAAATGTTCCAGGACTTGAATATTTGTTATTACTTCTACATTGTTTGATATGACCAAATCCAGAACTGCCCCTCTCCTGGTTGGTTCCTCTATAATTTGGGTCATATAATTGTCTTTAAGCACCCCCAAAAACCTGTTCCCTTTTGTTGTAACGGTAATCTCATTGCCCCAGTCTACTGTATGTCTGGATAATTAAAATCCCCTATTATGCAAACATGACCCAGTTTTGTCCATTTGCAAAAGTATTTTAGCTTCCTCAATCTCACAGATATTTGGTGGTTTATAGCATATTCCCACAAACATTTTCTTTATACTTTTACCTCCACTGCTAATTTCTATCCACAAAGTCTCTACATTTTCATCATTCCCTTCATAGACATCATCCCTTATAATAGGTTTTAGATCCGGTTTAACATATAAACATACTCCACCTCCCCTTCTATTTGTTCGATCCTTCCGAAAAAGAGAATAACCCTCTAAATTAACTGTCCAGTCATGAGTTTCATCCCACCATGTTTCAGTAATGCCTATGATATCATACTGCTCCCTTGCAGCTATTAATTCAAGCTCCCCCATTTTATCTGTCAGGCTTCTTGCATTAGCAAGCATGCATTTAAGTTTTTTTTCACCCTGTACTATTATCTTATCTGCTCCATCCTTTCTGCGCCCACTTGGTTTAGTCTTTAGAAGTTTTCTAGTATTATCTGTATTTACTATGGGTGTCTCACTGCTTGTCAAACTCGCACTTGCCCCTATTCTACCTCCATACCACCTTGTATCCTCATCTATTCCATTTAGTTCATTATCTGTTTCATTCCCCTCCCCCCTCCATCCTAGTTTAAAATCTCCTCCAACCTTTTTAGCATTCTCCCCCCTAGCACAGAAGATCCCTCTTCATTGAGGTGCAATCCGTCCCTAGAATATAGATGGCACCTCTGAGAAAAGGAGTCCCAGTGCTCTAAAAACCCAAACCCCTCCTTCCTGCACCACTTTCTTAGCCATGCATTAACCTCCCTGATCTCTGACTGTCTCCCTGCGGTAGCGCATGGCACTGGTAGTAATTCAGAAAATACTACCTTGGAGGTCCTTGCCTTAAGCTTTTGGCCTAGATCCCTGTAATCATTTTTAGGACCCTCCATCTTTCTCTAACTTTGTCATTGGTGCCAACGTGTACCAAGACCGCCGGGTCAATCCCAGCCCCCTCCAACAATCTGTCTACCCGATCCGCAATGTGCCGAACCCGAGCACCCGGGAGACAACAAACTGTTCGGTTCATGCGGTCCTGGCAACAGATTGCTCTATCTACCTTCCTAATAATGGAGTCCCCTACCACCACAATCTTTCTTTGTATCTGAGCATCCTGAGTCCCCTCTGTGCTGGAGGAACTATTCCCCTGGCTGCTAGAGGAATTAGTCTCCCCCAGCCTTGCCATTTCTGCCCCAACATTCCCAATATCTTCACTCAACATGGCAAATCTATTGGGATGTGTCAGCTCAGAAACGACCTGCCTCTCCCTATTGCCCCTGCTTCCCCTTCTAACTGTCACCCAGCTACCTACCTGCTCCTCACTAACAGCAACCAAGCTACCTACCTGCTCCTCACTAACAGCACCACCATCTGCACCACTAGTCGAAGCAAGGGCCTGCTCAGTGAGCTCGAATTCCCTTTCAAGATTGCCAATGTCCCTCAATATTGCAAGTTGCCTCTTCAGATCAGCAATCTCTGACTCTAAAGAGACCACCCGCTCACACCTCACAGCGGTATGCTCCTTGGAACAGCTGCTCCAAGTGCACATACATGTGGCAAGATGTGCATTGAGTGGCATTTTCAATCCTGCTCATTCTAGCAACTATGAAGTTTAGAAGTACTAACAGTAAACTGTACTTCAATAAACTATACCCTGTTTAACCGCTTCCTTGTTCAAACTGCTTCTGGTTCTAACTGCACACACTTTAATCAAC
Source organism: Ascaphus truei (assembly GCF_040206685.1). Classification (NCBI taxonomy): domain Eukaryota; kingdom Metazoa; phylum Chordata; class Amphibia; order Anura; family Ascaphidae; genus Ascaphus; species Ascaphus truei. The sequence continues at coordinate 22,318,952 of NC_134491.1, read as the reverse complement.
AAGCTCTTGAAAACAGCCACACATATCAGTCAGTACACACAAGTACTAGTGAGAGATAGCCGTGTGTTATAGTGAGAGATAGCTGCGTGTTATAGTGAGAGATAGCCGTGTGTTATAGTGAGAGATAGCCGTGTGTTATAGTGAGAGATAGCTGCGTGTTATAGTGAGAGATAGCCGTGTGTTATAGTGAGAGTTAGCTGCGTGTTATAGTGAGAGATAGCTGTGTGTTATAGTGAGAGATAGCTGTGTGTTATAGTGAGAGTTAGCTGTGTGTACCACGCAGGGACTTACTGTCCGGCAGGGTGAGTACTCTGTCCCCCAGGCCCTGGAAGTACGGGTGTCTGAGACCCGTGTCTGCAGAGATTCGCTTCTTGTCCTCATACTGAAACAGACAAGGTGCCATGAGGTCCCCGGCCGTCACTGTGCCGTGTCACACAGGGGCTGTGCGCGTGTCACACGGGGGCTGTGCCTGTCACACGGGAGCTGTGCCTGTCACACGGGGGCTGTGCCTGTCACACGGGGGCTGTGTCTGTCACACGGGGGCTGTGCCTGTGTCACACACTGTGCCTGTGTCACACGTGGGCTGTGCCTGTGTCACACGTGGGCTGTGCCTGTCTCACACGGGGGCTGTGCAGTCAGTGCACGCTCAGTATGAGTATCACTCTCCTGCCTGTGTCTGTCCTCTCTGTGTCTGTCACTGTCCTCTCTGTGTCTGTCACTGTCCTCTCTGTGTCTGTCACTGTCTCTCTGTGTCTGTCACTCCCCTCCTGTCTGTGTCTGTCACTCCCCTCCTGTCTGTGTCTGTCACTCCCCTCCTGTCTGTGTCTGTCACTCCCCTCCTGTCTGTGTCTGTCACTCACCTCCTGTCTGTGTCTGTCACTCCCCTCCTGTCTGTGTCTGTCACTCCCCTCCTGTCTGTGTCTGTCACTGTCCTCCTGTCTGTGTCTGTCACTGTCCTCCTGTCTGTGTCTGTCACTGTCCTCCTGTCTGTGTCTGTCACTGTCCTCCTGTCTGTGTCTGTCACTGTCCTCCTGTCTGTGTCTGTCACTGTCCTCTCTGTGTCTGTCACTGTCCTCTCTGTGTCTGTCACTGTCCTCTCTGTGTCTGTCACTGTCCTCTCTGTGTCTGTCACTGTCCTCTCTGTGTCTGTCACTGTCCTCTTTGTGTCTGTCACTCCCCTCTGTGTCTGTCACTGTCCTCTCTGTGTCTGTCACTGTCCTCTCTGTGTATGTCACTGTCCTCTCTGTGTCTGTCACTGTCCTCTCTGTGTCTGTCACTGTCCTCTCTGTGTCTGTCACTGTCCTCGCTGTGTCTGTCACTGTCCTCTCTGTGTATGTCACTGTCCTCTCTGTGTCTGTCACTGTCCTCTCTGTGTCTGTCACTGTCCTCTCTGTGTCTGTCACTGTCCTCTCTGTGTCTGTCACTGTCCTCTCTGTGTCTGTCTGCTCATTTCCTGTCCCCCTGGATGCCACCTCACACACTCACCAACAGGAGGCTGCTCAGTAAATCGATCCCCTCAGAATCCAGCCTGAAAGAGACCAGAAGAGTTTCTGTGAGGGATCATTAGAGTGTTAGCTCAGCAGCCCGCTGGGAATGGTTTCACAGTGCTTTGTACTGGGGGGCATTAGAAGGTGATGTTCTGCAGATGTGGCAGGAATAGGGTACTTATGGAGTGATGGCATGAAGTACAAAACCGGCTGCAAGCTCCAGGAAACCCTGCAATACTGTTAGATGATATATAAAGTTCATATATGCTTTAGCAGGGCATCCGGGTAATAGGCACTATATATAAGAGAAGTATATAGGGAGTACACGACAGAGATGGTTCCCACAATAAGAAGCCAAATGAGACTAGGAACTAGAATATAAAGTCTCCTAGGCAAAACTTATACTGCATCCAATAAACTCTCAAGTCGTGATGTTACCAGTGTGGAGTAGGCAAAAAATACTCCGTATGAATCACCGTCTCCCTCTCCTCATGGCCACGCAGTGCTTGTGTGAAGCCTGTGCGTCCCGTAGCAGCGTCTCTCCGATCAGCATAACTCCAACGAAAAACAGAAGATCAGAACGGCAGCAGGTCCTGCAAACGCGAAACTCCCAGCCAAGGAGTAAATTGAATTAAAAAAACTCTTATTTAAACTACATTAAAAAAAATGGACATCCACAAACAAAAATAGCTCCTCCTCCCACGCGTTTCACGCAGTCAATGGCGCTTTCCCAAGGAGGACAGACACAGAGAGGACAGACACAGACAGGACAGTGACAGACACAGCGAGGACAGTGACAGACACAGACAGGACAGTGACAGACACAGAGAGGACAGTGACAGACACAGCGAGGATAGTGACAGACACAGAGAGGACAGTGACAGACACAGAGAGGACAGTGACAGACACAGAGAGGACAGTGACAGACACAGAGAGGACAGTGACAGACACAGCGAGGATAGTGACAGACACAGACAGGACAGTGACAGACACAGAGAGGACAGTGACAGACACAGAGAGGACAGTGACAGACACAGCGAGGATAGTCACAGACACAGAGAGGACAGTGACAGACACAGAGAGGACAGTGACAGACACAGGGAGGATAGTGACAGACACAGCGAGGACAGTGACAGACACAGAGAGGACAGTGACAGACACAGAGAGGACAGTGACAGACACAGAGAGGACAGTGACAGACACAGAGAGGACAGTGACAGACACAGAGAGGACAGTGACAGACACAGAGAGGACAGTGACAGACACAGAGAGGACAGTGACAGACACAGCGAGGATAGTGACAGACACAGAGAGGACAGTGACAGACACAGAGAGGACAGTGACAGACACAGCGAGGATAGTGACAGACACAGCGAGGACAGTGACAGACACAGAGAGGACAGTGACAGACACAGAGAGGACAGTGACAGACACAGAGAGGACAGTGACAGACACAGAGAGGACAGTGACAGACACAGAGAGGACAGTGACAGACACAGTACTCCTTGAGAAAGCGCCATTGACGGGGTGAAACGCGTGGGAGGAGGAGCTATTTTTGTTTGTGGATGTCCATTTTTTTAATGTAGTTTAAATAAAAGTTTTTTTATTCCATTTACTCCTTGGCTGGAGAGTTTCGCTTTCGCAGGACCTGCTGCCGTTCTGATCTTCTGTGTTTCATTGTACTTATGGAGTGAGGCCCTGCAGAGCCCTAGCAGCACGTGTATGTGCTGCGAGTGTTTGCCGAGACGCGGTGACAGAGAGATGCGTGTATGTGGATGCGACGCTCTGCAGGACACGTGCATCGTGCCTGCCCATACGCAGCGCTCTGTACCTGGGTGTGTGGTTCTTCAGCGGCTGAGCTCTGTACTGGGGGAAGCTGTACTCCCAGAACTCTTTATTATAGGATATTCCGGGCCATGTCTCTTCTGTGGGGGTCCCTGTAGGGAGGGTGGGGGGTTGGGGGGGGTACAGACACCGATCAGCAACATCTTCACCCGCCTCCAAAGGAGTTATTCTATTAATGAGGTGTCATGCTTTCCGCAGGGATTCTTCCCTGTCTGTGCTGGAGAGTCTATTGCTTTCCCTCCACCCAACCAAATAATGCTGCATTAAATAATGATGCTGAGTATATTAGTAAAGCCATTGCCACAGACCCAGACTGTGTGATAAGGACTCAGCTTTTTCCATGTCAGTGGTTAACCCTTCTATGTCTGAGGGCACGGAAGGGATTGTATGTAATGTTGTATACAGAGGCTGAAGGAGACGCTCAGTAGTAATGTGCTTGCCTTTGAAGTGGGTGAAGACGGTTTGAATCCCAGTATCAGCTCTTCTTGGGCAAATTATTTAATCTCTGTTTACCTCAGGCACCAAACTGTAAGCTCTTTGGGGCAGCGCCTCACTGTGCTCACAATATCCTATCTACATTGCTACAGACACTGTCAGCGCTATATAAACAAACCTATTATTATTGCACAGAGTAATGATGACAGAGAACTTTTATGGGCACATTCACGTGTCAGACAGGTTCCCAAACCTGCTTTACCTCATAAACACTCAGCATACAGTGCTTCCACTGCAGCCAGGGATTCTGGTTAATGACATGCAAATGAGCACTAATGGGTGCAGGTAGCAAAGTGTTAGCATTAGCCAGTGTGCTCTGCCTCGTGTGGTAAGAGAGAGTAATGCAGCCTCACCCAGTAGCCGGAATATGAGGTGCAGCTCCTCCTTTACCGTGGACCCGGGAAACATGGGCCGACCCGTAGACATTTCGTACAGGATGCAGCCCACTCCCCTGCAATGACAGGTCAAAGGTCAGCGGTCAGCTACTAGGGCATTGCTTGCCCGGCTATGGGAGTGAACGGGGTTAATACGAAAATGTGCAGTCCAGTGCTCACAGCAATAAACATGCATCGATGCAAAGCGAGACTGAGTATGACATCACGCAGCTATTGTAATCCTGAGTCCCACTTCAAATGTAAATTATTTTCCTTTTAGAAATCCCCTTAATTTCCCCTCTTTGTCATCCTTATTCCAAACCTCACAGTCGTCTTTTAGGGGTTTTCAGTCCCAGAAAAAAATATATGCATACGGAACAATTTTAGCTGGGCGTCTTAAATATGGCTACCATTGTGAATTATCTAAGAAATGCCTGATAATGTACCTTACATCTCCGATGCTTTCCTATCTCACCTTTAATGGTGCAATCCCACTTATCCAACCACATAAAACTGCCTTTTGTAAATAATTTAGCAAACCAATTAGTTTTCTTAAACTAAGCTAACCGTGCTACACGCAAAGATGTCTCTGATTTTGTTTCCCTGGAAATTAATGACAAATTGCATCTCTTCTGGCTCTCTAAGTAGGGGACGGGTTGTCAATCAAAAGTTTTCTTTACTCTTAGCCCACCCTGTCCTTATCAGAGCCAATAAAGATAAGAGTTGGGAGCGTTGCAGGGGATTTGCCTGTGAAAACTTGTTGAACAATCAGTGACATCAGACAAAAGGGAGCAGCTAGAGGAAATCAAACCCTTCCCAAGTCTCAGCTCCCCATGTTTACAAATTAACGTTAAACACTGATTTGAAATACTGTCAGAAATAGTGTGTCAGATTTTGGTTTAAAAAAAAGTCATCAGTCACCCTGATGTGACTCAAACATGTCACTGCCATTAGTACACTTTGCTCCTAGGAGATTCTGACCCTTAACCATGTCACTGCCATTAGTACACTTTGCCCCTATGCGGGACTGACCCCTTAACCATGTCACTGCCATTAGTACACTTTGCCCCTATGCGGGACTGACCCCTTAACCATGTCACTGCCATTAGTACACTTTGCTCCTAGGAGAGACTGACCCCTTAACCATGTCACTGCCATTAGTACACTTTGCCCCTAGGGGGGACTGACCCCTTAACCATGTCACTGCCTTTAGTACACTTTGCACCTAGGGGGGACTGACCCTTTAACCATGTCACTGCCTTTAGTACACTTTGCACCTAGGGGGGACTGACCCCTTAACCATGTCACTGCCATTAGTACACTTTGCCCCTAGGGGGGACTGACCCCTTAACCATGTCACTATCATTAGAAAATGTTGGCACTAGGAGGGATTGTCCCTTTAACCCTTCTCCTGCCAGAGGAACACGCTTCAGTTGCTGGCAGCAAAAGGGTTAAGCTGTCTCCCCTTTTTGGAAGGGAAACCACAATCCAGAGCTGGTTCCCCGTCACTGCCCTTTGCCCGTGCAGCTGAGATATGCCCACTCCCTCCCTGGCACCCAGCCCCTGTGCCCGCACTCACCACATGTCGAGGGGCGTGCTGTATTCGGTGGATCCTAGCAGCACGTCTGGAGGTCGGTACCACAATGTCACCACTTCATTGGAGTACGTCTTGGTGGGCACTGACTTGGCCCTGGCGAGGCCTGGGTGGGGCGGGGGGTGAGGAGTTAGAGTATGCCTACTGCTTGTATCACCCGGCATAGCAGCCCAGACACATTGTAACGTGGCAGTGAAGTCAGGCTGTGGCACCCGCAGTGGTTGGGAATCGTCCTGTTATATCTCAGCGATCCTAAATGCCCATTATTTGGGGATTCTTGTACAATATAAAATAGTCTGACTTCAAACGGGGAATCTCCCAGCCTGTCTGAGAAAGGGGCCTTAAAGCAGCAGTCCAAGCGGCCGGGTTTTTTTACATTTCATTTCCCCCCCCTTTAATATGTGCTTTAATACAATCCACACAATGATAAGTAATTAGCGAAGTTTCCGATCGATCCGTTCTCCTGTGATCGATCGGCGAAGATTCGGCTCAGGGGTTCACTAAATGGCTGTTAGTGCAGCAGAAGTGGACCAAAGTTGTGTGGGGGAGATCATGTGACCAGGCAGCCACTAGATACAATTGGTGCACTGCTAGAGAGGGCAGGGCTCAAAAAAGGGGTGTGCCACGGCTTGTGTCAGAAGAGGAAGGGGATATGACTTTGTAAATGGTTGCTATAGAAATAACAAATGCTTGTTAACATAATAATACATTAAAAATGTTATTCAGAGTTGTTTTTAAAAAATGCTACAAGTATTTCCTCATAGCACAGAACTGATTTATTAAAAAATAAAACATGTAGTATATTGGAAGAAGCGTATATCCCAGCGCGTGAAATGGTGCCATAAATAAGAGCCACTGTTCTCTAGAGGTTAGTTGTATTCCAAGAAGCCCGCAAAGGAAGAGTGTATCATTTCAATAAATGTAATCTAATAAAAGACAATAATAAAAACAAACAAAAAATATACTCATCAAGTATATCCCAACTGGGTGCAAGCTTAACCAAAAAATATAGATAACCAAAAGCAATAAAAATTTAAATAACCTAACAAGTGCTGGATTATTGTATGCTGTGTAGCAAAGATACAGAAATGTAATATAAACCCGCAGAAATGTAATATAAACCCGCAGAAATGTAATATAAACCCGCAGAAATGTAATATAAACCCGCAGAAATGTAATATAAACCTGCAGAAATGTAGTATAAACCCGCAGAAATGTAATATAAACCCGCAGAAATGTAATATAAACCCGCAGAAATGTAATATAAACCCGCAGAAATGTAATATAAACTCGCAGAAATGTAATATAAACCCACAGAAATGTAATATAAACCCTCAGAAATGTAATATAAACCCGCACAAATTTAATATAAACTCGCAGAAATGTAATATAAACCCGCAGAACGAAATGTAATATAAACCCGCAGAACGAAATGTAATATAAACCCGCAGAACGAAATGTAATATAAACCCGCAGAAATGTAATATAAACCCGCAGAAATGTAATATAAACCCGCAGAAATTTAGTATAAACCCGCAGAAATGTAATATAAACCCGCAGAAATGTAATATAAACCCGCAGAAATGTAATATAAACCCGCAGAAATGTAGTATAAACCCGCAGAAATGTAATATAAACCCGCAGAAATGTAATATAAATCCGCAGAAATGTAATATAAACTCGCAGAAATGTAATATAAACCCGCAGAAATGTAATATAAACCCACACAAATTTAATATAAACTCGCAGAAATGTAATATAAACTCGCAGAAATGTAATATAAACCCGCAGAACGAAATGTAATATAAACCCGCAGAACGAAATGTAACATAAACCCGCAGAACGAAATGTAATATAAACCCGCAGAAATGTAATATAAACCCGCAGAAATGTAATATAAACCCGCAGAAATGTAATATAAACCCGCAGAAATGTAATATAAACCTGCAGAAATGTAATATAAACCTGCAGAAATGTAATATAAACCCGCAGAAATGTAATATAAATCCGCAGAAATGTAATATAAACTCGCAGAAATGTAATATAAACCCGCAGAAATGTAATATAAACCCACACAAATTTAATATAAACTCGCAGAAATGTAATATAAACTCGCAGAAATGTAATATAAACCCGCAGAACGAAATGTAATATAAACCCGCAGAACGAAATGTAACATAAACCCGCAGAACGAAATGTAATATAAACCCGCAGAAATGTAATATAAACCCGCAGAAATGTAATATAAACCCGCAGAAATGTAATATAAACCCGCAGAAATGTAATATAAACCCGCAGAAATGTAATATAAACCTGCAGAAATGTAATATAAACCCGCAGAAATGTAATATAAACCCGCAGAAATGTAATATAAACCCGCAGAAATTTAATATAAACCCGCAGAAATTTCCTGCAGAAATGTAATATAAACCAGCAGAAATGTAATATAAACCCGCAGAAATGTAATATAAACCCGCAGAAATTTAATATAAACCCGCAGAAATTTCCTGCAGAAATGTAATATAAACCAGCAGAAATGTAATATAAACCCGCAGAAATGTAATATAAACCCGCAGAAATGTAATATAAACCCGCAGAAATGTAATATAAACCCGCAGAAATGTAATATAAACCCACAGAAATGTAATATAAATCCGCAGAAATGTAATATAAACCCTCAGAAATGTAATATAAACCCGCAGAAATGTAATATAAACCCGCAGAAATGTAATATAAACCCGCAGAAATGTAAAAGTGCACAAAGTATAAATTTATGTGCACGGGAGCATGAAGAATACTTCTCTAGGCAGCTAGAACCCTACTGAAGAACCACTCTCGTGGTTCTCCCGTGGCAGTGTTTCCTGTTTGTAAAGAGAAATAAATGACACAAATGGTGCAGTACGGTCTGATGGTGGCATTCATTTGTTGATAAGAAAGGGGCAGTTTTACTTAATTAAGATCACCATCAGAACGTATTGCCCCCTTTCTTATTTTTTCGCTTTTCAACCGTGGAAGACTTCTCCTGCAAAGGCCATAACGGGCGTTAGTGATAATGGCACGCAAATGAGACATTATAACAGAGCATATCCACTATAGGGTAACGCGTGGACTTGACGTTACGTTACTTTGGTCATATCTAAACTTGGCGTTACTCACATGCGGACACTGAAATAGACTCGTACACGCGCGAAACGCGTTAGAGATTTGTCTCCACCGCGACTTTTTCTGTTGCGTCAATAAACAATGTTATATTTTGGATGCATTCCCAGCTTCTTTTTCTGCAGCGCTGCGCTTTTTTCTGCTACTTTTGTTCTTAGAGGGTCTGGGTGGGTCTGGGACCCCAGTTAGGAAAGATTTACCTAACATAGCGCTATTGCCCTCTCGTCTTTCTCAACTTGAGCTGCAGCCCTATTTCAGAGTCTGGATCGGAGTGACGTCATGTGACTGGGCGGCAACGCAACGCCGGAATGCTACAATAAGGTGACAGTCAGCCTGTGCTAATGAGATATAGAGCAGCTGTTGTTCTTGCATGTCGTTAGCATTAACCTCAGGGAACACCACAGCCGGATCCTGTTTATGGTAACGTCGGATTTTAACGGAGATCGTGGATCTGGCCGTGCTTTATCCCGTAATGACAGGCACGGGCTTCCAGTGAGAAAGACTCGCTCCCAATGAGAGACGTACCTCTAGTACAGGGGCGGGCAACTCCAGTCCTCAAGGGCCACCGACAGGTCAGGTTTTCAGGATATATCTGCTTCAGCACAGGTGGCTCAATCAGTCCCAGCTTCAGCACAGGTGGCTCAATCAGTCCCGGCTTCAGCACAGGTGGCTCAATCAGTCCCAGCTTCAGCACAGATAGCTCAATCAGTGGCTCAGTCTTTGACTGAGCCACTTGTGCTGAAGCAGGGATATCCTGAAACCCTGACCTGTTGGTGGTCCTTGAGGGCTGGAGTTTCCCACCCCTGATCTAATGAGATAGGTGAGTGAGATTCCCACCTACTGAGGCAGACTTCCCTCCAATGAATGAAACTCGCAGTGAGACTAGACAGACCTCTTCGCTAAGGGAGTAGTAGATACATGGAAGAGACAACAAGCAGAGCATGAGATAGACGCTATATACAAACAACACAGCATGCCTGCGACAGACACAAGTCAGACTGGAAGTTTAGGTATGTAACTAAACCACAGTGATACTCAGCATCATCATACAGACTCTCAAGATATACCCACCAAAGTCTGCCAGCTTCAGCTCCCCCTTCTCGTTGATCAGGAGGTTTTGGGGTTTGAGGTCCCTGTGCAGAATTTTCCTGCGGTGACAGTAGGACAGGCCGCGGAGCAGCTGGAACATGAAGATCTGAGGGCACAGAGAGGGGGGCGTTATCCCCAAAATAGCTGAGGAGCAGACAGACATGGGTCTTACAGGTGCAATCCCACAGGGCTAGCTAAAAAAACAACCCCTTGTAAAGAATTTAACATTAAAATTCCTTCCTTAAACTAATCTAGCCATACTAAAAGAAAAGATTTCGCTGCTGTCATCTTTGTTTTCGAGGGTGGGGGAATTAATTACATTTCTTAGGGTCCACTGAATAGGAGAGAGTGTGTCAATTAAGTGTTTTCTTTACCTCGTCCATATTGGGGGGGGGGGGGGATAATAAAGATTGAGGGAGGGGGGGGGGGATTTGCCGGTGTGAACAACCACTGACCTCAGAGAAAAGGGAGCAGCCAGAGGAAATCAAATTCCTCCCAAGTCTCCGCTCAGCGTCTTTACAGAATGACTTTAAATAATGATTTAATAATACTTGAAGGTTTCAGGTCAAAAGGCATCAATCACCCAGATGTGACACCCTAACCCCTTGAGTGCACCAGAGTGCCACGGCTCCTCCAGCACTCGAGTTCACGTGACCTCTCTGTCACGGATGAGATTGCGTGTTGCGCCCCTGAACGCGATCTCCCCTACAAAAACGAGCAGTAAGATATACGATGTGGTTACTACGTCAGTGGGGTCCTCAGGAGGCCCAGACCCCGTGACGTCCGCCCGTGGGCACTCAAAGGGTTAAACACGTCACTGCCATTAGCACACCTTGTTCCTAGGAGGGACTGACGCCTTTGGGAAAAGTGCGAGAACAAGAAGGGTGAGAGATTCATGGAACATGTGGGGAAGCCCTTCAGGGGTAGTGCATCCATGGAACAGCTTCCCAGCAGCGGAGGTGGAGGATAATACAGTACAGGGGTGTAAAGGTGCTTAGGATAGACACCGTGGGAAGCTAAACATGTCAGATCTCTGGTCTCGCTGCTCACCTTGACGTTATGCATACACATGAGGTTTCCGCAGTTATCCAGGTATTGTTTGAGGTCACTATCCTGCGAGAAGGGGGGGGGGGGAATAAGGGGTTAATATAGCGCAATGCTCTGCGCATTTGCAGCAGCAGCGAAGAGAGCGGGTCCGTGCAGGGTCCCCCTCTTACCAGGTACTCGAAGACGAGGGTGAGGGAGTACTCGGTGTGGATGATGTCATGCAGCGTCACGATGTTGGAGTGCTTCAGGTCCTTTAGAAGGGACACTGTGACAGAGCAGAGGCCAGGGGTCAGGCTGTGAGGTCACTGTGATGTCATAACCTTAGCTCTGGTATAGCAGTCTTTGCACTTCATATGCACCGTCCCCTCAATTCCGGAGCTCATATATGTCCGAACTATACACTTAGATTGCAAGCTCTTCGGGGCAGGGACTCCTTTTCCTAATGTTTGCAGCGCTTATTCCCGTTATGTCTCCAATTATTATGTCACGTGTATACTGCTGTGAAGCGCTGTGTACATGGACGACACTATACAAATGAAGATACACATAGATAAGTGCAGCCACCTCTGGGGTGGAAAGTAACTATAGTGTCTCTCTTCCTCTATGTCCCTTAAGTCACTTATACACCCCTCCCCCCAGTTCTCCCCCTTGGCCTCTCTTTCTCCTCCCGCTTTCTCTCCCTCTCTCCTCTCTCCTATCCCGACTTTCTCTCCCTCTCGCCTCTCCTGAGCCTATCCCGTCTTTCTCTCCCCTCTCCTGCGCCTGTCCTGTCTTTCTCTCCCTCTCTCTCTTTTGTTTCCGCCCCTGTCTTCGCCCTTCTCATCCCCTCTCTCTCTCATTCTCCTTCTCCCGCCCCTGCCCTCCCCTCTCTCCTCCCTGCCCCTCTCACCCTCTCTGATGGCCGTGCACGGCGCTCCCTCCTCATGCTCCAGCCTGATTTCCTTCAGGGCCACCAGGTTGTCCGTCAGTTTGCTGCGCCCTTTGAACACTGTAGCGTACGTCCCCTGCAAGTACAGATTCATCAGACTGACACCCCCCATCCCACCCTCCCCATCATTCTGTGTCTGGGGGGCCTGCAGGGGCTCAGCTAATCTTGTGCCGAGCACTGCCCATGGGACCCCCTCACCCACCAACTTCCAAGTGGGCACAGCCGTGACTATTGCCAGACGTGTCACTGATTTCCTGCGGGTCAACGATTTGGAGTCAGTCTCACTGACCAGTGTCTCAAAGCCTTCCGATAGTCTCTCACTGATAACAATCCGCATTTCCCAGCACGTTTTCCTCTAAAACTCATTGATTTTTGTCCTTGGAGATGACATCTTTATATTTGTGATGTTTCTTGTTCCGTCCGACACAGTGGTAGTCAATGGCTACCCAATGGCTAGTACAACAATGTCTATCTAGCACACTAAATGGCTAGTACACCCAATGACTAAAATACTCAATGGCTAGTACACCCAGTAGCTAGTACACCCAGTGGATATTACACCCAATGGATATTACACCCAATGGCTATTACACCTAATGGCTATTACACCCAATGGCTATTACACCCAATGGCTATTACACCCAATGGCTAGTACACCCAATGACTAGTACACCCAATGACTAGTACACCCAATGACTAGTACACCCAATGGCTAGTATTCTCAATAGCTAGTACACCCTGTAGCTAGTACACCCAATGGATATTACACCCAATGGCTAGTACACCCAATGACTAGTACACCCAATGACTAGTACACCCAATGACTAGTACACCCAATGACTAGTACACCCAATGACTAGTACACCCAATGACTAGTACACCCAATGACTAGTACACCCAATGACTAGTACACCCAATGACTAGTACACCCAATGACTAGTACACCCAATGACTAGTACACTCTTTTATATCCCTGAAGACACAACGCAGCACCCTCTTTAGAGCAATGTATTACTGATCCCCCTGACAACGAAGGGGTCAAAAGCACAGAAATGCACCGGCACCAAATTACTGCTAAATTCAGGACAGTTGGCCACTTACCCACCGCCCCATAAAATCCTTCATCGATACATTGTAACCCTTCTTACCCGCTTCCCTTTGTCTACAACCAGCTCAGCTCTCACCTCTCCCAGTTTGTCCAGTTTGATGTAAGTCTCCAGTTTCCCAAAGCCAATATCCGACTGCGAGACAGAGACACAGACAGGTTAGAACAAGGGCGGCCAACTCCAGTCCTCAAGGGCCACCAACAGGTCAGGTTTTCAGAATATCCCTGATTCAGCACAAGTGGCTCAATCAGTGGCTCCATGGAAGACTGCACCACCTGTGCTGAAGCAGGGATATCCTGAAAACCTGACCCGTTGGTGGCCCTTGAGTACTGGAGTTGGTCCCCCCCTGGGTTAATACGTCCCCCTTCTCCTCCACCGTTCTGTCTGCTGCTTTTATCTCTCACTTGTTTCCTCTATTAGAGTGTAAGCTCTGTGGGCCAGGTGATTCCCGTCTTTCAATAGTTATATCTGCTGCTATCTACAAATGTTTATGTACCCAACATGCATCGGGCACACATTACTTTACACATACATTATGATTACAGTACACAGTAAGGCTTCTTCGACTGAGCCACTGATTGAGCCACCTTTGCTGAAGCAGGGATATGCTTAAAACCTGACCTGTTGGTGGCCCTTGTAGACTGGAGTTGCCCATGGTGAGGGCGGTGGTGAGGGCGGTTGTGAGTTCAGAGGTGAGTACGGGGAGCAGTACACTCCATGCTGTTCAAATGCTACATTCCCAATGTGTGTTTTCAGACTAAGCCCCCAGGTGGCGAGAGGTGGTGTTTGCAGGGGCAGGCTGGGACTATTGTGGGGTTCGGTGTATACCTGTGGTGCGGGGCCTCTTACCATCTCTTTCTCCATCTCTTCCTGTGGGCTCCCTCACCATGGCACCTAACGCGTTGTTATAGCAACGACGTCAAGTTGTCATGGCAATGCAGCGCCATGATGAGGGACCCTGCAGGAAGAGATGCAGGAGAAGATAAGAGAGTTACAGAGACCCCGCACTCTGCCCCGGCAATCAGTTTCATTGTGGTGGGGAAGAGCGCGGGGTCTCTGTAACCGCGGGGGGTCTCTGTTACCGCAGGAGGCCTCTGTCCCCTGCGGGGGGTCTCTGTCAACCGCGGGGGGTCTCTGTCACTGCGGGGGGTCTCTGTAACAGCGGCAGACTGGAGTTGAGAATCCCAGAGTCTGGCCATACTTAAAGTTGCCATCACTCACTTATATACCATGAAATAGGCTCTTCCAGGCTCTGGACGGGTGAAACCCCAGTTAGGTGATGTAACTAACATAGCGTTATTTCCCCTCTCCTCTTTCTCCTATTCGAGGCCCTGGATCGGAGTAACACTGAGACGCTATTACCGCCACGTGATAATAACATGATGTTAATCCGATGTTAATAAGATATGCAGCGTCCATTACATATACTGTAATTAGCTTTGTTGATATGCGTTACCTTCCAGGTAATAATGTCTGTTACTGTTTTAGGTAATACCACATCATGTGCCCTGATTAAACAGAAGCATAGTGTATCTGCCCTTTAGATTGTAAGCTCTATGGGGCAGGAATTCTGCTCCCCTTTGTACCTTCCCTTTAACTTGTGCCTCTTGTATATAGCAAGGCTGCTTTAGATAGGACAGGAGTTCTCAACTCCAGTCCTCAAGACCACCCCAACAGGTCAGGTTTTCAGTCAAGCAGCCTGCTTCAGCACAGCTGGCTCAATCAGTGGCTCAGTTGAAGAGCCTGCTTCAGGACACGTGGCTCAATTAGTGTCTCAGTCTTTGACTGCGCCACTGATTGAGCCACCTGTGCTGAAGCAGGGATATCCTGAAAACCTGACCTGTTGGGGGGGGGGGGAGAAGGGGCTTGGGGAGGAGAACCCCTGCTCTACAGAGATCAGCGCCAGACAGGAGGGACCACTAGGAGCAGGGTTTGTCTAAAGAGCTGGCAATCTATCATTCGATATACACAGAGAGGAGTTCAATGACAACAAGAAGCAGGGCGACGGGGGTTTCCTCACCAGGGATGCCCTCCGCGACTGTCGGCTCAGAGGCTTGGGGTAATCCTGCAGCTCCGGACTCTCCATCTGAAGCTTGTGCAGGAGTCCCGGAGGCAAACGGCAATCCACCGGCAGGGAGAGCCTCTTACTGACGTCCTGCAAGTTAACCACAGGGAGGGCGCCCTTTCACTTAAAAACCAGTGGTTACAGTGAACTGCCGTCCAGCCTGCAGGGGGCGGGGGTAAGGCAAGCACTAAACCCCCCCCGTGCCCGCCCCGATTTCTCATTGGCATTAATTAAAGAGGGACCCCAGTATGCCGCACTCCCTCCCAGGGGCCGCACTCCCTCGTCCCATCACTCCAGGACCATTGCTACAGCTCTCCGTTTGCAAAACAGAGCCGGCAATGCCTCTGGGAATGATGCTGGGGTGACAGGTGTGTGTGTGTGTGTGTGTGTGTGTGCACACGCTTACAGGTGTTGCCATGGCAACATCACAGAATTCCCCATATTGAGAATACGCAGCGTGGCGCCTCTGGCTTGATCCGAGTGCCTTATTGCCTTATCTGCAGCCGATGCTTTGGCAGTGATGGGGACACTCACAGGGTGGAAAGGGGGTTTGGAGGTCAATCGGCAATAGCCCCCGCCCCGCAGTGGGCTGCAGATCCCTCAGGCAGAGAAGGGGTTAAAAGAAGCGGGCCGTTACATTTTTCTAGGCAATTCTCAATAGAATTGTAAGCTTTGAGTTTTGATGACTTTGCCCAGCGTTGCAGCACAGTCTGACAGTGAAGGGGTTAAGCATGCTCCCGCCCCCTCCTCCCCTCAGAGGGTCACCCACCTCCATGGAGAGTCTGCGGTGGGCAGCATTCCTATAAGCCAGCGTAGTGGGGGACAGCGCACCCCCATCTGATGGTGAGAGAGCAGCACGTCCTGGGCTCAGGTGAGAGTGACCCAGGCCTGAGAGAGAGAGTGTGTGAGAGAGAGTGAGAGTGAGAGAGAAACAGGGAGAGTGAGAGATAGATAGAGAGAGAGAGAGAGAGAGAGAGAGAGAGAGAGAGAGAGAGAGAGAGAGAGAGAGAGAGAGAGAGAGAGAGAGAGAGAGAGAGAGAGAGAGAGAGAGAGAGAGAGAGAATGAAGCATTATGTGGAGTAAGATCAGAGGATTAACAGATGTCTTAAAGGGGAAAAAATAGCAGTTTTTCTCTTTAATATATGCAGTGCTGTGTTTTGGACCAGATACATAATCCTGAGAGGCAGATAGAGGGAGAGAGATGGAGAGAGAGAGGGGGGGGGTGGATAGAAAGTGGGAGAGAGGGGGAAAGATGGAGAGAAAGAGGGAGAAAGGGTGAAAGAGGGAGTGGGACAGGGAGGTAGAAAGAGGGAGGGGGAGGGAGAGTGACATAGAGAGATCAAGAGAATGGGTTGGAGAGGGAGAGTAAGAAAGTGGGAAGGAGAAAAGAAGAGAGAGGGAAGGAGGGGGTGAAGGTGAAGGGGGGAGGGAGGGGGTGAAGGTGAAGGGGGGAGGGAGGGGGTGAAGGTGAAGGGGGGAGGGAGGGTGTTGCAGGCCATTCTGGCAGTAAAGATGTAAATGGATAGTAGCATATTGCTTATTAACGGAATAAGGTTTTGGGGTTTTCGGTCCTGTATCTCCCGCAGATAATGAGCATATTTAACGCGCTCCGTCAGTTCCCAGCTCCCCCTGTGTGTGTTTGATGCTCCCCTTGCTCTCGTTATCCCCGCGCCCACGCGCGCAGCTCTGCCCCCTTGCGAGATCCCTCTCTAATTAAGGATCTGTCTCTCAATCCTCTCCCCCGCTGAACATAGTAAAAGCCAATTTATCCGGCGCTGGCACTGCCACCTTCTGCCGGTGTCACTTCTGCATGGTATTTGATGAAGGAAAATGAAAGACCGGTTACTGCCTGAGAGCTGCTGGGAGTTTGGAGGCAGGAGGATGGGACATGATTTAAAGGGTCAGTCCCAAGTAGGACTAAAGTGACCTAATGACAGTGACATATTTATTGGGTTAAAGGGTCAGTCCCACATAGGAGCAATGTGACCTAATGACAGTGACGTGTCTTTTAATTAAAGGGTCAGTCTCACGGTGACCTAATGTCAATGATGTGTTTATTGGGTTAAAGGGTCAGCCCCACTTAGGACCAAAATAACCTAATGACAGTGACGTGTATATTGGGTTAAAGGGTAAGTCACACATAGGAGCAAAGTAACCTGTCAGTGATACATACACCTACACTCACACACATGCACTAATATACATTGACGCACATGCAGTCAGACACTCACACACATGCACTAATATACATTGACGCACATGCAGTCAGACACTCACACACATGCACTAATATACATTGACGCACATGCAGTCAGTCACTCACACTCATGCTCTAATATACATTCACCCACATGCAGTCAGACACTCACACTCATGCACTAATATACATTGACGCACATGCAGTCAGACACTCACACTCATGCACTAATCTACATTCACCCACATGCAGTCAGACACTCACACTCATGCACTAATATACATTCACACTCATGCACTAATATACATTCACACACATGCAGTCAGACACTCACACACATGCACTAATATACATTCACACACATGCAGTCAGACACTCACACACATGCAGTCAGACACTCACACTCATGCACTAATATACATTCACACACATGCAGTCAGACACTCACACACATGCACTAATATACATTCACACACATGCAGTCAGACACTCACACACATGCACTAATATACATTCACACACATGCAGTCAGACACTCACACACATGCACTAATATACATTCACACACATGCAGTCAGACACTCACACACATGCAGTCAGACACTCACACTCATGCACTAATATACATTCACACACATGCAGTCAGACACTCACACACATGCACTAATATACATTCACGCACATGCAGTCAGTCACTCACACTCATGCTCTAATATACATTCACACACATGCAGTCAGACACTCACACACATGCACTAATATACATTCACGCACATGCAGTCAGACACTCACACTCATGCACTAATATACATTCACACACTTGCAGTCAGACACTCACACTCATGCACTAATATACATTCACCCACATGCAGTCAGACACTCACACACATGCAGTCAGACACTCACACTCATGCACTAATATACATTCACACACATGCAGTCAGACACTCACACACATGCAGTCAGACACTCACACACATGCACTAATATACATTCACACACATGCAGTCAGACACTCACACACATGCAGTCAGACACTCACACTCATGCACTAATATACATTCACACACATGCAGTCAGACCCTCACCGTCACTGTGCCGGCTGTTGATTTGGTTATACTGCTCAGTAAATTCTGCCAGAGATTCTTCAATGGTTTCTGTCCGAGGGACGGAAAGAGAGAATCTGCGCTTGAAATTCTTCATCTTGTTCATAACAGGAGGGCGGACCTGTGAGAGTGTAAGAGAAAGTGAGAGAGTGTGTGTGTGAGAGAGAGAGAGAGAGAGAGAGAGAGAGGGGGCTTGTTTGTGCGTGGTGAGAGAGGTAGAAAGAGGGGAGAGAGAAAGAGTGAGAGTGCGTTAGTGAGGGGGGAAGAGTGTGAGGGAGAAGTAGTGAGAGAGCGGGGGAGAGAGAAAGAGAGTGTGTGTGGGAGATAGTGTATGCGTGTGAAAGGGGGGAGAGAGAGTATGTGCGTGTGAGAGACCTAGAGAGAGTGAGAGAGGGGGAAGTGAGACAGGGGGAGCGAGTATGTGCCTGTGAAAGAGAGGTGAAGAGAGAATGAGAGAGGGGGGGAGTGAGAGTGTGAGAGTGTTCGAAAGAGACAGGTGGGGGAGAGCAAGAGAGAGTGTGGGAAGGGGAGAAGAGAGTGTGGGAAGGGGAGAAGAGAGTGTGTGAGAAAAAGGGAGAGAGAGGTAATGTGAGAATGAGATGACAAAGGTGGGGGGGAGAGCCTGTGAGAAAGGTGGGGAGCGGGGGGGGGGGGGGAGCAGACAGAGTTCAGCTTGTGAGCAGAGAGAGAGATCAGCCAGAGAGAGGTGACAGTGCATCAGATAGCGAGGAGCAGAATGAGAGCTAGCCGGCCTGTGCAGCGAGGAGACAAGCAGACTGGGAGATAGCTGTGTGTCAGTGTGAGATAGCTCTACACCAGCCCGGGAGAGGACAGGCTGGTGTGGCGAGGAGCAGTGTGGGAGGCAGTGAGAGGACAGGCTGGTGTGGCGAGGAGCAGTGTGGGAGGCAGTGAGAGGAGCAGTGAGAGGACAGGCTGGTGTGGAGAGGAGCAGTGAGAGGGCAGTCTGGTGTGGCGAGGAGCAGTGTGGGAGGCAGTGAGAGGAGCAGTGAGAGGACAGGCTGGTGTGGCGAGGAGCAGTGTGGGAGGCAGTGAGAGGAGCAGTGAGGGGACAGGCTAGTGTGGCGAGGAGCAGTGTGGGAGGCAGTGAGAGGAGCAGTGAGAGGACAGGCTGGTGTGAAGGAGCAGTGTGGGAGGCAGTAAGAGGAGCAGTGAGGGGACAGGCTGGTGTGGCGAGGAGCAGTGTGGGAGGCAGTGAGAGGAGCAGTGAGGGGACAGGCTGGTGTGGCGAGGAGCAGTGTGGGAGGCAGTGAGAGGAGCAGTGAGGGGACAGGCTGGTGTGGCGAGGAGCAGTGTGGGAGGCAGTGAGAGGAGCAGTGAGGGGACAGGCTGGTGTGGCGAGGAGCATTGTGGGAGGCAGTGAGAGGAGCAGTGAGGGGATAGGCTGGTGTGAAGGAGCAGTGTGGGAGGCAGTAAGAGGAGCAGTGAGGGGACAGGCTGGTGTGGCGAGGAGCAGTGTGGGAGGCAGTGAGAGGAGCAGTGAGGGGACAGGCTGGTATGGCGAGGAGCAGTGTGGGAGGCAGTGAGAGGAGGAGCAGTGAGGGGACAGGCTGGTGTGGCGAGGAGCAGTGTGGGAGGCAGTGAGAGGAGCAGTGTGAGGAGCAGTGAGAGGACAGGCTGGTGTGGCGAGGAGCAGTGTGGTGAGGAGCAGTGTGGGAGGCAGTTATAGGAGCAGTGTGGGAGGCAGTGTGAGGAGCAGTGAGAGGACAGGCTGGTGTGGCGAGGAGCAGTGTGGTGAGGAGCAGTGTGGGAGGCAGTGAGAGGAGCAGTGTGGGAGGCAGTGTGAGGAGCAGTGAGAGGACAGGCTGGTGTGGTGAGGAGCAGCGTGGGAGGCATTGTGAGGAGCAGTGAGAGGACAGACTGGTGTGGTGAGGAGCAGTGTGGGAGGCAGTGAGGGGAGCAGTGTGGGAGGCAGTATCAGAGGCAGAGAGGACAGGTTGGGGTGGTGAGGAGCAGTATGAGAGGCAGTGTGGGAGGCAGTGAGGGGAGCAGTGTGGGAGGCAGTGAGGGGAGCAGTGTGGGAGGCAGTGAGGGAGGCAGTGAGGGGAGCAGTGTGGGAGGCAGTCTCAGAGGCAAAGAGGACAGGTTGGGGTGGTGAGGAGCAGTATGAGAGGCAGTGTGGGAGGCAGTGAGGGGAGCAGTGAGGGGAGCAGTGTGGGAGGCAGTGTGGGAGGCAGTGAGGGGAGCAGTGTGGGAGGCAGTGAGGGGAGCAGTGTGGGAGGCAGTGAGGGGAGCAGTGAGGGGAGCAGTGTGGGAGGCAGTGAGGGGAGCAGTGTGGGGAGTGCTGTGTCTGCTGAATCCTTCATCAATGTCTTCGAGATGGGAGGGCTGAGACTTGTGCCGCTTACCAGATCAGAACGCGTACCTTAGATTGTAAGCTGTTCTGCACAGAAATCCCTCCCCTCTGTGTTTCCATGCATGTACTGCTGCCCTTACCCCTGTAGGCTGGTGTGGTGAGGAGCAGTATGGGGAGTAGTGTGGGCGGCAGAGAGGACAGTCTGGTGTGGGGAGCAGTGAGAGGAACACTGTGGGGAGCAGTGAGAGGAGCATGTGGGGAGCAGTGTTGGAGGCAGAGAGGACAGTCTGTGTGGTGAGGAGCAGTGTGGGAGGCAGTGAGAGGAGCATGTGGGGAGCAGTGTGAGAGGCAGAGAGGACAGACTGGTGTGGTGAGGAGCAGTGTGGGAGGCAGTGAGGGGAGCAGTGTGGGAGGCAGTATCAGAGGCAGAGAGGACAGGTTGGGGTGGTGAGGAGCAGTATGAGAGGCAGTGTGGGAGGCAGTGAGGGGAGCAGTGTGGGAGGCAGTGAGGGGAGCAGTGTGGGAGGCAGTGAGGGAGGCAGTGAGGGGAGCAGTGTGGGAGGCAGTATCAGAGGCAAAGAGGACAGGTTGGGGTGGTGAGGAGCAGTATGAGAGGCAGTGTGGGAGCAGTGAGGGGAGCAGTGTGGGAGGCAGTGAGGGGAGCAGTGTATGAGGCAGTGAGGGGAGCAGTGTGGGAGGCAGTGAGGGGAGCAGTGAGGGGAGCAGTGTGGGAGGCAGTGAGGGGAGCAGTGTGGGGAGTGCTGTGTCTGCTGAATCCTTCATCAATGTCTTCGAGATGGGAGGGCTGAGACTTGTGCCGCTTACCAGATCAGAACACGTACCTTAGATTGTAAGCTGTTCTGCACAGAAATCCCTCCCCTCTGTGTTTCCATGCATGTACTGCTGCCCTTACCCCTGTAGTGTCTGCATCTTACCTACCGCGGAGTTCAAAACTGGGCCACAACCAGTGTAACAAAACAGCACCAGAATTATGTAAGAAAAGGGAAAGCCAATTCAGTTTCTGGATTGACAAATCTGGTGCTGTTCTTTGGGTTTGCAGCCGGGAGACTCCATAAATGTGTGTGTGTAATATTTAAATATATATATATCAATATATACATACAAAATAAAGAGTTTATGTTTAGGTTGAGTTCCACCGATGTGCCGTGTGATGAGAGGGTGCCTCACACAGAGAGCTCGCTGGCACTGCGGGAGTTAATATGCCTCCCTACTGGGTAACTTCTGCTTTTTGTGTTGTCGCAGGGTGTCCCTGGAATTTCTCACCCTGACTCTGTAAACAGAACCCGCCCTTATCTCAGCACTGAACTCCATGCCCCTTACGTACCCGCTCAGGTTTATACAAGGCGCCTCAGACGTTAGGTTACCACGTCGTGAGCAGACGCACAAAAGGGTACACTGGCAGGGGTACATGCGAATATACACAGACTCCCACTGGTGCACATGGAGAAAGATACACACAGACTCAGCCACGTTGTGAACTAACAATGGAACCCTGTGCTGTCTTGCTTTTCTGGGATAAATACTCACTGAGAGGGATACTTCGACTGCAAAACTGGGCCAAAATACTGTTTGGGGTGGGGATCTCATTGCCTCCTACTTTCTCTGCTTGGACACTTAGATTGTAAGCTCTTTGGGGCAGGGACTCCTTTTCCTAATGTTTGTAGCACTTATTACCTTTATGTGCCAAAAGCTTTATTTCATAAGTAAATGCAACACGCTTCACAATTATAATATAACACACGGTAAGCAGCACATAGGACTTTTTACAGGCACACTCTCTGGCCAGAGGAGCTTACAATCAATGTTTTTTTGGTGGCCGAAGCACAGGGAGCTGACACCAGGAATTGAACCTGGTTCCCCTAATCCAAGCAGAGTCATTGCTCACCGAGCCGGTGTCTTTACGCACAGAGCCGCTCCTGCTCGCATGTATCACTGCTGTAAGGTGCTTTGCACACAGTATGCAAGGCACTGTACCACTAAAGATAGACATACATGCATTGTTTTCAATGGGATTTAGTTTCCTGTTAATAGTCCCTGGGCTGGGATAATGGGAGATTTTCAGGCCTGTTTTGTAAAGACTCCAAGTTGGAAAAACGGCAGCATTAAAAAAAAAACAGCATCAGATTTATGAAGGAAGCATTTCCATTAATCAGACGGACAAATCTGGTGTTGTTTTTTCGCACCTGTGCCTTGCCCCGCTTGGGGGGGGGGCACCTAATTGCACCGTGGCATGTTGCGTCTCTGGCTGCTGCTGTGAAGTGCTGCGTACATGGTCAGCGCCATGCGAATGTAGATAGAGATAGAGAGTTACGCCCCCGCCCCCCGCGCGGTGACTCCTCAGGCCTCGCCGGAGAGAGGTGCAGGAAGCCGGCGTGTGATCCGGGCGGTGCGGCCTTGTCTCATTGCTGGAGGTCGGCTAATCACACTCAATACACAGCGCGTGAAGATACATATGTGTGTGTACAGTGTGTGTGTGTATATATACACACACACACACACACACATGTATTTCAAAGGCTGTTATCACTTCTGTATATACACAGAGAGGGATATAAAGATGACAGCTCAATAAAGTGCTGTGGAGTTGGACTAGGCAGAAGAGCTCACACTTGTAGGAGTGACGATTAACCCCTTCACGGCCAATGCCTTGCAGGCGCCTCTGGCCTCGAAGGGGTTAAGAAGCAGGTGCCTCATTGCCTTTGGCCGTGCCACTGCGAGATGGCGCCTGGGCGCGGGATGTGAGACTTCCTCTGTGACAGATTCTGCCTCCCTGCCGCTGCTTGCTATAAATAACCCCCCCCCCCGCCCCCCTCTTCCCCTGTGGAGGTGATTACAGGGCCGCGGTGTCTGCAGCGGTGTATTCTGTGTACCTGCTGCTGGCTACTTCTCTGTGGGTGCCAGTAATGGCACGGCCTCACGCAGCCCTCCTCTGCCATCTCTAATCAGACTCCTCCCCATCGTGAGAGGGTCCCCTCGCATCTATCCTTCATTAGGTCCCCCCCATTATACCTCTCTCCTCCCCCTCACTCTGTGGGTGCCCCCCTTATACCTCTCCCCCTCACTCTGAGTGTGCCCCTCACATACATCTTGTCTCCCACCCCCCCCCCCGTCACTGTGAAGATGCCCCTCATAACTCTCCCCTCATTCTTAGGGTGCCCCCCAAATACCTCTCCCCCTCACTCTGAGTGCCCCCCTCATACCTCTCTCCTCCCCCTCACTCTGAGGGTGCCCCCCTCATACCTCTCTTTCCCCCCTCACTCTGAGGGTGCCCCCCTCATACCTCTCCCCCTCACTCTGAGGGTGTCCCCCTCATACCTCTTGTCTCCCCCCGTCACTGTAAAGGTGCCCCCCTCATACCTCTCCCCTCCCTCTCATTATCAGGGTGCCCCCCTCATACTTCTCCCCTCCCTCTCATTATCAGGGTGCCCCCCTCATACCTCTCCCCTCCCTCTCATTATCAGGGTGCCCCCCTCATACCTCTCCCCCCCCTCTCATTATCAGGGTGCCCCCCTCATACCTCTCCCCTCCCTCTCATTATCAGGGTGCCACTGTGTGCACATTCTGTATGTGTTGCTCAGTGGGACTGAGGCCGTCAAACTTTGCAGCAAAACCCTCATCCTTAAGCCCGCGGTATCCATGGCGACAGGATGAGGCCTGCGCTATCATCATGGATGAGAATAACAGGGAAGGTTCTCATCTGTCAGATTAACCCTTTCACACACCTGTCACCGCACCCCACTCCTGCCCCGCCTTTTAGGTTCTCGGGAGCACATAAAATGGCTGCCGTTCCTCCTCGCAAGAAACGACTTGCTGATGATTGAGGGAGAAATTCTATACAGCCCTAAAATCCCCATTAACTTTAATATACTGTATACAGTAGGAGTCGGAGTGTATAGATTTGACCCCTAAATGGGTGTAGTGGAGAGATTATAGGATTTTTTCGCAGACCAGGGGGGTTGGGAGGGTGGGGGAACAGCACCAGATTTACCCAAGTAAAAGAATCCCATTGATTTGAACTGGAGATTTATGGGAAATATACCAATATAAAATGGGTTGTGTGCACCGTTTTCGGAGGCAGAATGTGCTATGGGGCTTCCAAATTCTGCACCTGTCCCAACATGACAGAGGTTATACAAGTGGTCATATGGCCGAGTGCTTTCATTTCACTGCAAATCCAATCTATGCTCATAAGTGAGTTTGGGAGTTAAATCTTTTTCCATCTGCTCCTCCTGTCATATGCAAATAACCCGTCACTTCTAATACAGCATGTATCGTCCGTCTGGTGTCCCCGTCCGTCTGGTGTCCCCGCTATATACTGCAGTGTCCCCGCTATATACTGCAGTGTCCCGCTATATACTGCAGTGTCCCCGCTATATACTGCAGTGTCCCCGCTATATACTGCAGTGTCCCCGCTATATACTGCAGTGTCCCCGCTATATACTGCAGTGTCCCCGCTATATACTGCAGTGTCCCGCTATATACTGCAGTGTCCCCGCTATATACTCCAGTGTCTCCCCGCTATATACTGCAGTGTCCCCGCTATATACTGCAGTGTCCCCGCTATATACTGCAGTGTCCCGCTATATACTGCAGTGCCCCCGCTATATACTGCGGTGTCCCCGCTATATACTGCGGTGTCCCCGCTATATACTGCGGTGTCCCCGCTATATACTGCGGTGTCCCCGCTATATACTGCGGTGTCCCCGCTATATACTGCGGTGTCCCCGCTATATACTGCAGTGTCACCGCTATATACTGCAGAGTCTCCGCTATATACTGCGGTGTCCTCGCTATATACTGCGGTGTCCCCGCTATATACTGCGGTGTCCCCGCTATATACTGCGGTGTCCCCGCTACATACTGCGGTGTCCCCGCTATATACTGAGGTGTCCCCGCTATATACTGCGGTGTCCCCGCTATATACTGCGGTGTCCCCGCTATATACTGCGGTGTCCCCGCTATATACTGCGGTGTCTCCGCTATATACTGCGGTGTCCCCGCTATATACTGCGGTGTCCCCGCTATATACTGCGGTGTCCCCGCTATATACTGCGGTGTCCCCGCTATATACTGCGGTGTCACCGCTATATACGGCGGTGTCACCGCTATATACGGCGGTGTCCCCGCTATATACTGCGGTGTCCCCGCTATATACTGCGGTGTCCCCGCTATATACTGCGGTGTCCCCGCTATATACTGCGGTGTCCCCGCTATATACTGCGGTGTCACCGCTATATACTGCAGAGTCCCCGCTATATACTGCTGTGTCCCCGCTATATACGGCGGTGTCCCCGCTATATACTGCGGTGTCCCCGCTATATACTGCGGTGTCCCCGCTATATACTGCGGTGTCCCCGCTATATACTGCGGTGTCCCCGCTATATACTGCGGTGTCACCGCTATATTCTGCTGTGTCCCCGCTATATACTGCAGTGTCCCCGCTATATACTGCGGTGTTCCCGCTCTATACTGCGGTGTCCCCGCTATATACTGCAGAGTCCCCGCTATATACTGCAGTGTCCCCGCTATATACTGCAGTGTCCCCGCTATATACTGCAGTGTCCCCGCTATATACTGCAGTGTCCCCGCTATATACTGCAGTGTCCCCGCTATATACTGCTGTGTCCCCGCTATATACGGCAGTGTCCCCGCTATATACTGCAGTGTCCCCGCTCTATACTGCAGTGTCCCCGCTCTATACTGCAGTGTCCCCGCTCTATACTGCAGTGTTCCCGCTCTATACTGCGGTGTCCCCGCTATATACTGCAGAGTCCCCGCTATATACTGCAGAGTCCCCGCTATATACTGCAGTGTCCCCGCTATATACTGCTGTGTCCCCGCTATATACGGCAGTGTCCCCGCTATATACTGCAGTGTCCCCGCTCTATACTGCAGTGTCCCCGCTCTATACTGCAGTGTCCCCGCTCTATACTGCAGTGTCCCCGCTCTATACTGCAGTGTCCCCGCTATATACTGCAGTGTCCCCGCTATATACTGCAGTGTCCCGTTATATACTGCAGTGTCCCCGCTATATACTGCAGTGTCCCCGCTATATACTGCAGTGTCCCCGCTATATACTGCAGTGTCCCCGCTATATACTGCGGTGTCCCGCTATATACTGCGGTGTCCCCGCTCTATACTGCGGTGTCCCCGCTCTATACTGCGGTGTCCCCGCTATATACTGCAGTGTCCCCGCTATATACTGCGGTGTCCCCGCTATATACTGCAGTGTCCCCGCTATATACTGCAGTGTCCTCGCTATATACTGCAGAGTCCCCGCTATATACTGCAGTGTCCCCGCTATATACTGCGGTGTCCCCGCTATATACTGCAGTGTCCCGCTATATACTGCAGTGTCCTCGCTATATACGGCAGTGTCCCCGCTATATACTGCAGTGTCCTCGCTATATACGGCAGTGTCCCGTTATATACTGTACCCCTGTGCATGCTTCCCAGTCCCCTCTCACTGTGTATGAAATAGCAGGATGCACAGACTGGGATATGGGAGAGGCTCTCCCTTCGGTCTCTCCCTCTCGCTCTCTCGTCTCTCCCTCTCTCCCTCCCTCTCTCTCGCTCTCTCGTCTCTCTCTCTCGGCTCTCCCTCCCTCTCTCTCTCTCTCGTCTCTCAGTGGTACCCCTTTGCTCCCCGTGCTTTGCAATACGTTGCAGGCCCCTCTAGCAGTGGAGAGGTTAATGAGCGGGCTAGGGTATAGGCTGTGGGGGTCCCACAGGTGAATTCCCACACTGGCAGTTACTGAGGATGCATGTAAATTGCATTAAAGGATTACGACAGGAAAACCCATTAACACAATTCAACTACTCCTGTGAACTGATTCCTCCTCCCCCCCCCCCCCCCCCGGACAGGCAGCAGAGCTCACATACTGGGGTCCCCCTCTTGGAAAGAGCAGTATATATTGGCACTGAGTTTGTCTCATAAAAGTGTAAACAAAATAGTTTTACATGCTGCATGTATATAGAGATACTCAGCATCATTATGCAGTGCAGCATGTTCATTGTTAGAGGCTGGTAGCGTATAGAGATACTCAGCATCATTATACAGTTCAGCATGTTCATTGTTAGAGGCTGGTAGCGTATAGAGATACTCAGCATCATTATACAGTGCAGCATGTTCATTGTTAGAGGCTGGTAGCTTATAGAGATACTCAGCACTAATATACAGAACAATGTGTTCATTAGCAGGTGACTGGTTAAGTATAGAGATACTCAGGATCCTTATACAGTGTGATCCTTACCAGTGTGTTGATACTCTGTATCATTATATAGTGCAGAATGTTCATTATCAGTATATAGAAATACTCAATTATCAAGGGCTGGTAGTGTATAGAGATACTCAGCATCATTATTCAGTGCAGCACGTTCATTATCAGGGGGGAAGAAAGTGTATACAAATAATCATTATACAATGCCACATGTTTATCATCAGAAGCGGGTAGTATAGAGATACTCGACACCATTTTACAGTGCAGCGTGTTCTTCACAGGGATGGCCCATACAAACACTCCGCATTATTGCAGACGGTGTATCCGGACGATATTTCGTGTGTGATGGACGTTTGTGACGGTGTGTATTTCCCGTTGGTGCCAGACGTGGGATAGTTCTGTACATTTCACACCCACACTCAGGGAAGTTCTGGCCCCACAAAGACCCAGCAGTCTTTGTTTTACTTTACACAACCTCAAAAAGTGATGCTTGAGAAACCTCATTGAGGAGCATGTAACCTTCCGCAGCGCCACAGCGCTGTCGCACTTGTGGCGAGACCGCGGCAAAGGGGTTTATTTATTCAAGTCTCCCGGCTGCGCACCAGATTTATCCGCAACAATAAAACTCCAAACGGGGGTCATTTAGTAAAGTTTTCCGGGGGACAGAAGAACACATCAGCAGATTTACCGACGGAGGAAACAATCGGTTTCAATGAGGATTGTTCTCCTGGAAAAATCTGGTGTTGTTTTTTTGTGCCAAAGTGTTGTAGCTGGGAGATTTTGATAAACCCCCTCCCCCTGCCCCAACGTTTTATAGCTGGGACCCCCCCCCACCCAACGTTTTATAGCTGGAACCCCCCCCCCCACCCAACGTTTTATAGCTGGGACCCCCCCAATGTTCTATAGCTTGGATCCCCCCCCCAATGTTTTGTAGCTGGGACCCCCGTAACGTGTTGTAGCTGAGCCCCCCCCCCCCACCCAACGTTCTATAGCTGGGAGACCCCACCCCTCCCCCTAATTGATTGGAATAGGCTTCCTTACCAGATGAATCTGGTGCTGTGGCACATTGGTTATGCAACGGTTTTGAATCCGAGACTTTAGGAAACAGGTTTTGATACAAAAGGAGACGGGATAAAGGAGACGGGATAAACGAGACGGGATAAACGAGACGGGATAAACGAGACTTGTTGTCACAATGTTGCTGGGGATTTTCATACACCAGAGGTGGCCAACTCCGGACCTCAAGGGCCACCAACCACTCAGCTTTTCAGGATATCCCTGCTTCAGCACAGGTGATGCAGCCATTGATTGAGCCACCTGTGCTGAAGCAGGGATATCCTGAAAACCTGACCTGTTGGTGGCCCTTGAGGACTGAAGTTAGCCTCCCCTGTGATAAGGAGACCCCTGTGCCGGTGAGAGGCTGCAGCTGCCCCCCGAGGCAGGGTTTTGCCCCTAGGAGCGGCCTCCTCTGTGTGCAGTGAATACAGCCACAGACATGAAAGATGCATAGCTCTGAAATGATTAAATCATCCGCCGGTGAATGGAGCCGGCTGCTTTGATTCCCACCTCGCTACACAGCTGCACACGTTAATTAGTAACACAGTGAGTGTAGGCTGAGATGCACAATGCATGTACTACAAGTGTCACAGTATCAAAGGGGTTACAAGAAGCAACAGGACCCCCTCCAATATCCTTTTATTCACCTCTGGGACCCCCCTTCCTGCTGTATTGGGTGCACGAAGAAAGATGAGCAAGTTTTTAGGGTCCCCAACAAAATCCTATGCGATAGAATAAGGGACACACATAGTGGGCAGGGTTCCCAGGTGTCCAGTATTGAACCGGACTGTCCTGTATTTGGACACTCTGCCCAGTAGAAAATAAGAGGTAATACTAGACATGTATGTGTCCAGACCGGTATTACCTCTCTGGACATAGTGACCTGACCGGCTTGGGGGGGCCGCAAGATTTCCCCGAGCAGGGAGAGAGCAGGGCTGCTGCTAGGAGGCTGGGCAGCTTCCGCCATCCTGATTGGCTGCTGCTGGGTAATGCAGCCAATAAGGAGGAGGTGTCAGAAGCCAAGGAGAGGAGGAAACAGCATGGAGCGGCGAGGGGTGCGTGTGTCTCGTGCACATTGCAACTTTCACCATTGTGTCCAGTATTTTTGGAGAAGCCGCCTGGCTTCCCACTTGTTTACCCCTTTGCATTAATCCTGGATGCTATTTTGTCAGCAAAGTTCTGCAGACTCCTCCAGCAGGGAAGGGGTTACATTAAAGGCAAGCTGTGCACTGCAGATTCCTGTAGGGGTTAGAATTAGGGAATAGCCACCCTCTCCCATTTAGTGCCTGACAGCGGCAATTTATATACCCCTAGGGGTAAAAAGACAAAGGAACACCCCCACCAGCAATGATGTTAAAAACCAGAACGCACATAACTTATAACCTGTATTGCGGGTGCCCCAGGCTACGAGGGGTTAAGTACGTGAATGCGATTAAGGAAGTCATGTGTGGTTAAAATGGACAGTGGTGTTTGCCCAGATATATTGTTAACCCCTTCCAGCTCTGGACCTGTCAGGCAAGCAATAAGGCATTCAGCAGCCTGAAATCCTCCCGTGTAGTAACCCCATTCATTACCAAGCTCTGCTGTGACACTGACTGGGTTAACTAGCACCCACTAAGAGTGCGGAGAAAGCCTAAGCAGGACTTACGCAGGCTGGGCTGAAGAGCTCACAATCTAACCAACACAACAGGTGTCAATTGCAGCTGTTAAACCAACAGAACCCAGAACGCTGCAGCCAAGATCTGCCTAATCCTGCACAGCAAGCACCCCTTGTACTTCCAGCAGGGGGGCAACTCCAGTCCTCCGGGGCTACCAGCAGGCCAGGTTTTAAGGATATCCCTGCTTCAGCACAGGTGGCTCAGTAAATGTCCGAGTCACTGATTGAGTCACCTGTGCTGAAGCAGGGATATCCCTAAAACCTGGCCTGTTGGTGGCCCTGCAGGACTGGAGTTACCGCCTCTCCCTTACCTGCCCGGTGTGTATGTTTTATATATATATATATATATATATATATATATATATATATATATATATATATATATATATATATATATATATATATATATATATATATACAGTGTTCGACAAACCTATACATTTACACGCCCCGGGCGAGTGGATTTAACATCGTGGCGAGCTCCTATTGGCCCAAGCAGCACACGTGTGGTACTAGGTGGCGATTAGATTTTTTTGTTTGGCGAGTAGATTGTTTGGTGATTTGTCGACCACTGTATATATCTATGTATGTATATATATGTGTGTGTGTTTGTGTGTATGTGTATGTGTGTGTGTGTGTGTATATATATATATATATGTGTGTGTGTCTGCCTTAGGCTGGGGCCATGGTACAGCAGACCATGCACTAGAGAACAAACTGCCTTAAGGCAGTGTTCCCGTCCATGCGGAGCGCAGAAGCTAGCGCTTGGCGCGACCGGCCGGTCACGTGTGCGGTTCGCCCAGCTCCGTGACGCCCCTCGGCCCGTCCACCATGGCCAGGTAAGCGCCCACTCACTGACCAGTCTCCGCACGGGTGAAGGCACCATGGCCCTAACCTTAGCTATATCTGTGCAGTAATACATAACACGTTGCCTAATGAAAGCTTAGATGCTGACACCTTCTTCAGCAAACATGA